>NW_028237862.1:0-342366 GCF_034619465.1 Leptosomus discolor
CTAACCCTAACCCTAACCCTAACCCTAACCCTAACCCTAACCCTAACCCTAACCCTAACCCTAACCCTAACCCTAACCCTAACCCTAACCCTAACCCTAACCCTAACCCTAACCCTAACCCTAACCCTAACCCTAACCCTAACCCTAACCCTAACCCTAACCCTAACCCTAACCCTAACCCTAACCCTAACCCTAACCCTAACCCTAACCCTAACCCTAACCCTAACCCTAACCCTAACCCTAACCCTAACCCTAACCCTAACCCTAACCCTAACCCTAACCCTAACCCTAACCCTAACCCTAACCCTAACCCTAACCCTAACCCTAACCCTAACCCTAACCCTAACCCTAACCCTAACCCTAACCCTAACCCTAACCCTAACCCTAACCCTAACCCTAACCCTAACCCTAACCCTAACCCTAACCCTAACCCTAACCTCCTAACCCTAACCCTAACCCTAACCCTAACCCTAACCCTAACCCTAACCCTAACCCTAACCCTAACCCTAACCCTAACCCTAACCCTAACCCTAACCCTAACCCTAACCCTAACCCTAACCCTAACCCTAACCCTAACCCTAACCCTAACCCTAACCCTAACCCTAACCCTAACCCTAACCCTAACCCTAACCCTAACCCTAACCCTAACCCTAACCCTAACCCTAACCCTAACCCTAACCCTAACCCTAACCCTAACCCTAACCCTAACCCTAACCCTAACCCTAACCCTAACCCTAACCCTAACCCTAACCCTAACCCTAACCCTAACCCTAACCCTAACCCTAACCCTAACCCTAACCCTAACCCTAACCCTAACCCTAACCCTAACCCTAACCCTAACCCTAACCCTAACCCTAACCCTAACCCTAACCCTAACCCTAACCCTAACCCTAACCCTAACCCTAACCCTAACCCTAACCCTAACCCTAACCCTAACCCTAACCCTAACCCTAACCCTAACCCTAACCCTAACCCTAACCCTAACCCTAACCCTAACCCTAACCCTAACCCTAACCCTAACCCTAACCCTAACCCTAACCCTAACCCTAACCCTAACCCTAACCCTAACCCTAACCCTAACCCTAACCCTAACCCTAACCCTAACCCTAACCCTAACCCTAACCCTAACCCTAACCCTAACCCTAACCCTAACCCTAACCCTAACCCTAACCCTAACCCTAACCCTAACCCTAACCCTAACCCTAACCCTAACCCTAACCCTAACCCTAACCCTAACCCTAACCCTAACCCTAACCCTAACCCTAACCCTAACCCTAACCCTAACCCTAACCCTAACCCTAACCCTAACCCTAACCCTAACCCTAACCCTAACCCTAACCCTAACCCTAACCCTAACCCTAACCCTAACCCTAACCCTAACCCTAACCCTAACCCTAACCCTAACCCTAACCCTAACCCTAACCCTAACCCTAACCCTAACCCTAACCCTAACCCTAACCCTAACCCTAACCCTAACCCTAACCCTAACCCTAACCCTAACCCTAACCCTAACCCTAACCCTAACCCTAACCCTAACCCTAACCCTAACCCTAACCCTAACCCTAACCCTAACCCTAACCCTAACCCTAACCCTAACCCTAACCCTAACCCTAACCCTAACCCTAACCCTAACCCTAACCCTAACCCTAACCCTAACCCTAACCCTAACCCTAACCCTAACCCTAACCCTAACCCTAACCCTAACCCTAACCCTAACCCTAACCCTAACCCTAACCCTAACCCTAACCCTAACCCTAACCCTAACCCTAACCCTAACCCTAACCCTAACCCTAACCCTAACCCTAACCCTAACCCTAACCCTAACCCTAACCCTAACCCTAACCCTAACCCTAACCCTAACCCTAACCCTAACCCTAACCCTAACCCTAACCCTAACCCTAACCCTAACCCTAACCCTAACCCTAACCCTAACCCTAACCCTAACCCTAACCCTAACCCTAACCCTAACCCTAACCCTAACCCTAACCCTAACCCTAACCCTAACCCTAACCCTAACCCTAACCCTAACCCTAACCCTAACCCTAACCCTAACCCTAACCCTAACCCTAACCCTAACCCTAACCCTAACCCTAACCCTAACCCTAACCCTAACCCTAACCCTAACCCTAACCCTAACCCTAACCCTAACCCTAACCCTAACCCTAACCCTAACCCTAACCCTAACCCTAACCCTAACCCTAACCCTAACCCTAACCCTAACCCTAACCCTAACCCTAACCCTAACCCTAACCCTAACCCTAACCCTAACCCTAACCCTAACCCTAACCCTAACCCTAACCCTAACCCTAACCCTAACCCTAACCCTAACCCTAACCCTAACCCTAACCCTAACCCTAACCCTAACCCTAACCCTAACCCTAACCCTAACCCTAACCCTAACCCTAACCCTAACCCTAACCCTAACCCTAACCCTAACCCTAACCCTAACCCTAACCCTAACCCTAACCCTAACCCTAACCCTAACCCTAACCCTAACCCTAACCCTAACCCTAACCCTAACCCTAACCCTAACCCTAACCCTAACCCTAACCCTAACCCTAACCCTAACCCTAACCCTAACCCTAACCCTAACCCTAACCCTAACCCTAACCCTAACCCTAACCCTAACCCTAACCCTAACCCTAACCCTAACCCTAACCCTAACCCTAACCCTAACCCTAACCCTAACCCTAACCCTAACCCTAACCCTAACCCTAACCCTAACCCTAACCCTAACCCTAACCCTAACCCTAACCCTAACCCTAACCCTAACCCTAACCCTAACCCTAACCCTAACCCTAACCCTAACCCTAACCCTAACCCTAACCCTAACCCTAACCCTAACCCTAACCCTAACCCTAACCCTAACCCTAACCCTAACCCTAACCCTAACCCTAACCCTAACCCTAACCCTAACCCTAACCCTAACCCTAACCCTAACCCTAACCCTAACCCTAACCCTAACCCTAACCCTAACCCTAACCCTAACCCTAACCCTAACCCTAACCCTAACCCTAACCCTAACCCTAACCCTAACCCTAACCCTAACCCTAACCCTAACCCTAACCCTAACCCTAACCCTAACCCTAACCCTAACCCTAACCCTAACCCTAACCCTAACCCTAACCCTAACCCTAACCCTAACCCTAACCCTAACCCTAACCCTAACCCTAACCCTAACCCTAACCCTAACCCTAACCCTAACCCTAACCCTAACCCTAACCCTAACCCTAACCCTAACCCTAACCCTAACCCTAACCCTAACCCTAACCCTAACCCTAACCCTAACCCTAACCCTAACCCTAACCCTAACCCTAACCCTAACCCTAACCCTAACCCTAACCCTAACCCTAACCCTAACCCTAACCCTAACCCTAACCCTAACCCTAACCCTAACCCTAACCCTAACCCTAACCCTAACCCTAACCCTAACCCTAACCCTAACCCTAACCCTAACCCTAACCCTAACCCTAACCCTAACCCTAACCCTAACCCTAACCCTAACCCTAACCCTAACCCTAACCCTAACCCTAACCCTAACCCTAACCCTAACCCTAACCCTAACCCTAACCCTAACCCTAACCCTAACCCTAACCCTAACCCTAACCCTAACCCTAACCCTAACCCTAACCCTAACCCTAACCCTAACCCTAACCCTAACCCTAACCCTAACCCTAACCCTAACCCTAACCCTAACCCTAACCCTAACCCTAACCCTAACCCTAACCCTAACCCTAACCCTAACCCTAACCCTAACCCTAACCCTAACCCTAACCCTAACCCTAACCCTAACCCTAACCCTAACCCTAACCCTAACCCTAACCCTAACCCTAACCCTAACCCTAACCCTAACCCTAACCCTAACCCTAACCCTAACCCTAACCCTAACCCTAACCCTAACCCTAACCCTAACCCTAACCCTAACCCTAACCCTAACCCTAACCCTAACCCTAACCCTAACCCTAACCCTAACCCTAACCCTAACCCTAACCCTAACCCTAACCCTAACCCTAACCCTAACCCTAACCCTAACCCTAACCCTAACCCTAACCCTAACCCTAACCCTAACCCTAACCCTAACCCTAACCCTAACCCTAACCCTAACCCTAACCCTAACCCTAACCCTAACCCTAACCCTAACCCTAACCCTAACCCTAACCCTAACCCTAACCCTAACCCTAACCCTAACCCTAACCCTAACCCTAACCCTAACCCTAACCCTAACCCTAACCCTAACCCTAACCCTAACCCTAACCCTAACCCTAACCCTAACCCTAACCCTAACCCTAACCCTAACCCTAACCCTAACCCTAACCCTAACCCTAACCCTAACCCTAACCCTAACCCTAACCCTAACCCTAACCCTAACCCTAACCCTAACCCTAACCCTAACCCTAACCCTAACCCTAACCCTAACCCTAACCCTAACCCTAACCCTAACCCTAACCCTAACCCTAACCCTAACCCTAACCCTAACCCTAACCCTAACCCTAACCCTAACCCTAACCCTAACCCTAACCCTAACCCTAACCCTAACCCTAACCCTAACCCTAACCCTAACCCTAACCCTAACCCTAACCCTAACCCTAACCCTAACCCTAACCCTAACCCTAACCCTAACCCTAACCCTAACCCTAACCCTAACCCTAACCCTAACCCTAACCCTAACCCTAACCCTAACCCTAACCCTAACCCTAACCCTAACCCTAACCCTAACCCTAACCCTAACCCTAACCCTAACCCTAACCCTAACCCTAACCCTAACCCTAACCCTAACCCTAACCCTAACCCTAACCCTAACCCTAACCCTAACCCTAACCCTAACCCTAACCCTAACCCTAACCCTAACCCTAACCCTAACCCTAACCCTAACCCTAACCCTAACCCTAACCCTAACCCTAACCCTAACCCTAACCCTAACCCTAACCCTAACCCTAACCCTAACCCTAACCCTAACCCTAACCCTAACCCTAACCCTAACCCTAACCCTAACCCTAACCCTAACCCTAACCCTAACCCTAACCCTAACCCTAACCCTAACCCTAACCCTAACCCTAACCCTAACCCTAACCCTAACCCTAACCCTAACCCTAACCCTAACCCTAACCCTAACCCTAACCCTAACCCTAACCCTAACCCTAACCCTAACCCTAACCCTAACCCTAACCCTAACCCTAACCCTAACCCTAACCCTAACCCTAACCCTAACCCTAACCCTAACCCTAACCCTAACCCTAACCCTAACCCTAACCCTAACCCTAACCCTAACCCTAACCCTAACCCTAACCCTAACCCTAACCCTAACCCTAACCCTAACCCTAACCCTAACCCTAACCCTAACCCTAACCCTAACCCTAACCCTAACCCTAACCCTAACCCTAACCCTAACCCTAACCCTAACCCTAACCCTAACCCTAACCCTAACCCTAACCCTAACCCTAACCCTAACCCTAACCCTAACCCTAACCCTAACCCTAACCCTAACCCTAACCCTAACCCTAACCCTAACCCTAACCCTAACCCTAACCCTAACCCTAACCCTAACCCTAACCCTAACCCTAACCCTAACCCTAACCCTAACCCTAACCCTAACCCTAACCCTAACCCTAACCCTAACCCTAACCCTAACCCTAACCCTAACCCTAACCCTAACCCTAACCCTAACCCTAACCCTAACCCTAACCCTAACCCTAACCCTAACCCTAACCCTAACCCTAACCCTAACCCTAACCCTAACCCTAACCCTAACCCTAACCCTAACCCTAACCCTAACCCTAACCCTAACCCTAACCCTAACCCTAACCCTAACCCTAACCCTAACCCTAACCCTAACCCTAACCCTAACCCTAACCCTAACCCTAACCCTAACCCTAACCCTAACCCTAACCCTAACCCTAACCCTAACCCTAACCCTAACCCTAACCCTAACCCTAACCCTAACCCTAACCCTAACCCTAACCCTAACCCTAACCCTAACCCTAACCCTAACCCTAACCCTAACCCTAACCCTAACCCTAACCCTAACCCTAACCCTAACCCTAACCCTAACCCTAACCCTAACCCTAACCCTAACCCTAACCCTAACCCTAACCCTAACCCTAACCCTAACCCTAACCCTAACCCTAACCCTAACCCTAACCCTAACCCTAACCCTAACCCTAACCCTAACCCTAACCCTAACCCTAACCCTAACCCTAACCCTAACCCTAACCCTAACCCTAACCCTAACCCTAACCCTAACCCTAACCCTAACCCTAACCCTAACCCTAACCCTAACCCTAACCCTAACCCTAACCCTAACCCTAACCCTAACCCTAACCCTAACCCTAACCCTAACCCTAACCCTAACCCTAACCCTAACCCTAACCCTAACCCTAACCCTAACCCTAACCCTAACCCTAACCCTAACCCTAACCCTAACCCTAACCCTAACCCTAACCCTAACCCTAACCCTAACCCTAACCCTAACCCTAACCCTAACCCTAACCCTAACCCTAACCCTAACCCTAACCCTAACCCTAACCCTAACCCTAACCCTAACCCTAACCCTAACCCTAACCCTAACCCTAACCCTAACCCTAACCCTAACCCTAACCCTAACCCTAACCCTAACCCTAACCCTAACCCTAACCCTAACCCTAACCCTAACCCTAACCCTAACCCTAACCCTAACCCTAACCCTAACCCTAACCCTAACCCTAACCCTAACCCTAACCCTAACCCTAACCCTAACCCTAACCCTAACCCTAACCCTAACCCTAACCCTAACCCTAACCCTAACCCTAACCCTAACCCTAACCCTAACCCTAACCCTAACCCTAACCCTAACCCTAACCCTAACCCTAACCCTAACCCTAACCCTAACCCTAACCCTAACCCTAACCCTAACCCTAACCCTAACCCTAACCCTAACCCTAACCCTAACCCTAACCCTAACCCTAACCCTAACCCTAACCCTAACCCTAACCCTAACCCTAACCCTAACCCTAACCCTAACCCTAACCCTAACCCTAACCCTAACCCTAACCCTAACCCTAACCCTAACCCTAACCCTAACCCTAACCCTAACCCTAACCCTAACCCTAACCCTAACCCTAACCCTAACCCTAACCCTAACCCTAACCCTAACCCTAACCCTAACCCTAACCCTAACCCTAACCCTAACCCTAACCCTAACCCTAACCCTAACCCTAACCCTAACCCTAACCCTAACCCTAACCCTAACCCTAACCCTAACCCTAACCCTAACCCTAACCCTAACCCTAACCCTAACCCTAACCCTAACCCTAACCCTAACCCTAACCCTAACCCTAACCCTAACCCTAACCCTAACCCTAACCCTAACCCTAACCCTAACCCTAACCCTAACCCTAACCCTAACCCTAACCCTAACCCTAACCCTAACCCTAACCCTAACCCTAACCCTAACCCTAACCCTAACCCTAACCCTAACCCTAACCCTAACCCTAACCCTAACCCTAACCCTAACCCTAACCCTAACCCTAACCCTAACCCTAACCCTAACCCTAACCCTAACCCTAACCCTAACCCTAACCCTAACCCTAACCCTAACCCTAACCCTAACCCTAACCCTAACCCTAACCCTAACCCTAACCCTAACCCTAACCCTAACCCTAACCCTAACCCTAACCCTAACCCTAACCCTAACCCTAACCCTAACCCTAACCCTAACCCTAACCCTAACCCTAACCCTAACCCTAACCCTAACCCTAACCCTAACCCTAACCCTAACCCTAACCCTAACCCTAACCCTAACCCTAACCCTAACCCTAACCCTAACCCTAACCCTAACCCTAACCCTAACCCTAACCCTAACCCTAACCCTAACCCTAACCCTAACCCTAACCCTAACCCTAACCCTAACCCTAACCCTAACCCTAACCCTAACCCTAACCCTAACCCTAACCCTAACCCTAACCCTAACCCTAACCCTAACCCTAACCCTAACCCTAACCCTAACCCTAACCCTAACCCTAACCCTAACCCTAACCCTAACCCTAACCCTAACCCTAACCCTAACCCTAACCCTAACCCTAACCCTAACCCTAACCCTAACCCTAACCCTAACCCTAACCCTAACCCTAACCCTAACCCTAACCCTAACCCTAACCCTAACCCTAACCCTAACCCTAACCCTAACCCTAACCCTAACCCTAACCCTAACCCTAACCCTAACCCTAACCCTAACCCTAACCCTAACCCTAACCCTAACCCTAACCCTAACCCTAACCCTAACCCTAACCCTAACCCTAACCCTAACCCTAACCCTAACCCTAACCCTAACCCTAACCCTAACCCTAACCCTAACCCTAACCCTAACCCTAACCCTAACCCTAACCCTAACCCTAACCCTAACCCTAACCCTAACCCTAACCCTAACCCTAACCCTAACCCTAACCCTAACCCTAACCCTAACCCTAACCCTAACCCTAACCCTAACCCTAACCCTAACCCTAACCCTAACCCTAACCCTAACCCTAACCCTAACCCTAACCCTAACCCTAACCCTAACCCTAACCCTAACCCTAACCCTAACCCTAACCCTAACCCTAACCCTAACCCTAACCCTAACCCTAACCCTAACCCTAACCCTAACCCTAACCCTAACCCTAACCCTAACCCTAACCCTAACCCTAACCCTAACCCTAACCCTAACCCTAACCCTAACCCTAACCCTAACCCTAACCCTAACCCTAACCCTAACCCTAACCCTAACCCTAACCCTAACCCTAACCCTAACCCTAACCCTAACCCTAACCCTAACCCTAACCCTAACCCTAACCCTAACCCTAACCCTAACCCTAACCCTAACCCTAACCCTAACCCTAACCCTAACCCTAACCCTAACCCTAACCCTAACCCTAACCCTAACCCTAACCCTAACCCTAACCCTAACCCTAACCCTAACCCTAACCCTAACCCTAACCCTAACCCTAACCCTAACCCTAACCCTAACCCTAACCCTAACCCTAACCCTAACCCTAACCCTAACCCTAACCCTAACCCTAACCCTAACCCTAACCCTAACCCTAACCCTAACCCTAACCCTAACCCTAACCCTAACCCTAACCCTAACCCTAACCCTAACCCTAACCCTAACCCTAACCCTAACCCTAACCCTAACCCTAACCCTAACCCTAACCCTAACCCTAACCCTAACCCTAACCCTAACCCTAACCCTAACCCTAACCCTAACCCTAACCCTAACCCTAACCCTAACCCTAACCCTAACCCTAACCCTAACCCTAACCCTAACCCTAACCCTAACCCTAACCCTAACCCTAACCCTAACCCTAACCCTAACCCTAACCCTAACCCTAACCCTAACCCTAACCCTAACCCTAACCCTAACCCTAACCCTAACCCTAACCCTAACCCTAACCCTAACCCTAACCCTAACCCTAACCCTAACCCTAACCCTAACCCTAACCCTAACCCTAACCCTAACCCTAACCCTAACCCTAACCCTAACCCTAACCCTAACCCTAACCCTAACCCTAACCCTAACCCTAACCCTAACCCTAACCCTAACCCTAACCCTAACCCTAACCCTAACCCTAACCCTAACCCTAACCCTAACCCTAACCCTAACCCTAACCCTAACCCTAACCCTAACCCTAACCCTAACCCTAACCCTAACCCTAACCCTAACCCTAACCCTAACCCTAACCCTAACCCTAACCCTAACCCTAACCCTAACCCTAACCCTAACCCTAACCCTAACCCTAACCCTAACCCTAACCCTAACCCTAACCCTAACCCTAACCCTAACCCTAACCCTAACCCTAACCCTAACCCTAACCCTAACCCTAACCCTAACCCTAACCCTAACCCTAACCCTAACCCTAACCCTAACCCTAACCCTAACCCTAACCCTAACCCTAACCCTAACCCTAACCCTAACCCTAACCCTAACCCTAACCCTAACCCTAACCCTAACCCTAACCCTAACCCTAACCCTAACCCTAACCCTAACCCTAACCCTAACCCTAACCCTAACCCTAACCCTAACCCTAACCCTAACCCTAACCCTAACCCTAACCCTAACCCTAACCCTAACCCTAACCCTAACCCTAACCCTAACCCTAACCCTAACCCTAACCCTAACCCTAACCCTAACCCTAACCCTAACCCTAACCCTAACCCTAACCCTAACCCTAACCCTAACCCTAACCCTAACCCTAACCCTAACCCTAACCCTAACCCTAACCCTAACCCTAACCCTAACCCTAACCCTAACCCTAACCCTAACCCTAACCCTAACCCTAACCCTAACCCTAACCCTAACCCTAACCCTAACCCTAACCCTAACCCTAACCCTAACCCTAACCCTAACCCTAACCCTAACCCTAACCCTAACCCTAACCCTAACCCTAACCCTAACCCTAACCCTAACCCTAACCCTAACCCTAACCCTAACCCTAACCCTAACCCTAACCCTAACCCTAACCCTAACCCTAACCCTAACCCTAACCCTAACCCTAACCCTAACCCTAACCCTAACCCTAACCCTAACCCTAACCCTAACCCTAACCCTAACCCTAACCCTAACCCTAACCCTAACCCTAACCCTAACCCTAACCCTAACCCTAACCCTAACCCTAACCCTAACCCTAACCCTAACCCTAACCCTAACCCTAACCCTAACCCTAACCCTAACCCTAACCCTAACCCTAACCCTAACCCTAACCCTAACCCTAACCCTAACCCTAACCCTAACCCTAACCCTAACCCTAACCCTAACCCTAACCCTAACCCTAACCCTAACCCTAACCCTAACCCTAACCCTAACCCTAACCCTAACCCTAACCCTAACCCTAACCCTAACCCTAACCCTAACCCTAACCCTAACCCTAACCCTAACCCTAACCCTAACCCTAACCCTAACCCTAACCCTAACCCTAACCCTAACCCTAACCCTAACCCTAACCCTAACCCTAACCCTAACCCTAACCCTAACCCTAACCCTAACCCTAACCCTAACCCTAACCCTAACCCTAACCCTAACCCTAACCCTAACCCTAACCCTAACCCTAACCCTAACCCTAACCCTAACCCTAACCCTAACCCTAACCCTAACCCTAACCCTAACCCTAACCCTAACCCTAACCCTAACCCTAACCCTAACCCTAACCCTAACCCTAACCCTAACCCTAACCCTAACCCTAACCCTAACCCTAACCCTAACCCTAACCCTAACCCTAACCCTAACCCTAACCCTAACCCTAACCCTAACCCTAACCCTAACCCTAACCCTAACCCTAACCCTAACCCTAACCCTAACCCTAACCCTAACCCTAACCCTAACCCTAACCCTAACCCTAACCCTAACCCTAACCCTAACCCTAACCCTAACCCTAACCCTAACCCTAACCCTAACCCTAACCCTAACCCTAACCCTAACCCTAACCCTAACCCTAACCCTAACCCTAACCCTAACCCTAACCCTAACCCTAACCCTAACCCTAACCCTAACCCTAACCCTAACCCTAACCCTAACCCTAACCCTAACCCTAACCCTAACCCTAACCCTAACCCTAACCCTAACCCTAACCCTAACCCTAACCCTAACCCTAACCCTAACCCTAACCCTAACCCTAACCCTAACCCTAACCCTAACCCTAACCCTAACCCTAACCCTAACCCTAACCCTAACCCTAACCCTAACCCTAACCCTAACCCTAACCCTAACCCTAACCCTAACCCTAACCCTAACCCTAACCCTAACCCTAACCCTAACCCTAACCCTAACCCTAACCCTAACCCTAACCCTAACCCTAACCCTAACCCTAACCCTAACCCTAACCCTAACCCTAACCCTAACCCTAACCCTAACCCTAACCCTAACCCTAACCCTAACCCTAACCCTAACCCTAACCCTAACCCTAACCCTAACCCTAACCCTAACCCTAACCCTAACCCTAACCCTAACCCTAACCCTAACCCTAACCCTAACCCTAACCCTAACCCTAACCCTAACCCTAACCCTAACCCTAACCCTAACCCTAACCCTAACCCTAACCCTAACCCTAACCCTAACCCTAACCCTAACCCTAACCCTAACCCTAACCCTAACCCTAACCCTAACCCTAACCCTAACCCTAACCCTAACCCTAACCCTAACCCTAACCCTAACCCTAACCCTAACCCTAACCCTAACCCTAACCCTAACCCTAACCCTAACCCTAACCCTAACCCTAACCCTAACCCTAACCCTAACCCTAACCCTAACCCTAACCCTAACCCTAACCCTAACCCTAACCCTAACCCTAACCCTAACCCTAACCCTAACCCTAACCCTAACCCTAACCCTAACCCTAACCCTAACCCTAACCCTAACCCTAACCCTAACCCTAACCCTAACCCTAACCCTAACCCTAACCCTAACCCTAACCCTAACCCTAACCCTAACCCTAACCCTAACCCTAACCCTAACCCTAACCCTAACCCTAACCCTAACCCTAACCCTAACCCTAACCCTAACCCTAACCCTAACCCTAACCCTAACCCTAACCCTAACCCTAACCCTAACCCTAACCCTAACCCTAACCCTAACCCTAACCCTAACCCTAACCCTAACCCTAACCCTAACCCTAACCCTAACCCTAACCCTAACCCTAACCCTAACCCTAACCCTAACCCTAACCCTAACCCTAACCCTAACCCTAACCCTAACCCTAACCCTAACCCTAACCCTAACCCTAACCCTAACCCTAACCCTAACCCTAACCCTAACCCTAACCCTAACCCTAACCCTAACCCTAACCCTAACCCTAACCCTAACCCTAACCCTAACCCTAACCCTAACCCTAACCCTAACCCTAACCCTAACCCTAACCCTAACCCTAACCCTAACCCTAACCCTAACCCTAACCCTAACCCTAACCCTAACCCTAACCCTAACCCTAACCCTAACCCTAACCCTAACCCTAACCCTAACCCTAACCCTAACCCTAACCCTAACCCTAACCCTAACCCTAACCCTAACCCTAACCCTAACCCTAACCCTAACCCTAACCCTAACCCTAACCCTAACCCTAACCCTAACCCTAACCCTAACCCTAACCCTAACCCTAACCCTAACCCTAACCCTAACCCTAACCCTAACCCTAACCCTAACCCTAACCCTAACCCTAACCCTAACCCTAACCCTAACCCTAACCCTAACCCTAACCCTAACCCTAACCCTAACCCTAACCCTAACCCTAACCCTAACCCTAACCCTAACCCTAACCCTAACCCTAACCCTAACCCTAACCCTAACCCTAACCCTAACCCTAACCCTAACCCTAACCCTAACCCTAACCCTAACCCTAACCCTAACCCTAACCCTAACCCTAACCCTAACCCTAACCCTAACCCTAACCCTAACCCTAACCCTAACCCTAACCCTAACCCTAACCCTAACCCTAACCCTAACCCTAACCCTAACCCTAACCCTAACCCTAACCCTAACCCTAACCCTAACCCTAACCCTAACCCTAACCCTAACCCTAACCCTAACCCTAACCCTAACCCTAACCCTAACCCTAACCCTAACCCTAACCCTAACCCTAACCCTAACCCTAACCCTAACCCTAACCCTAACCCTAACCCTAACCCTAACCCTAACCCTAACCCTAACCCTAACCCTAACCCTAACCCTAACCCTAACCCTAACCCTAACCCTAACCCTAACCCTAACCCTAACCCTAACCCTAACCCTAACCCTAACCCTAACCCTAACCCTAACCCTAACCCTAACCCTAACCCTAACCCTAACCCTAACCCTAACCCTAACCCTAACCCTAACCCTAACCCTAACCCTAACCCTAACCCTAACCCTAACCCTAACCCTAACCCTAACCCTAACCCTAACCCTAACCCTAACCCTAACCCTAACCCTAACCCTAACCCTAACCCTAACCCTAACCCTAACCCTAACCCTAACCCTAACCCTAACCCTAACCCTAACCCTAACCCTAACCCTAACCCTAACCCTAACCCTAACCCTAACCCTAACCCTAACCCTAACCCTAACCCTAACCCTAACCCTAACCCTAACCCTAACCCTAACCCTAACCCTAACCCTAACCCTAACCCTAACCCTAACCCTAACCCTAACCCTAACCCTAACCCTAACCCTAACCCTAACCCTAACCCTAACCCTAACCCTAACCCTAACCCTAACCCTAACCCTAACCCTAACCCTAACCCTAACCCTAACCCTAACCCTAACCCTAACCCTAACCCTAACCCTAACCCTAACCCTAACCCTAACCCTAACCCTAACCCTAACCCTAACCCTAACCCTAACCCTAACCCTAACCCTAACCCTAACCCTAACCCTAACCCTAACCCTAACCCTAACCCTAACCCTAACCCTAACCCTAACCCTAACCCTAACCCTAACCCTAACCCTAACCCTAACCCTAACCCTAACCCTAACCCTAACCCTAACCCTAACCCTAACCCTAACCCTAACCCTAACCCTAACCCTAACCCTAACCCTAACCCTAACCCTAACCCTAACCCTAACCCTAACCCTAACCCTAACCCTAAACCCTAACCCTAACCCTAACCCTAACCCTAACCCTAACCCTAACCCTAACCCTAACCCTAACCCTAACCCTAACCCTAACCCTAACCCAAAACCCTAACCCTAACCCTAACCCTAACCCAAAACCCTAACCCTAATGACCCTAACCCTAACCCTAACCCTAACGACCCTCACCCTCACCCGACCCCCAACCCCAACCCCTAACGGCCCTAACCCTAATGACCATAACCTTACACCTGACATGTTAAGCTGACACCCTAACTCCCTAAATCTGTTAGCCTGATTGGGGTTGTGTAGGTGTGCTGTAGTGGTAGTTGTTGGGTGGGGGCATTTGGTTATCTGGGTGGTGGAAGAAAAATTTTCATCTCATTTGCATAAGTAATTGGTTAATTTATGTAATCAATTATGTAGGTAGTCTATGTATATGTCAGTGTGTCAGGTGGGGAATATTTAATGAGGTATGGGATAGTAAATAAAAAGAATAAAAATAATAAGAAATGCATGCAGCAGCAGGGCTTGGCTTGCTCCTGGGGCATAGTTGCTCCTTAATAATTTATTAATTTTCTTTACAACTTGTAACAACTATGCCCCAGGAGCAAGCCAAGCCCTGCTGCTGCACCACTTTACAAAAAAAGAAAGAGACACACAAAAAAAGACAAACACCAAGGAGTAAAAACTCTTTATTAAACTTTTTCCTTTGCTGCTTATTTTCTTTATTTCTGTCAAACTTGACCTCAATGACTGTAGCTCTGCAAAGTACTGAGCTCACAACAGCTACAACACTACATAACTCAGGCGCAGAGCCTACAGCAGGCACAAAGTGTACAGAGCTCAGGCGCAAAGCGTACAGAGCTCAGGCGCAAAGCGTACAACAGTACAACACATACATAGCTCAGGCCCAGAGCCTACAGCAGGTACAAAGTGTAGGCAACTAAGTCATGCCCAGAGCATGCTGAAGACACAGACCTTACAGATTTAAACCACACAGCACAAACAGCACAGATTTCAATGACAGAGGACCAAGCTTACAGTTTACACACTCAAGGGCACAGCTTTACAACACTGAGTACAAACTGTACCCGCCGTCTTTCCCATCGGACGCTCTCACGTACACGGGGCTCGCATCCCTCGCTTGGCGTCCGTCCCTTTTCCTCTTTAGAGTGACTACTTCTCCAAAAACTACGATGCCCGGGCAAAGAGCCGGCTGGCTCTGCTCCTCCTGACGGGACCTGGCCTTTGGCACCTGCATGCAAACAAACAATTTTTAACAATACCATTACAGCAAAAAACACACAGCCACAGTTAAAAGCCTAGCCATTTAAAATACAGAGAGGCCCACTTCACAACCCTGCCTTCCTCAAAACAGACTATCTAGCCCCTCTCACTGTACCTTTTTATTGCAGGATCCTCAATTGCCTTCCTTAGACACTCATCTAAACATAGCACCTTACAATAACAGAGAAATAGCCACATTCCAGACCGGCTCTCCTCAGGAACAGCGTTCCCGGGGGCCTCCAAAATCACCCTGCCTGCGAAAACCCCGGCCCTAGGCCCTCCGCCGCCCAAACTTTGGCGATGATTGTCGCCGTGCGGACCGACCGGGACCGGGGGAAAAAAACCCAGCCGGGGGAAAAAAAAAAATCCCCTGACTGGGGTTTTTTTTATTCTAAGTTGTGGTTGGTTAATTTTTTTTTTTTAAAAAATATAGTGCCTGGAAAAGAAAAAAAATCTCAACTCCATATGCAGCACATTAACAACTATTACATACTAACACACAACCATACAAACCCACACACAGGCACAACACTCGCTCACCTACCCAACAAACCAACCCTCCCTCTCTCTGCTGCCCGCCGCCCCATCTCCGTGGCTCTCCTCGGGAACGGGGTTCCTGGGGGCCTCCAAAATCGCCCTGCCTGCGAAAACCCCGGCCCTAGGCCCTCCGCCGCCCAAACTTTGGCGATGATTGTCGCCATGCGGACCGACCGGGACCGGGGGAAAAAAAAACCCAGCCGGGGGAAAAAAAAAATCCCCCGACTGGGGTTTTTTTTATTCTAAGTTGTGGTTGGTTAATATTTTTTTTTAAAAAAAATTAATGCCTGGAAAAGACAAAAAAATCTCAACTCCATATGCAGCACACTAACAACTATTACATACTAACACACAACCATACAAACCCACACACAGGCACAACACTCGCTCGCCTACCCAACAAACCAACCCTCCCTCTCTCTGCTGCCCGCCGCCCCATCTCCGTGGCTCTCCTCGGGAACGGGGTTCCCGGGGGCCTCCAAAATCGCCCTGCCTGCGAAAACCCCGGCCCTAGGCCCTCCGCCGCCCAAACTTTGGCGATGATTGTCGCCGTGCGGACCGACCGGGACCGGGGGAAAAAAAACACCCAGCCGGGGGAAAAAAAAAAAATCCCCCAACTGGGGTTTTTTTTATTCTAAGTTGTGGTTGGTTGATTTTTTTTTTTATACAATGCCTGGAAAAGAAAAAATCTCAACTCCAAATGCAACACGCTAACACCTATTACATACTAACACACAACAATACAAAGCCATGCACAAGCACAACACTCGCTCACCTACCCGACAAACCAACCCTCCCCTCTCTGCTAATCCCTTCGCCCAGCACCACGGGCCATCGCCCCGTCTCTGCGACTCACTGACAATGGCGTTGCCGGGAGACTACAAAATGGCCTTCTGTGTGAAAACCCTGGCCCTAGACCCCTCGCCGCCCAAACTTTGGCAATTGATGGCACCCTACAGAGCAATGAGGACCTGAGAAAAAAAAAAAAAAAACAAACAACACACAAACACCCAGCCAGGGAAAGAAAAACAAAACAAAACCAAAAACCCCCAGCTGCTTTGGTTTTTTACTTTCCAGTACTCTCAAATCAATACCTTACTGTCAACATTATATCCTACCTGAAATAAAAACAAACAAACAAACCACATTCACACACCCGTAAGTTTACACACAATAACTCCCATTCGTTCGTTCGTTCATTCATTCAACTCCCATTCGTTCGTTCGTTCATTCATTCAACTCCCATTCGTTCGTTCGTTCATTCATTCAACTCCCATTCGTTCGTTCGTTCATTCATTCAACTCCCATTCGTTCGTTCGTTCATTCATTCAACTCCCATTCGTTCGTTCGTTCATTCATTCAACTCCCATTCGTTCGTTCGTTCATTCATTCAACTCCCATTCGTTCGTTCGTTCATTCATTCAACTCCCATTCATTGCTCCCCTCCTCCAAACATCTCTGCTTCACCAGTGACCTTCTAAAATAGCATATTTCCCCCAATTCCAGAAGCAGCCCACAAATTGAGTCACTAGGATCCTCCAAACAACATCACCGCTCCACTCGAGGCCAAAATGTCAGCCTTCATAATGGGAAGCACAGGAAAACGTCACATCGCGCTTGAGACCCGGGGCAATGCGGAGCCATATCGTGTGACACAGTCTCACAACACGCTCCAGACCTGGGGCAATGCAGAGCCATACAGTGTGACGCAAGACCCAATGCAATACAGAGCCATAGAATACTAGGCAGTCATAGATCACAGTTGAGACCAAGCATAATACAGACCCATACAGTGCGACGCAAGACCCAGCGCAATACAGAGCTATAGAATACTAGGCAGTCATAGATCACAGTTGAGACCAAGCGTAATACAGACCCATATAGTGCGACGCAAGACCCAGCGCAATACATAGCTATACGGTGTGATGCAGTCTCACATCACACTCCAGACCCACAGCTATATGGAGCAACGCAGTGCGACGCAAGACCCAGCGCAATAAGGAGACAAACAGTGCGAGCGCTCTTGAATCACAGTCAAGACACAGGGCAATACAGAGCCACAGAATACTACGCAGTCTTACATCACAGTCGAGACCCAGCACAATATGAAGCTGTATGGTGCAACACAAGACCCAGCACAATGCGGAGCCATATGGTGTGACGCAGTCTCACACCACGCTTGAGACCCAGGGCAACGCGGAGCCATAGAGGGCGACGCAGTCTCACATCACAGTCGAGACCCAGGGCAACGCGGAGCCATAGAGGGCGACACAGTCTCACATCACAGTCGAGACCCGGCGCAACGCAGAGCCATAGAGGGCGACGCAGTCTCACATCACAGTCGAGACCCGGCGCAACGCAGAGCCATAGAGGGCGACGCAGTCTCACATCACAGTCGAGACCCGGCGCAATACAGAGCCATAGAGGGCGACGCAAGACTCAACGCAATACAGAACCAAACATTGCGACGCAGTCTTGAATCACAGTCAAGACAGCGTGATACAGAGCCATAGAATGCTACACAACCTTAGATCACGGTTGAGACTCGTTCCTTTGCCTGGCCAAGCAGAACCGACTGTGGACAGCCCTCTCCCCTAAGCTAACTTTAAAATTCCCTCCCCAATATTCCCAAATTTATCTCCCCCTCAGTCCCACCCCCCTCCCTTCAAATACACATCCCAAAACTTAGCTTGCAGAGGGCCAGGGGGCGCAAATCCATCCTCAGCAAAGGAAACACGTTGGCCAAACGGGATGCTCCCACTGTCTCCAAACTCCTCCTTGTTGTCTGGAAAATCCAAAGAAAACAACTAAATATTGCTGGCAGACAGCACCGCACCGCTCACTTCCAACCTCTGCCACAACACACGCACCCAACCACCGCCAAGAAGGGCCGAGGCGTTCCACTCCTCACCTGCCCTGCACCGGTTCCAGACTTGGGTGCTGTGGCCCTCAGCGCTCGCCGCACCTGAGATACCAAGAAACAAAAATCACTGGTGCGCTTGTGAGAAGTCACCAGCTCCATGATCCTCCTCCGCCTCCCCCCGGCTCACCTCAAACTTTCATCCTATTCCAGAAGCAGCCTGCACTTCACCTGCAAAAGAAAAGGTAAGTGCTTAAATAAGCTGCCATGTAACACTTGGCTCATAGCCACCGAGGCAGCCCACAACAGCCTCACCTTCTCCGATTGCTCATCGACATGAGGCTTCGTCACTCCCAGCCCGTGTGTGGCACCTGTTAAACACAAAGCAGAAGACACATTTTGAGTTACTGCCCAAAACCAATGCCTGCCCGCAGCGATGCATACATCCCGCCTCCTATACCTTGCCTGCTCCCCTGTCCAGCCTCTGTCATTTTAGGCTGCTGCAATGAGGCTTGCGTACCACCTGTAAAACACAAATAAGAAGGAATGCTTAAAACTTCATTGGCAATACGACAACTGAAAAATAACCGCTACTTCAGCCCGCTAGCCATGGCTCACCTTGCCAGAGTCAGCACCGGCACCAACATCCCGCTTTGCGCATCACTGGGCACCTTCAAATCAGAAAAAAAAACCCCACACAACCCATGATGTAGTCACATCGCCACCGGTCACAACTTCTCTCCGACACACTGCACTGACTCACCTTCTTACAAGGCTCTGCTCAGCCGCTCACTATGGTCTGCTCACCTCCTCTGTTGCTCTTCGAAGCGCATATTGTCCCTCTGCATCGGAGAAAACAAAAACCCCAACCAAAACTTGTGACATGGGGCACCCAGGTGCTGATCAATAGCTTCACAATTCCAGAGCTCTCGCCTCCATTGCGGAGTAGCACCTAGAGGCAAAGGGCAGCCTGCCATTCAAAACAACACACCGACATTCGCGGCCCACAGACACAGTCCTTTACACCTTTGAGATGCAATCTGCTTCACTCCCGCTCAACAGCCCCTGCCCAGAAGGGTCCCAGCCTCTCCATGAAACACTCCCAAAATGACTGGCCGCACAGCCTGCCAACAGCTACTCAACCAGAGATGACTGTACAAACGTTGCCTAAACAGTCTATGCATATCATCAAGACATTAACCAGAGATGCTTATCGCTATAACACCTACCCCTGACTCTACAGCCCTGGGCAGAGCAGCTCCAAGCCACACACACACTCAGAGAGCAACGCTACACAACTCTGCAACCAAGAGAGTTTGTGCAAACAAGGCGACTCAAAGAGGAGGGAAAACTCCCAGCAAGAAGGATGACAGCCGATTGAGTTGCGCTGTCGGGCAAGATGACATACAGAGCCGTAATGCAAGGCGAGGGGTTCTATGGCAGGCCCAGAAAAAAAAGTGGCACGAACTTAATGGCCCGTTCTGAGAAGTTACGGTCAAAACCGAGATGACTGATGCGCAGGAAGCCTGCCTTCAAGACCTATGAACGCAAGGATGCAGGGAAGAATTCTCAGTATATAGAAATGGACAGCTAGCGAGCAGAGCTGCTGGTGCAGCCCAGAACCACACCACAAACGAGGACAACCCGGAAACTTCCGAGATGCAAGACCGATCCACGCTAGAAGCTCGTCACGCAAAGAAAAAAAGAAATGCCCGCGTGGCACTACGCCAAACAGCACAGGCATTCGAGACCACAGGGATGGCGCCCGAGATGTCTGGCTCGCTCTCGAGCGCAAAGAGGAATGACGACATTGAGACCTCAGAAATCTGTAAGACACTGAACGGACTAGACAAACTACAGAACAACACAGAGACAGGCTGGAACTGCCCTGCCCGTGCTACTCCGGTGCCAAAAAGTAACCCGCTCCTTTATCCGCCCAAGGAGAACTGACCCTGGACAGCCCTCTCCCCTAAGCTAAATTTAAAATCCCCTCCCCAAAATTCCCAAATTTCTCTCCCCCTCAGTCCCACCCCCCTCCCTTCAAACACACATCCCAAAACTTACTTTACAGAGGGCCGGGGGTGCAAATCCATCCTCAGCAAAAGAAACACGATGGCCAAACGGGACGCTCCCATGGTCTCCAAATTCCTCTTACTCGTCTGTAAAATCTAAAGAAAAACCAAAATATTACTGACAGACAGCACCGCACCGCTCAATTCCAACCTCTGCCGCAACATCCCCACCTCCACCAAACCACCCCCACCCCCAAGAAGGGCCGTGCCATTCCACTCCTCCCCTGCCCTGCACCGGTTCAAAAGCTGGGCGCTGCAGCCATCATTGCTCACCGCACCTGAGATACCAAGAAACAAAGTTATTATTACGCTTGTGAGAAGTCACTGGCTCCGTGATCCTCCTCGCTAATACCCAGCTCACCTCAAACTTTCATCCTATTCCAGAAGTAGCCTGCATGCCACCTGCAAAACAAAAAGGTAAGCGCTTAACCAAGCTGCCATTTAATACTTGGCTCTTAGCCACTGACCCAACGTTCAACAGCTTCACCTTTTCGGATGTCTCAGTGTGCAGCTTTTTTCCTCCAAGCCTGTGTGTGGTACTTGCAAAGAACAGGGCAAAAAAACGCGTGCTGAGATACTGTCCAAAACCAAAGACTGCTTGCACCGATGTCTACGCCCCACTTCTTTACCTTGCCCGCTGCCCAGTGCGACCTCTGTCATCTTGGGCTGCCGCAATGAGGCTCAGGTACCACCTGTAAAACACAAAAAAGAAGGGATGCTTAAAACTTCACCGACAATACGACAACTGAAAAAATAACTCCTACTTCAGCCCGCTAGCCATGGCTCGCCTTGCCAGAGTCAACACCAGCACCAACATCCCACTTTGCACATCGCTGCGACCCTTCAAATAAAAAAAAAGAAAACAAGGCATGATGTAGACATGTAGCCACCGGTCACAACTTCCCTCCGACACCCTGCACCGTCTCACCTTCTTACAGGGCTCCACCCGCCTCCTCTATTGCTCTTCAAAGCACATCTTGTCCCTCTGCAATTGAAAAAAAAAATTATCAGCACCTGGGTGACTTGTTTAAGTAGCTTCACAATTCCAGAGATGTCATCCCCATTTCACAGTACAACCTAGAGGCCAAGGGCAGCCTGCCATTCAAAACAACACACCGAGCTTTGCAGCTCAAACAAACATCCCTTAAGACCGTTGAGATTCATTCTGCTTCACTACTGCTGAACAGCTCCTCCCAGAAGGCTCCCAGCCTCTCCATGAAACACTCCCAAAACAACTGGCTGCACAGCCTCCCAATGGCTACTCGACCAGAGATGACTGGAAAACCATTGCCTAAATGGTCTATGCATATCATCGAGACATTAACCGGAGATGCTTGTCGCTATACCACCTACCCCTGACTCTACAGCCCCGGGCAGAGCAGCTCCAAGCCACACATACACACTCAGAGAGCAACGCTACACATAACTGTGCAAACAAGGTGACTCAAAAAGGAGAGAAAACTCTCGGCGAGAAGGAGAACACCCGAACGACACAAGGTGTCGGGCTAAAAGACCTACAGAGCCGCAACACAAAGCGAACAGGTTCTATAGGGCAGCCCCACAAAAAACAAACCTCGAACGTAACGGCCCGTTTCGAGAAGTTAGGGTCAAAACCAAGATGACTAACGCACAAGAAGGCTGGCCTCAAGACCTATGAACATAAGGATGTGGGGAAGAAGTCTCAGTCCCTGAAAGCGGACAGCTAGCAAGGAGAGCTGTTGACACAGCACGGAGTGACGCCACTAACGAGTAATGGCCAGAACTTGCAAGATGCGAGACCAATCCACGCTTTAAGCTCCTCATGCAGAAAGAAGAAACGCCCCACTGGCACTACGCCAACCAGTACGGGCGTTCAAGACTGCAGGGATGGCGCCCGAGACGTCTGGCTTCCTCTCGAGTGCCAAGAGGAATGAGGACATCGAGACCTCAGAAATCCGCAAGACACAGTAAACACACTAGATAGACTACATACCACAGAGACAGGCTGGAACTGCCCTGCCCGTGCTACTCTCGTGCCAAAAAGTAACCCACTCCTTTATCCGCTCAAGGAGAACTGACCCTGGATATCCCTCTCCCCTAAGCTAAATTTAAAATTCCCTCCCCGACGTTCCCAAAGTTATCTTCCCCCTGAGTCCTACCCCCCTCCCTCCAAACGCACGTCCCAAAACTTAGCTTGCAGAGGGCCAGGGGGCGCAAATCCATCCTCAGCAAAGGAAACACGTCGGCCAAACGGGATGCTCCCACTGTCTCCAAACTCCTCCTTGTCTGGAAAATCCAAAGAAAACAACTAAATATTGCTGGCAGACAGCACCGCACCTCTCAGTTCCAACTTCTGCCACAACACACGCACCCAACCACCGCCAAGAAGGGCCGAGGCGTTCCACTCCTCACCTGCCCTGCACCGGTTCCAGACTTGGGTGCTGTGGCCCTCAGCGCTCGCCGCAACTGAGATACCAAGAAACAAAAATCACTGGTGCGCTTGTGAGAAGTCACCGGCTCACCTCAAACTTTCATCCTATTCCAGAAGCAGCCTGCACTTCACCTGCAAAAGAAAAGGTAAGTGCTTAAATAAGCTGCCATGTAACACTTGGCTCATAGCCACCGAGGCAGCCCACAACAGCCTCACCTTCTCCGATTGCTCATCGACATGAGGCTTCGTCACTCCCAGCCCGTGTGTGGCACCTGTTAAACACAAAGCAGAAGACACATTTTGAGTTACTGCCCAAAACCAATGCCTGCCCGCAGCGATGCATACATCCCGCCTCCTATACCTTGCCTGCTCCCCTGTCCAGCCTCTGTCATTTTAGGCTGCTGCAATGAGGCTTGCGTACCACCTGTAAAACACAAATAAGAAGGAATGCTTAAAACTTCATTGGCAATACGACAACTGAAAAATAACCGCTACTTCAGCCCGCTAGCCATGGCTCACCTTGCCAGAGTCAGCACCGGCACCAGCATCCCGCTTTGCGCATCACTGGGCACCTTCAAATCAGAAAAAAAAAAACCACCAAGCCATGATGTAGTCATGTAGCCACCAGTCACAACTTCCGTCCAACACCCTGCATTGACCTTCTTACAGAGCTCCGCTCACCTCCTCTGTTGCTCTCCAAAGCGCATCTTGTCCCTCTGCTTCTGAAAAAAAAAAAAACCTAAACAAATCTTGTTACATGAGTCACTCAGAGGCTGATCAATAGCTTCACAATTCCAGAGCTCTCGCCTCCATTGCGGAGTACCGCCCAGAGGCCAAGGGGAGCCTGCCATTCAAAACAACACACCGAGCTTCGCGGCCCACAGACACAATCCTTTACACCTGTGAGATGCAATCTGCTTCACTCCTGCTGAACAGCCCCTCCCAAAAGTCTCCCAGCCTCTCCATGAAACACTCCCAAAATGACTGGCCGCATAGCCTGCCAACAGCTACTCAACCAGAGAAGACTGTACAACCGTTGCCTGAATGGTCTAGGCGTATCTTCAACACATTAACCAGAAATGCTTATCGCTATACCACCTACCCCTGACTCTACAGCCCTGGACAGAGCAGCTCCAAGCCACACACACACACACTCAGAGAGAAATGCTACACAGAACACTGCAAACAAGGCGACTCAAAGAGGAGAGAAAACTCCCGGCAAGAAGGATGACACCCGAACCACACAAGGTGTCAGGCCAAAAGACCGACAGAGCCGCAACGCAAGGCCGAGCGGATCTATGGCAGCCCCACAAAAAAGCCTCGAATGTAATGGCCTGTTATGAGAAGGTACGGTCAAAACCAAGATGACTAATGCGCAAGAAGCCTGGTCTCAAGACCTATGACCGTACGGATGCAGGGAAGAAGACTCAGTCCGTGGAAACGGACAGCTAGTGAGTAGAGACACCGTCGCATCCCAGAGTGACGCCGCAAATGAGGACTGCCTGGGAACTTCCGAGATGCAAGATGGATCCACGCTTGAAGCTTGGCATGCAAGACAAAGAAACGCCCGACTGGCACTACGCCAACCAGTACAGGCATTCAATACCACAGGAATGGTGCCCGAGATGTCTGCCTTGCTCTCGAGCGCAAAGAGGAATGAGGACATCGAGACCCGAGAAATCTCCAAGACACAGTAAACAGACTAGACAGACTACATAACACCACAGAGACAGGCTGGAACTGCCCTGCCCGTGCTACACTGGTGCCAAAAAGTAACCCGCTCCTTTACCCGCCCGAGGAGAACTGACCCTGGATATCCCTCTCCCCTAAGCTAACTTTAAAATGCCCTCCCTGAAATTCCCAAAGTTATCTTCCCCCAGTCCCACCCCCCTCCCTCCAACACCTGTTCCACAACTTAGCTTGCAGGGGGCCGGGGGGACACATTCATCCTCAGCAAAAGAAACACGTCGGCCAAATGGGATGCTCCCACAGACTCCTAATTCCTCTTCACCGTCTACAAAATCTGAACAAGAAAACAGTGTTGGTAGACAGCAACGCACCGGTCAATGCCAGCTTCTACCACAACACACACACAGCCCCAGAAGGGCCATGTCATCCTACTCCTCATCTGCTCCTCATCAGTTCCAAAGCGAGGGGCTATGGCCATCATCGCTCACCCCGCCTGAGATACCAAGAAACAAAATTACTGTTCTGCTTGTGAGAGGTCACCGGCCCCAGGATCCTCCTCGCTAATCCCCAGCTCACCTCAAATGCTCGTCCGACTCCAAAGGCAGCCTTCACGGCACCTGCAAAAACAAAGGTAAGCGCTTAACCAAGTGGCCACGGAATACTTGGCTCTTAGACGCTGACCCGGCACGCTAACACCTCATCTTCTCGGACGGCTCGTCAGCATGAGGCTTCGTTCCTCCGAGCCTGTGTGGGGCACCTGCCAAACACAAGGCAAAAGACACCTGCTGAGATACTGCCAGAGACCAACTCGTGCCCACAGCAATACCTAGCTCCTTCTGCTTTGCCTTACCCGCTCCCCTGTCCTGCTTCTGTCATTTCAGATAGCTGCATTGAGACCCAGGTACCACCTGTAAAACAAACAAGGGATGCTTAAAAGTTCACCGGCAATACAACACCTTGCCCGAGTCACAACTGGTGCCTGTATCCCGCTTTGCTCATCGCATTGTGCCTTTAAAATACAAAAAATGACCAAAAGATAATGTAGTCAAACAGCCACTGGTCACAACTTCCCTCCCAAACCATGCACCGACTCACCTTCTTATAGTGCTTCGCTCGCCTCCTCTGTCGCTCTTCAAAGCACACCTTGTCCCTCTGCATCTGAAAAAAAAATAGTAACAAGAGCCACCCAGGTGCTGATCGATAGCTTTACAATTCCAGAGCTCTTGTCTCCGTTTCAGAATACCGCCTAGAGGCCTTAACACCTGTGAGATGCACTCTGCTTCACTACTGCTGAACAGCCCCTCCCAGAAGGCTCCCATCCTCTCCATGAAACACTCCCAAAACAACTGGCTGCACAGCCTGCCAATGGCTACTCAACCCGAGAAGACTGTACAACCGTTGCCTAAATGGTCTAGGCGTATCCTCAACACATTAACCAGAAATGCTTATCGCTATACCACCTACCCCTGACCCTACAGCCCCGGGCAGAGCAGCTCCAAGCCACACGCACACACCCAGTGAGCAGCGCTACACGGAACACTGCGAACAAGGCGACTCAAAGAGGAGAGAAAACTCCCGGCGAGAAGGATGACACCCGAATGAGACAAACTGTCGGGCAAGAAGACCTACGGAGTCGTGACGCAAGGCGAGGAGGTTCTACGGCAGCCCCACAAAAAAAGCTTGAATGTAATGGCCTGTTTCAAGAAGTTACGGTCAAAACTGAGATGACTGATGGGCAAGAAGGCTGGCTTCAAGACTTATGAACATAGGGATACAAGGAAGAAGTCTCAGTCCGTGAAAACGGACAGCTAGCGAGCAGAGCTGCCGACGCGGCCCGGAGGGACGCCGCAAATGAGTAAACGCCCGGAACTTTCGAGATGCAAGACCGATCCATGCTTCAAGCTCGTCACGCAAGACAACAAAACGCCTGACCGGCGCTACGCCAACCGGTACAGGTATTCGAGACCACAGGGATGGCGCCCGAGATGTCTGGCTTGCTCTTCGAGCGCAAAATGGAATGAGAACATGGAGACCCGAGAAATCTGCAATACACAGCGATACACAGAGACTACATAACACCACAGAGACAGGCTAGAACTACCCTGCCCGTGCTGCTCCGGAGACCTATTCCTGGACAGCCCTCTCCCCACTATGCTATTTTTAAAACCCCTCCCTACAACTCCCAACCTTGTCCCCACCTCCCAGAACACCCTCCCAAACACCCATCGCTCCACTTAGCTTTCAGACGGCCGAGGCTCTGAATCCGTCCTCGACAAAATACCGCATCTGCTAGCCAGGATGTTCCTGCAGCTGCCAGGCTCATCTTCATCTGCACAGAACCAGTACCAGCAGTAAGCATCGATACAGACCTCTTCTACTACACCCTCCTACTCAAATAGAATGTGGCCTTCTGCTCAACTGCAGCAATTCCAGCGTTGGATGCCAGAGACATCGTTGCTTGAGGCACCTAAAATACCGAAAGACAAAAGATTGCTGTTGCTCTTGTGAGAAATCAGGTAATTCACGATCTTGTGACTGCGTGCCAGATATTTGCCCTAGCCCCTGCTAGTTAACCTCACCATTGGTCCTATTTAGAGAAATAGTAACAATTAACTCGGTATACACTAAAACTAGTTCCATTTCAATAGCTAGGAGTTCCGAACAAACACAATAGACATAGATTAAAAGAAAAAGCATGCTACTTTTACCAGCCCAGAACAAAATTTTTGACCTAAAAAAAGAAAATTTGTATATAAGGATACTTTGTAAGATAAATGCAGCTGAACTTCAACCACTCCAGAAGCTCCTACCTCAAAGAGAGCCCTCTGTTTCTTTAAGCGTCAAGGCATATCTGCCAAAAATAGCTTAGGCAGTTCAAAAACTACTAATAACTGAAGGCTCGGCAGAACACTGACACCAAAGAAGCCCCAGAGCAGAATGAGCTCCCTGAGCAGAGCCCGAGGCTCATATACTCCAGGACCCGCCCACCACCCTTCCCACAATCCCCTGGGAAAGAGGCAGGGTCTACCACCATAACACATAAAGGCACCCAGAGGAGCAGCAGGGACTTTTCTCATCTGCTTTCAGTTTACAGGATACAAAGCACTGAATAGAGAAAGCCACCTGGACTAGAAGTTACTCTTCCAGCTCTTTTACTGTGGCTATATCCATTACATCAGCAACGTGACCAGGTAGGGAATTCAACTTCATTTTTCTGGGGTGTAGGTAGAAAAACATAGATGCCTTACTAAGCTATGGAGAAAAGTCACTCGTTGATTATAACAGCAATATTATTATCAAAAAGCATGTGCTTTTACTTTACCGGTTTAAAAAATTCCATAATGGTAACAAAGGGAAACCAAAATAGGTCGATAAGAAGGAAATGTTAAAAAGGAAGGAGGGAAATAGGGTCATCAAACTACAAGAATGAAGATATTGAAACAAAACGTAAAAGGTGATGAAGATGAGGATAGGCAGGAAGACAAAAAAAACCCAGCAGGGACTTGGATAAATAGAGACACGAAAAGAAAATTTAGAGAGAGACCTAGAAATGCTGTTTTCACATGCAACAAGGAAGAATGAAATAAGAGCTGGTGGGCAGATAGAAAAGGAAAGACATAGAAAGAAAAGGTAGAAGGTGACAGTTGACAGGGCAATGTTAGCAGAAGAGGAAAAAGCTTTGGGGAAACAGACAGCCTGAAAAGGAGAGGAAGGCAAGGACAGGCAAGGAGGCAGACAGAGATCTAGAGAACTGCGGCGGGGATGGACCCCGGCTAGAGCCCGTAGGGAACAGAACACCCTGGGCCCACGGCACATCGCCCCCTCCTCTGCGGCCCGGCGGCCGGAAACGCATCCGGGATTGCAAACAAGGCGGTGACGGTTTGTGCCTTCTTGCCCTTCGGAAGTCCCGGCGGTGAGTTCGCTACGAGGATCGATGTCTGCAGGCAGCAGGAAAAGAGGAATGAGGAAAGCAGGAGGCAGGCCAGAGGAAAGGTAGGGGTGTGGGACGGGGAGCTGGGAAATGGGATACCGGGAACGAGACGGGGACGGGGAACCGCACGAGGGTGTCGAGAGAGAAACGGAGCTCGGCAAGGAGGAGGACGGAGAGGTGCGATAGAGAGGGATGGAGAGAGCGAGGTGCCCGCAGCCAGGAGAAGAAGAGAGTGGACGGGGGGGTTGTGGATTTTACTACAATAGGGAACCGGATAGAGGGAGATGGAGAGAAAACTATAAAAGAGGAAGAAAGCAGAAAGAATTCTTTTTAAAAAAGACAGCTGCATACCGGCATAGACAAATTGAAAAGCGACAAACCTGGCAAAGAATTCAAAACTAGAGAACGTAAGATGACTGGAGTAACAAACAGAAAGGGAGCGGAATTGGGGCAGAGCGGCGATGAAGGAGACTCCAACTTCGTAGCCTTTTTCTAGGTATATTCTTTAATTGGCACGGGCGTGCGGCATAGCAAAGGAAGCTCTCTCGCTTCTCTTTTTCAAGCAACTACATAGAGGTCTCTCATGCCCAAACTATAAAGCCAAGCAGGATGTTTTATATTCTTCTCTGGCACACCCACGCTCGTGACTCTTTTCAGCCATGTCTTTTCTCATGCACGATCCCGGGGGGGTTTCCAGCCTGGCCTTTTCATGCGCTCAAGTCTCGTTCTCCTGTGTGGAGAGTTATTGAGAACACCTGGTCTTTTATGTTTATTCTTACGTATTGAGTATTAGCCTCGTGCTTCTCTTTTAGTCTTGGTCGTTCGTCCGTATGGCACCGCTCCCACGTCTCCCCCTCTTTGTTTTGGAACGTCGGGTTCACGGCAAGAGCGGCAAGGAACCTCGACTTCCGTTCTTCTGGGATCTTGTATGGTTCCCCAGACGATTCTGAGCGCTACAAGTATAAAAAGGACACAAGTGTGGCCGAGACCAACAATTGCCCAAATTTGTAAATTTAATCCGGTAAACCGATTTTTCTGGGGGGCTTTGGCCGCGTCATGCTATCAGAGATGTCATCCGATATGCTTTTATGTGCTAAATCTTGTAAGCGCTGCCACTTGTCCTTGCAAAGCGAGGGTCAAATCTTGAACCGTGCCATCTATGTTAGTTGAAAAAGCATCTTGAATGTGCTGTTTAATATGATCCCACGTATATATGCTATCGTTCCATACTAATGGAGTAATGCATAACTTTTTTCTTTACATTCCCAGTCGCATTTGTAATTTCATTCGATTAGCCGTTGCATTTTACCTATCGCCTAACCGTATCGCTGCCGCTTCCGATACATCTAAGTGCGTTAATATTTGCCGATCGATATTTGCTTGCGTAGTTAATTCTTGGCTTATGTTACTCAATGTTCCCGCTACTTTGCGTGCGGTGTGTACAGACTCTGCTAAAGCTGTAGCGGTAATAGCTGCGGTAGCTAAGATATGGATTGCGGATATTATAAAAGCGATGACCCGTCCTATACTGAGTTTTCTTCGTTGTGGAGGTTGTTTCAGTGCCTTTGCTAACCGACTTAGGCCAGAATCCCCTACCCGTTGTCGAGTCGCATTTACGAGAAGACGTATCTCGGCTTCTCGTCTCATTGGTATTGTGGCAGATACATTTAATTTAGAGATTTTTGTGTGTGTAATGCAACTGAAATGATATGAGTTCTGTAAGGTGAGTTCAAAGGTATGACTTGTTTTTGGAAATATTAATCTCAGATGCGGCCACAAAAGCGTAAGGATGCGAGGTACAAATAATAAGAGTCATTATGAAAATTGGTCAACTGTAAAGAATATTAATTATTATTTTTTGAATAGACTCCACGTGCTACGTGTCTGAGTCTAAACGGCGAGGCCGATCGGCAAAGCTTTGCAAAATATGAACTAAAACTCTCCTTAAACTGAGCCTGTAGCACGGGTCCTGAAAGACCTCCTTCTGACCGCTTCGACTCATTAGTTAGTGCATAAAAAATTTACGTCCTTCGAGGAATTAGTTATGAGGTGTCCGTGGGGACCCAGGTCCCAAAATATTAAATTGGTTGTGTTTTGTAGCACAGGTTTTTGGTACGCTATGAGGTGTCCGATTAAGATTTGTTACATCCTTTGTCATATCTCTGGGGATCTTACATAAAGGTAAATTAACAGGGGGAATCATGGTTGCATTTTGACTGACGACCCTGTTGGCTATTCCGGGAGCAGAGATGAATGTTAAATGGCTAGTTGCTCCTTGTCTATTTTCCCATGTTGAAAGATGAAATTTTTCTCCCGTATTAAGGCAATTCGGTATTGGCTCGTTTGACGTGCAAATGGGTGATAACTCGGTATGATACTGATGGGTGTCGTTACTTCGTACCCCATCTCTGCCTTCCGTTAAAGGCCCTGAAGGGGGAATCCGGGTTCCCTCCGTCCATTTTGAATCGTTATCTGAAATAGGAATTTCCGGATCCCACCAGGTATTTCGTTTAAATGGGGGTGAGGGGTCCGAGACATGTGCCTGATACAAGTGTCGAGTGCAACTAGGATGACGTATCGTGTAAAGAATAAGTATACGTCCTTACCGTACTGTTCCTGGCGATGACGGCTAAGTACACCAAAAAGGTGTTTGCTGGCATAGGCAATGCACCCGCAGATGCTGTCGTTGTACTCGCGCTATGTTGTAGTTGTTTCAGTTTTCCCCGGGCGACAGGACCATCTTTTGTTGTTCTCTCTCATTTCCGTGGTCTCTTATTTTCATTTGGGTTCAACTTCTCCATCTGAGGCGCTGGATTCCGGGTCACGTCTTTGCAGCTCATGATAAGGCTTGATATATCGTGCCGGAAACCGTTGCGGTCCTGATGGAAGAAGAACGTGCGCGTACCCCTCTCCCCCACGTGATCGATTCGGCAGGACGGTTCTGTCGGTTGTTTGCGCTGGGGCCCCTGTATGTAACCTCTGGACGATGCAATTGTTTCTCTGAAATTGAAAAATGCCTTTCTGCGGCAGTCGTGTTTCTGCCGGCAATATTCTTGCGCTCATAAAGGCAGATAAAGGATTTCGGGATCGTATCCTGTCTGTGTCCGAATACAATGACGCCCTTTCGTAATTAACCATATGACAAGTTCTAAATAAGGGGTTATGATTTTGTTAAGCTCATTTGGTAAAAAACAACTGTTCTAGGTCAAAAAACTCGCTTATTGTCTACCGACAACTGACCCACTGACCCGATGGGTTGACGTTCGGTTCTGAGGATGAAAAGACCCACGGGTAATTCTGGTCAAATTCTGTCAGCTTGAACCTCAGATAATTTTTGTGCTACAGGGTCCAATTCTTTCTTTGCTTCTGCTGATAAGCAGCATCCTGAGGTAAAGTTGCTATCCCCTTTCAAAGGTGCAAATGAATGACACTTCCCGATTAGAAATACCCGGCCGAGGGCGTAACCAATTAGTGGCTCCTAATAACTTCTGTAAGTCGTTCAAGGTCTACTTTGTCCTGTAAATTTTAGTACGTTGTTCTGATAAAATACACGCCGGCTATTTCCACGGTGGCCGAGTTTGTACTTTTTCATCAGCGATTTGCGATCTGTGAGACTTTAATTCATCTGGCATATGCTGCAGGATGTTTTTCAAGTATCCTTCGGTTTTTTGCACAGACAAGATTGTCATCGGGATAACGATATATCGTACCGGACGGGAAATTTTGTCTCGTTGATTGCGGAGCGACCGCAGTCCGACAGACGGTCGAGCTGTTCGTTGTGCCTTGCGGTGTAATAAAGAATGGCTAACTGGCTTTTAGAAAAGTGCTGCTGACCAGCCTCTAGAGATAAAGAGGGATGCCGATTTGTACTAATCGTTATGCACATATCCATTGCGGACTAACTAACAAACACTCTAAAGATAAGAACGAAGCAGAATCTGCCAAGTGAAGCACACCAGGTGGAATCCTCCAATCAGACTGTGGGGCTCAAGGAACACAGAAGACTAAGCAGGAGAGATAGGGAGAGCAGCTAGCAAGAGCTGGTCCTGCGGTTTGGAAAAGACCCATGATGGTACAGAGCATGTGCCACAGGACAAGTTCAAAAGTTCAATCGTGAGGAAGACTCGGACCTTTGTCCCCAATGACCACCAACGACGCCTGATGGGGGGGGGGGGGGGGGGGGGCGTAAATTGGGCGGACTGAGGTGGGACTATGGGAGGAACTTATGTTAATGAATTCCTGGAAATAATTAGAATAACCCAACCTTTTCTTAGAAATGTAATGTATAAACATGAAAGCTGTAAATATAAGGCAAGAATCCTAACGCTTGAGCGTGCACGTACAGAAGGAGCTATCCCCCGTGCTGCCTGGTGCCACAATAAAGAATACCTGCTTAATAACACTTGGTTGTTACTGAGTTTTCTCTGCTTCAGTGTTAATACTGTCCGGCAATATCTTTTCATGGGTTTTGTCAAATTTTTACTCTTGCACATCTGCCGCTTTTCAGGACGCTCCTGGCTTGTATGTCATTGTTTACCACAATTAAAACATTTAACAGCGTTCCGATAACTATGCAATTGAGATAATGCGGCAGTGAGAACCGATGCTCTGTGAGTCTCAGTTTCGATGTTTTGACGTACTTTAATATATTCCCCTACGTCCATTGCCTTTCCTTTCAATAGTAGTAGCGCTGATTGACAGTCACTGTTAGCGTTTTCAAAAGCCAACTGGAATAACAAAGCTTTAGCGGCTTCAGGATTATCTACTTCCCTTTGCCCCCTGCAGTATATCTTCGAATGTCACAGAGAGCTCCCGAGAACCTCGTCTTATTGTCATAAAAGATCCCATATGATGCCCCGACTTGTGGCGGACGAAGGGCATGGACTCCAATTGGGGATGAACCAAAGACCTTTATTGTTTCGTACACCATCGTTATATACTTTTCTCTATTAGCGCATGCACCACTACGTAAGCTATGATTGGTGTACAGGCATGGTTTACGCACCACTACTGCTAACTCCCTTGGCTGCTATCCTGCAGGCTTGTGCTCCTCTCATACCTGATGGTCTGCACATGATTAATTCCCTGTTATCTTTCTTTACTCTTGCTCAAGGCCCAGGGCAGGACATGCCTGAATCCTGTTAGCTCTTTCCAGCCCTTCTCTCCTTGTTCCTTCTCACTGACCCAGCCGGACTTGTTCAAAAGCCCATCTATCCAGGGCTATTTGTACCTGTGTGCTTATATGTTGTCCTGTGCCTGTACGCAGACCCTGATGAATTGGTATTCCTGCACCCAAATTATCCATCGCCTGCTCTGTTACTGAATCGTAATATTCTAATTGCCAAACCTCACGGCATGCCGAAAATAATGTTGTTTTCGTTAACATTTTCTAATCCCGTGGTGTCGTTATATATGCCACCCACACTGCCTCTATTAATGCTACGGTGAACGTATTTTGTAATCCATTTTCTGTAATAGTTTGGTTTTTTTTTTAAGCTCTTTAGAAACCTGGTAAGGCAAACCCTCATTAATTGGGGACCGGTTTTATTTCTTTTTAACAGGGAAGGCAAAAGTAAAATTAGCCCGTTTTATAGCTGCTTCTTTACATTTCTGCGCTGCCGACTCTATCTCGGATAACTCCTTCAGAAAGGGATTAGCAGGTGCCGTAGACAACATAGAACGTAACAGTGGTGAAGGTGAAAATTTCAGCACGGGGGTGGGGGGGGTAGTGTCTCTCATGGCTGAGGAGGTAATGGTAAGAGAGGGTATAAATCTGGTTCCCCCTCCGCACTAAGTGGCCCAGGGTCAAAAGGGTCTTCAGTCTCAGAATTATTTGGGACAGCTTTAGCTCAATCATATATATTTTGGCCCTTTGGCCCCTGTTTCTATCTTTTTTCTTTTTTTTTTTTTTCCTTTTTCTAACAATAGCCTCTAAAGGTTTGAGCTGCGCCAACATGGAGTATAAAAACTGCCGTGTCACAATAACAGCATCAGGAATCTCAAAACCTAGCCCTTTAGGTGTCTGTAAGCATTCCCCTACTCGCTCCCACATAGCGCTATCAAGTGCGCCATCTACTGGGAACCAATTACGATGTTATTTTATCAACAGCAGCGATCACATTAGGTGGGTTTTAGTTACACGGTAACCAGCAGCACACAATACCTGTTGCGGTGCTTTTTAATGTAATTTAGCTCTTGCGAAGCCATCTGTCCCATTACAATGATCCTGTAGTTTTCCTGTTCAATGGGTGCAGGTGTTCCTATTTAAGGAATGTAGCCACAAAAACCTTAGTAGAATTAAAAAGCAAACTCGCCTAGAGGTTTTCCTCACACAGGGCACCTATCTGCAGGGATGAAGGAGATGCAGACTTCGTAGCCTTTTTCTAGGTATATTCTTTAATCGGCACGCATGTGCGGCATAGCCAAGGAAGCTCTCTTGCTTCTCTCTTTCAAGCAATTATACAGAGCATGCTCGTTCCTGAACTAAAAAGCCAAGGGGGATGTTTTAACATTCTTCTCTGGCGCGTCCACGCTAGTGACTGTTTGTGGTTACGTCCTCTCTCACGTATCCTCCCAGGCGGTTTCCAGCCTGGCTTTTCTGTATGCTCAAGATTCATTTTGCCATGTGGCTTGTTTGGAACACCTGGTCTTTTATCATGTTTATTCTTACATGTTGAACATTAGCTTTACGCTTCTATTTTAGTCTCAATCTATCTTCCATATTGTTGGCACTGCTCCCACAAGGTAGCAAATTCAAAAACTTGTTAGGGGGAGATTCAAAGTGGAACATAAAAAGCCATGGGCTAAAGTTTCTAGGACAGGAAATTCAGTAAATAATAACAGAAATAAAATTTTTAAAGCAAAAAACTAAAACAAGGGAAAGGGAACTAGATAAATGGAGACATTAAAAGAAAATTTAAATAGCCAGAGAGCAAGGAAAATGGAAAAAGAAATAGGGAGCGCAAACTGAATAAGGGACAAAAGAGTCAAATGTGACGGGGCATGTAACAGACAAGAAAGGATTAAAACTCAGGGATAGTCAGCTTAACAAAAGGAGACAGAGAAGGAAACCTGAAAATGCAAAAAGCTACGGTATGGTCATCAGACAACTGAAAATAAGAGACGGTGAACTAAATTACCTGTACAGGTGTAGAAACACTTTTTAAAGCCAAGAGATTGAGAGAGGAAAAAAATTCAAAAACAGAGACAGCAATCTAAATTAATAGAGTTGTGGGAAAAAAAAAATCATAAAAGAAGCACAGGCTGCAGGACTCACGGGAAGGAAATAACAAATAAACATGTTAGCTGGGATAAAATTAAGCACAGAAAACCTAAAAAGCCACATGAGGCAAGACAAGCAAACCTAAAAAATAAAGGCTGAAAAAGAGACTGTCCTGGGTTACAGTGTAAAATGTGCCAAAAGGAAAAAAAAAATATTCTATTACCATCTTCAGGAGCTGTTGAGACCAGGTGGGGAGGTGCTCCCTGCCTCCCCCCTCTGGACTATCTCCTGTTAATGGCCCATCAAGGAACTGCCTCACGACTCCCCATCCCATTGTGAGATGCTCCGCCCGGGGAGGGGGGGAAAGGAGCCAAGCAGTCCATGCCAAATAAAAACTGAGATCTCCAACACCCTAGCAGCCTTCTTCCACGGGATTCCCAGAGGAGTTTTTCCCCCCCACTGGAGTTCCAGAGGACAAGAGCTACCTACCTACCACTGGACCTTTGGAGGAAGACCAGACTCTTTTACCTGATTGCTGCTTCCACAGAACTACATCCATCGCTTCAGGAGGACTGCAGCCATCATCTTATCGGACTGCTACTGACTAACAGGGTGTCAGGTTGTATTCCTGACTATCAGTGTAAACCAGTGGGTTGTCTGTTTTTTCCCTGCCTTGTGTTATAAATATATATATATATATATATTAGTAAAGAACTGTTATTCCTATTCCCCATATCTTTGCCTGAAGGCCCGTTAATTTCGAAATTATAATAATTTGGAGGGAAGGGGGTTGCACTTTCCATTTCAAGGGAGGCTCCTGCCTTCCTCCATAGACACCTGTCTTTCAAACCAAGACAGAGACGCACATCAAAAGTAAATTCAAAAAGTGACTGGGTACTCAAGAAACTGGAAACTATTAAAAAGAAGGGTAGAGAGCTGGGTCAAAGGAGAGGACAAACAAACAAAAAAAACCTTAAAACCACCACCACCAAACTAGATAAAAGCAGACACAGAAACAAAATTTTTAAAGCCAAGAGACTAAGACAGGAAAGAATGGAACAATAGCCAAAATAACGAGAGGAAAGAACAAAGAGCCACAGCAAAAGAAAATGCCAAGGTAGAAAGAATATCTAAATAGTCAGGGCGTAGAGGAATGTGTCAAAATTAAGACAGCAAATGGGATCTAAGGAGACAAAGTTTTAAAAGGAAATAAGACAAGACAAAAAATTTAAACTCAGTGATGGAGAACTAAAATGGATTAAAAAAAAAGTAAATGAAAGAGCACTAAGTAAAGAAAGGAAATAATAAAAGTAGGCATAAAAAACGAATAAAATATATGGTTACTAGGGAAATGAAAAAGTTATTAAATAGGGACAGCAAACCAACAACAAGTAGAAAGAAAATGGGAATAACATCAGCACTAAGGAAAACTAAGAAATAATTAAAAAACCAGCAAAGGGTATAATCACTGCTACTCTTCATTTCTTTCTCCTCATTTGCCCCAGTTCTCCCTAGTTTCCCCATCTTTGCCTCCGTTGCCCCCGGTCCCCCTCCCTTCTCCTTTTCATCTCTGTTTCCCCTCTCATTTCCCCCCTGTCCAGTGTATGTGATGCTGAACCTGGGCCTTTCTCACAGCTCTTACCTGGAACAGACGACTCCCGTTCTCTCTGTGACTAAAGCCCAATGCCTGCACATCCAGCCAGCTGCGGAGCTACTACCACCAGCAGCAGCGGAGCACCCACCCCAGAGCAGAATGAGCTCCCTGTTGACTTACCAAGAGCGCCACAGCATCCATTGGTCTTTCCTTAACCCCGCCATTACCCTTGCTCCATTCCCAAGCGCTTCTGCCGGACTATCCTAAAGCACACCGAGCTCCCTACTAAATCGCTGAGGGTGCTGGGTCTTTTCCGGGCTTTTCAAAAGCCCACCACGTACCCTGCTGCCTTCCACCATCCAAACTTTGGCAGTTATCATCTCTGTGCAGACCAATTAGGACCCAATTAGGTTAAAAAAAAAAAAAAAAACAACCAGCAAGTGGAAAAAAAATCCTGACTGGTTTTTTTTTCTTATTAGAATATCTTGGGTTTGGGGGGTGTGTTTGTTTTGGGGTTGTGGTTTGTTGCTTTTTTTATACAAGGCCTGGAAAAGAAAAATACCTCTACTCCAACCACAACATGTTAACAATGCTTACATACTACCCCACAACCAAAGCCACACACATGCACAACGCTCACTTCACTTACCCTACAAACCACCCCTCCCTCTCTGCTCTGCCCTTCGCCCACTGCTTGCCACCACAGGTCTGCGGCTCTCCTCAGGAACAGGGTTCCCGCTGGCCTCCAAAATTGCCCTGCCTTTGAAAACCCCAGCCTGAGGCCCTCCACAGTCGAAACTTTTACAATTAACAGTACCAGACAGGGCAAAAGAAAAAAAAAAAAGACCCGGCACCGTACAGTGCAATGTAGTCTTAGATCACAGTCAAGACCCAGCACAACACAGAACCATATGGTGTGACCCAGTCTTAGACCACAGTCAAGACCCCATGCAATACAAAGCTGTACAGTGTGACACAAGACCCCGTGTGACACGGAGCCGTACGGCGTGATGCAGTCTTATGTCACAGTCAAGACCCGGCGCGACACAGAGCCATAGAGTGTGATGCAAGACCCAGTGCCGTAAGGAGCTGTACAGTGCGACACAATCTTAGATTACAGTCAAGACCCGGCGCGACACAGAGCCATAGAGTGTGATGCAAGACCCAGTGCCGTAAGGAGCTGTACAGTGCGACACAATCTTAGATTACAGTCAAGACCCGGCGCGACACAGAGCCATAGAGTGTGATGCAAGACCCAGTGCCGTAAGGAGCTGTACAGTGCGACACAATCTTAGATTACAGTCAAGATCCGGCGCGACACAGAGCCATAGAGTGTGATGCAAGACCCAGTGCGACACAGAGCCATAGAGTGTGATGAAATATGCAGCCGTACGGTGCAACACAATCTTAGACCACAGTCAAGACCCAGCATGACACAGATCCGTATGGTGTGATGCAGTCTTAGATCACAGTCAAGACCCAGCACAATGTGGAGCCGTACGGTGACACGCAATAGCAGGTGTGACACAGCCCTATGGTATGACAGAGCGCCGTACAGTGCAATGCAGTCTTAGACCAAAGTCAAGGCGTGGTGCAATACAGAGCCATAGAGCATGATGCAAGACACAGCACAATACAGAGCCATACGGTGCAACGCGATCTCAGTCCACACCAGGATGGTGCTGCAATGCAAGATGACTACAATGCCATGCCATACAGTGTCCTACAAAAACAGAACGCTACAGTGCAATACTGTATTAGGTGACCATCAGTACAGATACAGAGCAATACAATACAAAACCAGAACAATGGACATGTGAGAAGCTGGGCTTTAAGACTTAAGCCCATAAGGACACCAGGATGAAAGGCCTGTAGGGCAGCTTTATGGAAGTGGATTTTTCAAGAGCAGATCGTACCCGCCCACATTGCCTCTACAAGGGCGACCCTCCAGGAACATTCACAATGTCAGGCATGCTTTTGGCTCCGATGAAAATAACTGCTCAAGGAGCTTGATAGTGAAGCAGCAAATCACCTGAAACCCTACTGACACACATACCAAGCGCAGAGAGCCCAGGGGGCGAAACAGGGACCTGTGGAAGGCATCGTCTAAGAGATGGAATGCAGATGACACAAATGACACTAAGCCACGGACACAGGCTGGAACGGCCCCGCTCCGCACACGTTCCCATCCCGTGTAACAGACCCCGGGCCCTCTAACCGCTCTCAGACTTAAGCCACCCCTAACAGCCTTGTCCACAACTCCAAATTTAAATGCCCTGCTAGCCCCAGCCACCCACTGCTTTTTGCCCCTTGACTTACCTTTCAGAGGGCAGGGTCCAGAATCCCTCCTCATCAGAAGCACACGATCCGAGTGGGATGCTCCTGCATTCACCAGGTTCTTCATCGTGCAAGACAGAACGCCACCCCTCACAGACATGCCACACGGCATTCATCTCTACCAAATGACACCCACCTTCTAAGTGCTGCTCCCAAGAAATCAGATGTCATGTCCAGCATCTCCCACTGAAACCAGAAAACTGATGAAATATATCACCTGTTATACTCAGAAGTTACCATCCGCTCCACAGTTCCTAGCCTGCCGCTCCTCTCTCATCCACCGACTCGCCTCAAACCCTCGGCCCTTTGAGGAGAGCCCACGGGGCACCTGCAAAGCCCGAGACAAATGCTTAACAGAGTCACCATGTGATCCTCAGCGATTCAAGCTTAACTATGCCGCTTATCGAGTCTCTCGCCTTTTCTCAACGCACTCTTTGTCGTGTGACTTCTCCCACCCTAGAAGGAACGCGGCACCTGCCAAAGAAAGAGAGGAAAGCGTACGCTAAGATACCGCCCAAAGCCTTGGCTCGCTTGAGGCTCTTTCCCTCCGTCTCGGTCGCTTGACCGGCCAGAGTCAGATTCTTTAGTCTGCCTGCCCCCTGTCAAACTCAAACAACGGGGTATGATTCTGGCTACATCAATAATATGACATATCAAACTGCTACCATAGCACAGTGGTCATCGCGCACGTTGCCAGAATTTGCTCTAGCGTGGATCTCTCACTTGACATTTTGATCCGCACCTAGAAAATAAAAACAAATCAGCGTAATCTAGTCAGAACCACTGACAGTCACGTCGCATCTCTGATATCAGACACCTGCCCACCTTTGTCCGGCGCTCGACTTTCCTCTTCTCTTGCCCTTTGGCGTGGGGTTCGTCGCTCCGCATCTGAAAAAGCAACCCAAACAAACCCTTTAAAGCAGTTACCTGCATGCTGACCGGTACCTTGATGAGACCCGAGGCCTATCTTATTTTCGCATGTGCCTTCTAACTACAGCTTAAAAACCACCAATTATTGAGCCCCACGTGTGCGGACTACCACAAATTGCTGCTCCCAGAAGGTGAGACTCCAACCTGAGACACACCCGCAAAACTCTCCGCAAGTCACTGTGGCAGCTGTCTACAGCTACTTGCCTGGAGATGGACTGTACGGTCTTCACCAAAATAATCCGGGCGGATCAAGTTATCACCACACGACAATAGAGTTATGCTACCCTGCCTTTAATATCGCTACATCCCCAGGCAAGGCAGATCCAACCCTGACATGAAGGCCAACAATACACACCAACACCATGAGAAACACGATCGTGAGACGCAATAAGACCACAATCAGATGTGACTCCAGTGAGGAAGACGCTGCAGGCAGAAAAGCCCTATGGAGCCTCAAGGGAGGAAATGCTTCGCAGTCATCACAGAAGAGAGTCGAATGTAGCGCTCCGTTACATGAAGTTATGGTCAAAACAGAGAAGACCGATGCACGAGAATCCTGACTTTGTGACCTACAAACCTAAGGGTGCAAGGAAGACGTCTCAGTCCACAGACAGAGCTGCCGACACAGCCCGGAAGGACGCTGCAAACGAGGAATGCCCAGAACTCAAGAGATAGGAGACCGATCCACGCCTCACGCTTGTTATGTAAGCAAAGAAGCGCCCGACTGACCCTATGCCGATGAGGCTGGGCATTCGAGATGCCAAGGATGGCACCCGAGATGCCCATCTTGCTCCTTGAGCACAAAGAGCAATGAGAACCTCAAAACCAAAAAACATCCAGGACACAGAAGATCAACTAGACAAACCACACAAGAACACAGAGACAGGCCGGAACTACCTTGCCCGGCACACACCACTTGTGTGGAAAAGTAACCCAGCTCCCTTTAACTGTCCAAAAGCAACTGCTCCTGGACAGCCCTCTCCCCTATACTAACTCTAAAATTCCCTCCCCCAAAATCCTAACCTTATCGCCCCACAAACCACCCCCACCAACCCCAGGACCTGCCCCACAACTTAGCATTCGAAGGGCCAGGATCCAAATCCATTCTCAAAGGAAACACATCAGATCAATGGGACACTCCCCTGGTATCCATTTCTTCTTTATCATCTGCAAAATCCAAACAAAACAAAAAAACCCGGTCCTGGCAGACAGCATCGCAGCAGTCACAAACAACCTTTCCCACAACACACACCCCGCCAAAAAGCATGGTGTCATTCCACTCAACTGCTCCTCACCTGCTCCAAAGCCGGATGCTGCAGCCATCATCACTTATGACACCTGGGATACCAGGAAACAAAATTACTGTTGTGCTTACGAGACATCACCAGCCCCGTGATCCTCCTTGCTAATAGCCAGCTCAACTCAAATGCTTGGCCAAGTCCAGAGGCGGCCCACACAGTGCCTGAAAAAACAAAGGTAAGCGCTTAACCAAGTTGCCATGTAATATTTGGCTCTTAGACGCTGACCCAGCACACAGCCTCAGCTTCTCGGATGGCTCATTGGCGTGCAGCTTCGTCCTTCCGAGCCCATGCGTGGTACCTGCGAAAAACGAGGCAAAAAACGTGTTCTGAGCTACTGCCCGAAACAGACGCGTGCCCACAGCAACACCTAGCTCTTGCTCCTTTACCTCACCCCCTCCCTGGTCCGGTCTCCGTCATTTTGGGTGGCCGCATTGAGGCTCGGGTACCACCTGTAAAACACAAACAACAAGGGACGCCTAAAACTTCACCAACAATATGAAAACTGAAAAATAACCGCTACTTCACCAACTAGCCACAGCTCACCTTGCCAGAGTCAGCACCGGCACCAGCATCCCGCTTTGCACATCACTGCGCACGTTCACATTAAAAAAAAGAAAAACATAAATGTAGCCACATAGCCACCAGTCACAACTTCCCTCCAACACCCTGCACCAACTCACCTTCTTACAGGGCTCTGCTCACTGCCTCTGTTGCTCTTCAAAGAGCTACTTATCCCTCTGCATCTAAAAAACCCAAATTGTTACACAGTTTACCCAGGTGCCAATCAAGAGCTTCACAATTCCAGAGCTCTCATCTCTGCTTCAGAGTACCACCTAGAGGCCAGGGGCAGCCTGCCATTCAAAACAACACACCCAGCTTAGAGGCACGCACACAAGTCTTAACACCTTTGAGATGCAATCTGCTTCGCTCCCACTCAACAGCCCCTCCCAGAAGGCTCCCATCCTCTCTGTAGAACACTCCCGAAATGACTGGCCGCCCAGCCTGCCACCGGCTACTCAACCCAATATGACTGTACAACCGTTGCCTAAACGGTTTATGGATATCAAAATGTTAACCAGAGACACTTATCGCTATACCACCTACACTTGACTCTACAGCCCCAGGCAGAGCAGCTCCAAGCCACACACGCACACAGACAAAGTGAGACCAACGCTACACAGAACTCTACAAACGAGGTGATGCAAAGATGAGAGAAAGCTATTGGCAAGAAGGATGACTCCCGAATGAGTTGCGCTGTCGGGCAAGACGACCTACAGAGCCGTAATGCAAGGTGAGGAGTTTCTACGGCAGCCCCAGAAAAAAAAAAAAAAGGGCAGGAACCTAATGGCCCGTTCCGAGAAGTTACGGTCAAAACCGAGACGACTGATGTGCAAGAAGCCTGTCTTCAAGACCTAAGAATGTAAGGATGCAGGGAAGAGGTCTCAGTCCGCAGAAACGGACAGCTAGCGATCAGAGTTGCCGGCACAGCCCAGAATCACGCCGCAAATGAGGATGGCCTGGAAAAGTCCAAGACGCAAGACATATCCACGTTTGAAACTCCTCGCGCAAAAAAAGAAAAAAGAAATGCCCAACTGGCACTACATCACCCAGTACAGGCATTTGAGACCACAGGGATGACGCCCAAGACTTCTGGCTTGCTCTTCAAGTGCAAAGCGGAATGAGGACATTGAGACCCGAGAAATTTCCTAGACACAGTGAATGGACTAGACAAACTACACAACACCACAGAGACAAGCTGGAACTGCCCTGCCCTTGCTCATCTGGTGCCAAAACGTAACCCATTCCTTTCCCTGCCCAAGGAGACCTGTTCCTGGACAGCCCTCTCCCCTGTGTTCACTTTAAAATCCCCTCCACGAAATTCCCAAACTTATCTCCCGCCTACTCCACCGTCCCCTACCTCCAGCACCTGTCCTGCAACTTAGCTTGCAGAGGGCCAGGGATCCAAATCCATCCTCAGCAAAAGAAACACGTGAGCCAAATGGGACTCTCCCACAGACTCCAAATTCCTCTTACTCGTCTGTAAAATCCAAACGAAAAACCAAAATATTGCTGCCAGACAGCATTGGACCAGTCAATGCCAACCTCTGACAAAACACACCCCCCCACACCCCCACCCCACCCCCACCCAAGAAGGGCCATGTCATTCCACTCCTCACCTGCTCCGCACCAGTTCGAAAGCTAGGCACTGCAGCCTTTGTCGATCGTGGCACCTGAGATACCAAGAAATAAAACTACTGTTGTGCTTGTGAGAAGTCACTGGCCCCGCAACTCTCCTCACTAATAGCCAGCTCACCTCAAACACGCATCCTATTCTAGAAGTGGCCTGCACATCACCTGCGAAAGAAAAGGTAAGTGTTTAACCAAGCTGCCATGTGAGACTTGGCTCTTAGATGCCGACCTAGCACACAACAGCCTCAGCTGCTCGGACGGCTCATCGGCATGCAGCTTCATCCCTCCGAGCCCATGTGTGGCACCTGCGAAAAACGAGGCAAAAACCAAGGCAAAAAATGTGTGCCGAGCTACTGCCCAAAACCGATGCCTGTCCGCAGTGATGCCTAGCTCCCGCTCCTTTACCTCACCCTCTCCCCGGTCCAGCCTCTGTCATTTCGGGCGGCTGCGTTGAGGCTCGGGTACCACCTGTAAAACACAAACAACAAGGGATGCCTAGAACTTCACTGACAATACAAAAACTGAAAAATAACCGCTACTTCACCCACTAGCCACAGCTCACCTTGCCAGAGTCAGCACTGGCACCAACATCCCGCTTTGCACATTGCTGCACACCTTGAAAGAAAAAACACCAAACCATAATGTGGCCACATAGCCACAACTTCCCTCCGACACCCTGCACCGACTCACCTTCTTACAGGGCTCCACTCGCCTCCTCTGTCGCTCCTTAAAGAGCTACTCATCCCTCTGCATCTGAAAAAAAAACCCCAAATTGTTACACAGCTTACCCAGGTGCAGATCAAGAGCTTCACAATTCCAGAGCTCTCATCTCTGCTTCAGAGTACCACCTAGAGGCTAAAGGCAGCCCGCCTTTAAAAACAACACACCCAGCTTAGAGGCACACACTCACGAGCCTTAACACCTTTGAGATGCAATCTGCTTCGCTCTCAACTCAACCGCCCCTCCCAGAAGGCTCCCATCCTCTCTGTAGAACACCCCCGAAATGACTGGCTGTGCAGTCTGCCACCAGCTACTCAACCCGAGATGACTGTACAACCGTTGCCTAAATGATCTAGGCATATCAATGCGTTAACCAGAGATATAGCACCTACCCGTGACTCTACAGCCCCAGGCAGAGCAGCTCTAAGACACACACACACACACAAAGACAAAGGGAAACTAACGCTACACAGAACTCTACAAAAAAGGCGACACAAAGATGAAAGAAACCTCTTGGCAAGAAGGATGACACCCGAATGAGTTGCGCTGTCGGGCAAGACCTACAGAGCCGTGAGGTAAGGAGGTTCTATGGCAGCCTCTAGAAAAAGATTTGAACATAATGGCCTGTTATAAGAGGTAACGGTCAAAACACAGGTGATGTGTGCGCGAGAAATGTGGCCTCAAGACCTATGAGCATAACTATGCAGGGAAGAATTCTCAGTTTGCAAAAACCAACAGCTAGTGAGAAGAGCTGCCGATGCATTCTTGAGCGACATGGCAGATGAGGACCGCCCAGTAACTTCCGAGATGCGAGACCCATCCGCGCTTTAAGCTTGTTATGCAAGAGAAGCGATGCCAAACAGGCACTATGCTGGCATGTACAGGCAGCAGAGACCCCAGGGATGGCGCCCGAGATATTCATCTTGCTCCTTGAGCAGAAAAAGGAATGAGGACATCGAGACCCGAGACACATCCAAGACAGAAGACCGACTGGACAAACTACATAACAGAGACAGGCTGGAACTGCCCTGCCTGACGCATCCTAGTCTGGCGCAGAAAACTAACGTGGCTCCCTTTACCTGCCCACAGGGAACTGTCCCTGGACAGTCCTCTCCCCTGTGCTAATTTTAACTCCGTCCCTGCAACTTCCAGCCTTGCCCTGTCCTCGGCCCTGGCCCCTCAACTTAGCTTTCAGAAGTCTAGCTGTCCGAATCAATTCTTGACCAAAAAATCAACCACATTAGCTAACTCAGATGCTGGTGTGATCCCCAGGTTCCTCCGTCATGTGCAGAAAAAAACCCCACCAAATAACAAATTCTGTGATCAGTAATCACCACATCAGCCAACACCAACCTCTGTCACAACACCCCCTTCACTGGAAGCACCACGGTGTTCTGCTCACCTGCTCCGATTGCAGTGTTGGATGCTGCAGCCATCGTTGCTTGTGGCACCCGAGATACCCAAAGATGTAAAATTACCGTTGAGCTTGCGAGAAGTCACCGGCCTCGTGAGCCTCCTCGCTACTACACCAGCTCACCTCAAATGCTCATCCAATTCCACAAGCAGCCTGCGCACACCTGCAAAACTAAAGAGAAACACTTCACTGAGTTTCTGCAGGATACTTTGCTCTTACACACCAACTCATCCAACAACTACCTTGCCCGCTCGGACCGGCTGTCAACGTGAAGCTTCACCCCTCTGAGGCTGTAGAACTTCATCACCTGAAAAAAAAAAAAAAAAAGGCAAATAACTCATGCCGAGATACTGCCCAAACTGCAGCTGGGCCCCATCCATTCCCATCTCCTGCTCCTTTACCTCACCTGCTCACCAGCCCTGCCTCTGCCCTTTACTGGTTGCTACATTAAGGCTTGCGTACCACCTGTAAAACACAAACAAGGGATGCTTATAACATCATTGACAATGAGATGCCTAAAAAATAGCTGCTACTTCAGCCCACTAATCATTACTCTCCTCTCCCATCCCACTTTGCTCATTGCTTTGTGCCTTCAAAATAAAAAAAAAACTTGAAACCTATAAGCTAATCAGACAACCACCGGTCACATCTCCCCTCTGACAATACATGCCGACGCACCTTCTTCCATCCCTCCGCTCGCCTCTCCTTCATCGCCCTTTAGCGCGCAGCTCGTTCCTCTGCGTCCAAAAAAGCGATATCAAACAAATCGCCCAGGTGCTATCAAAAGCTTAACAATTCCAGAGATCTCATTTCCACTTAGGAATGCCATCTGGAGGCCAAATACAGCCTGCCACTAAAAACATCTGGTCACCTCCCATGTCTCTGCATAGCACTACAGAAATAACTCTCCTCACTTGGTGGCTATACAGCTACTTACACTGAAGCGGACCACTCAAAATCAGAGATGCTGACGTGGCCCGGAACAACGACACCAAACCACACCGACTGGAAACTTCCAAGACACGAGACCTATCCGAGCTTTAAGCTTGTTACGCGAGAAAAGACGTGCCCGAGTGGCACCGTGCTGACGAGTATGGGCATTCGAGACCCTAGGAATGGTGCCTGAGGCACGTGAAGTGCTCCTCGAGCGCAAAGAGCAACAAGGACATCGAGACCCGAGAAAGGTCCGATACACAGAAGACACGCTACACAAGCTATGCAGCTACAGGCTGGAAGAGTCCTGCCTGGCACAAGCTAGTATTGTGCCAAGAGCAACCCGCTCCCTTTACCTGCCCAAAGGGGATGGTTCCTGGACAGCCCTCTCCCCACGCCAATTTTGAAACCCCTCCTTACAGCTCCCAACCTTGTTCCCTCCTCCCAGAACCCCCTCCCAAACACCAGTCCCTCCACTTAGCTTTCGGAGGGCCGAGGCTCTGAATCCATCCTCAACAAAATACTACATCAGCCAGCCAGGATGTTCCTCAGTTACCAGGTTCCTCTTCATCTGCACAGAAATGGTACCAGCAGTAAGTATCAACACAGACTTCGTCCACAACATTCTTCTGCTCAAAAGGAACGTGGCCTTCCTCTCGTCTGCTCCAATGTCAGCCTCGGATGCTGTAGCCATCATCGCTTGTGACACCTAAAATGCCAGAAGACGGAAAACTACCATTGCGCTTCTAAGAAATCACATAATTTGTCATCTCACAGATGCATACAAGATGTTCACCCTAACCCCTGTTAGCTAACCTCGCCAACAGTCCTATTATAGAGAGAAGGTAACAACGATTAACACAGTGTACAACAAGTAGTCGTATAGCTCGATAGTTCCATCTTCAATAAAGTCAGGAGTTCCAAAAAAGCATGATACACCTAGATTAAATAAAAAAAGCACACTATTAAGCCCTCATCCCAGCCCAGAAGACTCAAAACAAAATTATTGACCTAAAAAAAAAAAACAAACCTGTATACAAGCATACTTTCTGAGATAAATACAGCTGAACCTTGACCAATCCTGAAGCTCTTACCTCAGACAGAGTTCTCTGCTTCTTTAAACATCAAAACATATCTGCCCAAATATTTTAGAGAGGTCAAAACCTGCCACTACTTGAAGGCCCAGCAGAGCACTGACCTCAGAGAAGGCCCAGAGCAGAATGACCTCGCTGAGTAGAGCCCCGGGGCTCATATACTCCAGGACCTGCCCACCACCCTTCCCGCAATCACCTGGGAAAGGGGCAGGGCCAACCCCCACAACACATAAAGGTGACTGGAGGAGCAGCAGGGAGTTTTCTCAGCTGTCTTCAGTTTGTGGGGTGCAAATTGTCAAATGGAGAAAGCCACCTGTACCAGAAACAAATATTCCTGCTCTTTTACTGCAGCTACATTAATTGCATCAGCAATGTGACTGGATAGGGAATTCTAAAGAAAAAAAAATTATTTTTCTGGGGTGTAGGTAGGAAAAAAGATAGATGCCCTATGAAGCTGTGTAGGAAAGTAGCTCATTAAATACAACAGCAAGATTATTATCAAAAATTATGTGCTTTCCTTTATCTATAAAACAAACAAAATGGAAGCAATAGCAAATTAAAATAGGCAGATAAAAAGGAAATTTTGAAGGAAGGATTAAGAACAGAGCATGGCAGGGGAGAGAAATAGGGTCAGCAAACGAAATAAGTGAAGATATTAAATAAAGGTGATGAAGGTGAAGATGTGCAGGAAGACATAAGCCACACGAACACGGACCCGGATAAATGGAGACACAAAGAGAAAATTTAGAGGGAGACTTGGAAATGCCATTTTCACAAGCAATGAGGAAGAATGAAGTAAGCTGGTGGGGAGACAGAAAGGAAAGGTACAAGGTGACAGTTTACAGAGCAATGCTAGCAGAAGACAGAAAAGCTTTGGGGAACCAGAAAGCCTGAAAGGCAGACAGAGGCAGGGACAGGCAAGGAGGCAAGCAGAGATCTGGAAAACCGTGGGAGGGATGGGCCGGGATCCATGTGAGGCGACACGTGGCTCCTGGTGCCAACGGCAGACCTCCAGCACCCCAAAGCTTATCTCTCTGTCTCTGCCCCTTCCTCCTCCACAGTACCGGCTGCCTGACCTTAGGAGTAGGCAGTGGGTGATTCAATGCACCTCTCCCATGATGTTTCCTGGACACGCAGCAGCTCAAGTGTGTGGCCGACGGAGGCAGCAACGTCCTGGTGTCGTGTGCTGGTCGGGTGCTCTGTTGGGGATGGCTCCTTCCTTGCCACAGTGTAACGGGTCTGTGTGGCAAGGTTTTGGTAGCAGGGGGGTTACAGGGGTGGCTTCTGTATGAAGTTGCTAGAAGTTTCCCTTATGTCGGATATAGCCAATGCCAGCTGGCTTTAAGACGGACCTGCCGCTGGCCAAGGCTGAGCCAATCAGCAAGAGTGTTTTTCGCCTCTGTGATAACATATTTAAGAGAGTGAAAAAGTTGTTGTGCAGCAGTAATTGCAGCGAGTGAGAGGAGCGAGAATATCTGAGAGAAACATCCTGCAGACACCAAGGTCAGTGAAGAAGGGGGGGAGGAGATGCTCCAGGTGCCACAGCAGCGATTCCCCTGCAATGTGTGGTGAAGACCATGGTGAAGCAGGTTGTCCCCCTGCAGCCCATGGGCGGAGGAGCAGATGACTGCCTACACCCCATGGAGGGCCCCCACATCAGAGTAGGTGGCTACCTAAAGGAAGCTGTGACCCCGTGGGAAGCCTGCACTGGAACAGGCTCCTGGCAGGACCTGTGGTCTGTGGAGAGAGAGAAGTCCACGCTGGAGCAGGTTTGCTGCTAGAGACCCCGTGAGGGGGGCTCATGCTGGAGCAGTCGGTTCCTGAAGGACTGCACACCATGAAGGAGACCCCCGTTGAGGCAGTTCATCAAGGACTGAACCCGTGGGAAGACTCAGGCTGGAGAAGTCACAGAGGACCTTCTCCCATGAGGGGGACCCCACATTAGAGCAGGGGAAAAGTGTGAGAAATCCTCCCCCTGAGGAGGAAGAAGCAGCAGAAAACAACAGTGTGATAAACTGACCCTAACCCCCATCCCCTGTTTTCCCCCCTGTGCCACTGGAGGGGAGGAGGGAGGAAAATCGGGATCAAAGTTATGGCTGGGAAAGGAGGGAGGGGTGGGGGGAAGGTGTTTTAAGATTTGGTTTTATTTCTCATTACTCCTCTCTGAGTTAATTGGTAATAAATTACATTTCCTTTCAGTTGAGTCTGTTTTGCCCGTGACTGTAAATGCTGAGTGATCTCCCTGTCCTTATCTCAACCCCACGAGCCTGTTATTTTTCTTTTTTTTCCCTCTCCTCTCTCCTGTCCAGTTAAGGAGGGGGAGTGATAGAGTGGCTTCGGTGGGCACCTGGCATTTTGGCCAGGGTTAACCCACCACACACGGGGACTGGCTGCTCCTTGCTGGGGACAGCTCCTTGTGGAAGCCCCTTTGTTTGACTCCTCAGCCAGTTCCTGCAGCTGGGCATGCCCAGGCAGTCCCCTTCCTAGCCCACAGCAGGGCCAGCCCTACCGTCAACCTCACTGTCCACACCTGCCCCAGCTCCAGCTAGAGTCCATCAGGAACAAGGGCCTGGCAAAAGCACACTGGCCCCTCCCTGGCACCTGCCCACAGCCACAGGCTCTGTACCCAGGGGCTTGAAAGCCATCCAGGGGCACAAGAAAATTTTACTCATTCCTGCTCAGAACAAATCCTGGCACCGAGTCAGCTATAAGGCTCGGTGCCCAAACGCAGCAGGACAGTGGGAGACAAGAGAAGAGGAGAAGCAGGAGGAAGATAGAGAAGAGGTGGGGGACAGGCAACAGGGAAACCAGACGCTGTCGATGGGAGAGGGACGGGAAGCGGGGCAACAGTAGAGAGAGAGGAGAGCTGAGAGATTTAGCAAAAAAAAAAAAAAAAACAAACAGGGAGAGATGGAGGAATATATGAGAGAGGGGGAGCAGGAGAGAGAGGCCAAAGGGACCAGCGGGACAACAAGGTAGAGACAAGACGAGGGACAAAGGAAAAATATAAAGTGATAAGGGAAAAGAAGCAGAAGCAAGAACTAACACATAGGGTCAGGAAGAAATAAAGAGGGAGATTTAGGACAGTGAACTGCACTAGTACATGTAGTAGATACATGGCTTTCATTTCCATTTCATTTTATACATATAAATGAGTATTATTGTCTCTCTATATATGAGAGACATTTTTCACTATTTGAACACCTCACACCCATATTTACATGTTTTAATATTTTTTTAATCCCCCCTCATGAATTTTCAGGTGGGTTTTGGCTATGATTCCCCCACACACCTTTTTTGGGGGAACTCCACAACCCCCCTCATCCCCTACTCACCCGCTACTCTGCTGCATCATCACTCCCTGTGATACTTAGAAGCCCAAGTGACATCACACACACAAGCCCCTTTTTATTCACTCAGAAAAAGAGAGTCACAAAATGAGGGAAACTGCCCCAACCAGCAGCTCATTAACTCTGAGAACACTATTTACATACGTACGAACCTCCACCCCATAAAAGGGGAGCTCTGCTAGAAAAATAAAGGAGGGTAGCCCCCCCAGATGGCTGCAGGCCCCTCCCAGCCCCTATCCCACAGGCTGGTGGCTGCCCCATGGTGGGGCAGGGAGCGCGCCAGAGGATAGTGCCACTTTTCTTGCTCAGGCTCTGCTCTGCAATGGTCAAACCCAGGCTTGGGGGGTGATCGATTACGCACCACAAGATGCTTACAGACACACACCTAGAAAACAAAAATCCCAAATATATTGCAGCATATTAAAAAAATAGTACAGAAGAAAGCAGAGGAATTAATTCAGAATAAGGGATAGGATAGTAGTCAAGCTAGAGGAGGATTCTAGGTAAACAGGTCCACTCAAAATACAACACATCCTTTAAAAGCCATTTGAACACTTAAAAGCAGTATTAAGACTAGAATCATCGAATGGTTTGTGTTGGAAAGGACCTTAAAGACCATCTAGTTTCAACCCCCCCTGCCACGGGCAGGGACACCTTCCACTAGACCAGGTTGCTCCGAGCCCCATCCAATCCGGGCTTGAACAATTCCATGGGAGAGGGCAGCCACAGCTTCTCTGGACAGCCTGCTCCAGTGTCTCACCACCCTCATAGCAATTCTTCCTAATATCCACTTGGCCCGCCACCACTTGGCCCAAAAAAGACAGTGACAGGTGGCAGGCCAGAGGGACAAGGAAAGACAGGATGAAGGACAGAGCAACATAGAAAACAGGTGACTGACGGGGAGCCAGAAAGCAGGAAACTCTGAAAGAGTCAGGGGCACAGGGAGCTGGATATCGAGATAGGGAGATGAGAGCAACAGAGCATGACAGGGACAGAGGTGAAGTAAAAATAACAGGAACGGGGAGAAGCACAAAGGGTCAGAGAAAGAAAGAGATGAACAGCAAGGAGGAACGGGACAGTGAGATACAGAATGAAAAACACAGTGACAGTAAGCAAGACAAAGGGGCATAGAGAGACAAGGAAAAAAGAAGGAGAGCTACCAGAGGACTGAAACAAAATTTGGAGCTTCCAAACCCCCTTGCTTTCTAACGCTTCTCACAGAGGCGGGAGGCTAGGTCCGGCCAGGTAAGGATTCCGAGATGAAAACTCAGTAACAAGAGTGTTATTAAGCAGGCATTCTTTATTGCAGCACTGTGGATTGCTCCACCGGGGTGGTTTCACAAAGCAGTTTAAGTAGAGTTTAATCCATCCATATTCATTACATATTCAGTACTTTCCTAGAATTCATTACTACATGTTGATGATCTTGGAACATATTTTTCGTTACCCCGATCTCATGGTTTACTTGTGTATATTTCCAAGTTCCTGTTATTTACATTTGGCGGTATACCTATATCTTCCAATCACCAAAGGTCATTCTTCTTCCTTGGCACAAACACATGATAAGTTACCCATCTCTTTGACTGATCTCTGACAGATAAATTAAGAGGGACATCTAACCAGCTGCACCGCCCAGAAGAGATGCCACCGAAACACACCATCGAAAGCCAGACAGAAATAAAGTACTTTGGAGCACTCCGTCCAAACATGGGGAAAAACACCCCTAACATTCAGTGGCCTCTCTTTTTAAATATTTAGAACAAATACTGAACTGCTTAAATACCCCTCATAAACCACACACTGCGGCTATTTGGCAGTTACAGTTTAAACAACACAAGTCCATTTGTAAGTTACACAATTTTAACTTTTTTTTTCCTGTCATAAATCAAACTTATAAAAAGTCAGTGAGATGAGAGATCCCCCATATGGTTTCACTTTTTTTGGAAAAAAAAATAGAATCGTGGAATCATTGTGGTTGGAAAAGACCTTTAAGGTCATCACGTCCAACCGTTATCCTAACACTGCCAAGCCCACCACTGAACCATGTCCCTCAGCACCACACCTATAAGTCTTTGAACACCTCCAGGGATGGTGACTCCACCACCTCCCTGGGCAGCCTGTTCCCATGTCTAACCACTCTTTCGGTAAAGAAATTCTTCCTAATATCCAATCTGAATCTCCCCTGGTGCAGCTTGAGGCCATTACCTCTTGTCCTGTCATTAGTTACTTGGGAGAAGAGACCCACCAGCCTCACTACAACTTCCTTTGAGGTAGCTGTAGAGAACAAGAGGGTCTCCTCTCAGCCCCCTCTTCTCTAGGCTAATCAATCCCAGTTCCCTCAGGAGCCCCTCATAACACATGTTTTCATGACCCCTCTGCTTCATTCCCCTTCTCTGGACCTGTTCCAGGACCTCAACGTCTTTCCTACACTGTGGTGCTCAAAATTGCACACAGCACTCAAGGTGGGGTCTCACCAGTGCTGAGTACAGGGGCACGATCACTCCCCTGCTCCTGCTGGCCACACCATTGCTGATACAGGCCAGGATGCTGTTGGCCTTCTCGGCCACCCGGGCACACTGACAGCTCATGTTCAGCCGACTGTCAACTAGCACCCCCGAGTCCTTCTCTGCAGGGTAGCTTTCCAGCCACACTTTCCAAAGCCTGTAGCGCTGCATGGGGCTGTTGTGATCGAAGCGCAGGACCCGGCACTTGGCCTTGTTAAACTTCATGCAACTGATCTCAGCCCATCGATCCAGCCTGTCCAGATCCCTCTGCAGAGCCTCTCTACCCTCAAGCAGATCAACAGCCCTACTTAAATTCGTGTCATCTGCAAACTTGCTGAGGGTGCACTCGATCCCCTCATCCAGGTCGTTGATAAAGGTATTAAACCGGACCGGCCCCAATACTGAGCCCTGGGGAACTCTGCTTGTGACTGGTCGCCAACTGGATTTAACTCCGTTTACTAAATCTCTCCAGGCTTGGCCATGCAGCCAGTTTCTAACCCAGCAAAGAGTATACCTGTCTAAGCCACGAGCCACCAGCTTGGCCAATAGGATGTTGTGGGAAACTGTGTCAAATGCTTTACTGAAGTCCAGAGATACAACATCCACAACTTTTCCCTCATCCACTAGGCAGGTTACCTGATCATAGAAGGAGATCAGGTTGGTCAAACAGGACCTGCCTTTCATGAACCCGTGCTGGCTGGGCCTGATTCCCTGGATGTCCTGCACTTACCTTGCGAGCACACCCAAGATGAACTGCTCCATAATCTCGCCCGGTACCTAGGTCAGGCTGACAGGCCTGTAGTTCCCCAGATCCTCCTTCTGGCCCTTCTTGGAAATGAGCGTCACATCAGCAAGCCTCTGGTCTTCCGGGACTTCTCCTGTTGATCAGGATTGCTGATAAATGATGGACAGTGACTTGGCAAGTTCTTCCACCACCTCCCTCAGCACTCTTGAGTGTATTTCATCCAGTCCCATAGACTTGTGAGTGTCCAAATGGCAGAGCAGGTCATTAACTACTACTTCCTGGATTATGATGGAATTCTCCTGGTCTCCATCCCTGTCCTCCTGCTCAGGGGGCTGATTACCTTGAGGGTAACTACTCTGACTATTAAAGACTGAGGCAAAGAAGGCTTTAAGTACCTCAGCCTTTTCCTCACCCTAATAACAAATCCCCAGTGCTGTAATACCTAAGGCTACCAAACATGACTGGCAGATGTGCCAGGAAAAAAAAATTTTAAAAACCACCAAAAAAAACCCCACTAACCTTGACCGCTCTTAGTACAGATGTCAGTATCTCAGTCAGGTTTTCACATACCCCTAAAAGATATTTTAAAAGCTAACAGACTGAAAAAACATAAAGCTTTTATTGTGAAAACAGTCCGTTTCTTCAGAACACCCGAACTCTTACACACAGTTTCTTTCCTCTTGGGCTACAATACAATTCTCACAGAATCATTTCTTAGTAAGTGCACAGAAACAGAAGAATATGCACTCTCAGAAAGAGAAAATAAACAGAGGCAAGTACATTTTTCATAGGCCTAACATGCTCCAGGATAGACACTATTTTATTTGTTCAGTCATGACGGAGCAGTGGGGAAAGTAGCAAAAGTGAAGACAAACAGCAGCAACGTTAAGTTTAATCCAGCTTTAATTCTGATCACATCTTTAAGAGACTCTCCAAGTCTACACTTCAGTCCTATGAAGGACTAGTCCTTTTTTGGAAGGACAAGCTTTTTTTATGTAAAAGTCCTAGACTGAGGACTCCACAGAACAGAACGTGGACTGAACCACAGGACAAGCAGTCATCAACGCTGTAACAAAAGAAAAAAAAAAAAAAAAAAGAATTATAAACCAATTTAAACATCACTTTCCATCCTGTTTCTTTGGTTATGTTTCTACCGGCGTCTAGGTGCTCAAAAGTTCACTGTCCTGACACCACAGGTTACTGACAATGTATTCGGGCATCTAAAAATAAAAGGCCATCTCCATCTCACCCATAAAAATAGGGTGAACCAACAGAAGAGAAATAGACAAGGTAACAGGCAGCTCTTACTTTATCACAGATGAGTCTCTTCCTTTACCTGGAATGAAAACATTTCAAACTCCCAAAGGCCCCCTTGGGGAACAAGCTGTGCTCTGTTAATGGCACTTCATCACCAGCTTTTCTGCCCTGGCAGCAGATGGGCCAGGCTTGGATGGGGAGGGGCAGGGGGACCCTTCCACTCGCCCTGGTCCCTCCACACTCACCCAGCCCCACATGGGCTATCGCCCGAGCAACGACTGCAGCTGCTTGCGCAGGATTTCCCTCACAGGACGTGGAAGGTGAAACTGGGAAGAGGCTGTGGAACAGGAACCTCTTGGTCAGGTTGCCCGGCCAGCGGTGAGAAGACCAGGCAGGGGAAAAGCCTCACATGGGCAAAAACCTCTCACGGAGGCATGGACAAGTGGATAGGGAGAGGCATATACAGGTGCATACATGTTGCACATTCTAATACCTAATAATCTCACCTTCAGTCATATTAAGGGAAAAGCTGCCAGCCAAAAAAAAAAGTTTCCATCCTGCACAAAGTCCAGAGTTCGAGGAAAATCCAGTGCAGCTAGAATAAAACAAAAAATTCAGTTAAAAAAAAAAAATCTGTGTTTTTAAAGCATCTTGCCACCCCTGAACACTCAGTATAAAATTACTGACATCAAAACCAACAAACTGGCATCCAACGGCACTCTCTACTCTATGTGCTGCTGGACCTTGCCTAGTCCCGCAGCTATTACCTCACACAGATGCTTCCGCTTCTCACCATGACCAAACCCCAATGCCCACACAGCCCAGCCAGCTCCCGAGCTGGCAGCACCAAAAGAACACCCACACCACAGCAACCTCGGAGCAGAATGAGCTCCCTGAGCAGAGACCGGGGCTCATATACCCCAGACCTCGACTACCACCCTTCCCACAATCACAGGGAACTGAATAAACGGAGACACCGAGAGAGGGAGACCTAGAAATGCCATTGTCACAAGCAATGGGGAAGAATGAAACCAGAGCTGGTGGGGTGACAGAAAGGAAGAGACATAGAAAGGAAAGTTAGAAGGTGACACTTTACAGGGTAATGCTAGCAGAAAAGCAAAAAGCTTTGGGGAAGCAGACAGAAGCAGGGACAGGCAAGGAGGCAGGCAGAGACCTGCAGAACCAGAGCAGGGATGGGCCCAGACACACACGAGGGGACACGTGGTTCCTGGTGCCAACGGCAGACCTTCACCACCCCGAGGCTTTTCTCTCTGTCTCTGCCCCTTCCTCCTCCACAGTACCGGCTGCCTGACCATAGGAGTAGGCAGTGAGTGACTCAAGGCACTTCTCCCATGAGGTTTCCTGGACATGCAGCAGCTCCCACTTGCAGCCAACAGAGCCGCCAAGGTCCTGGTGCCATGCGCTGGTGGCGTGCTCTGTTGGGGATGGTTGGGAGGGATCCTTCCTTGCCACAGGGACCGGCTGGAGACAGCTGCCTGTGGAAGCCCCTTGGTTTGACTCCTTAGCCAGCTCCTGCAGGCAGGCATGCCCAGGCAGCCCCCTTCCTAGCCCAAAGCAGGGCCAGCCCCATCATTAGCCTCACTGGCCACACCTGCCCCAGCTGGAGCCCATCAGGAACAGGGGCCTGGCCAAATCCCCACAGCACATGGCCCCCTCCCTGGCACCTGCTCACAGCCACGAGCTCTGCACCCAGGGGCTTGAAAACCATCCAGGGCACACAGAAGGCAGGAAAAGTTCACTCACTCCTACCCAGAGCAAACCCTGGCACTGAGCTGGCTACAAGGCTCAGTGCCCAAACGCAGCAGGACAGCAGGAGACAAAGGAAAAGCAGGAGGAAGGTAGAGAAGAGGTGGGGGACAGGCAGCCAGTAAACGGGATGCTGCAAACAGGAGAGGGACAGGGAGCAGGACAGTAGCATAGAGAGAGGAGTACTGGGACACTGAGCAAAAAAACCCAGGGAGCGGTGGAGGAATACATAAGAGAGAGGAGGAGCAGGAGAGAGAGTCCAAAGGGACCAGCAGGACCACAAGGCAAGGACAAGACGAGGGACAGGCAAATATTGTAAAGCAATAGGGGAAAAGAAACAGAGGCAAGAACTAACACATAGGGTCAGGAAGACAAAAAGAGGGAGCCTTACGAAGACAATGTAAAAAGTGACACCATTTCCACCCACTCCTGACTTTGACATTTTCCCTGACACTCCATCTCAGCCTCCACTTTCTTCCAGCCCTGCCACCTCCCCCTAGCTTGAGGGGAAGCCCCAGTGCAATCAGGAAGGTGGTAGGCTGTCCATCAGGCTCCCACAGCAAAGGGGCCAGGACAGAAAGGCATAGCTGGCCCTCCCCATCCCTGGGCAGCCTTTTCCCAGGCAGCGGAAGGAGCAACAGGCAGGGCAGCAAAGATGGACCAGGATGTGCATGGGAGAACATGTGACTCACCCCAGCTCCCAGCACTGGCTCAGACCTTCAGTGCCCCAACACTTTTCTCTCAACTCCCCTCCACTGCCAGGCTGGCCAGCGGCTCACACACAGCCGATGCAGGCACCAAGCTCTTGGCAACACATGCTGGTGGTCTGCTCCATCACGGACAGCTCAGAGGAACCCTTCTTTACCACAGGGACCAGCCATTCCATGCTGGAGGCACCTCCACCTCCTCCTCAGCCAGTTCCCCTTTACTAGCTCCCTCAGGCAGCCCCTTTATAGCCCACAGCAGGGCCAGCCCTGCCATTAGCCCCACTGGCCACACCTGGAGCCCATCAGGAACAGGGGCCACAGGCAAGAACAAACACCCAGGGACAAGGAGCTCAGAAGAGGGAGATGTAGGAAGAAAATGTAGAAAGTAATGCTGCTTTTCAACTCTCCCACCCACCCCTGCCCTTGGCAAAGCCTGTTGGAAACCATGAGGCTTCGGGGTGCCCCTGCTGGGTGCCCCCCATTTCCCCTGACGTCTACTGGTGATGGCATTTTGGGGTAGTCTTAGGGATTTGGGGCCCAAGGAAGTGCCAGAGCAAAGTTCGGAATGTTAACAGTTTATTGGTGCTGTACATCTGGAGCAGCAATACTTGGAGAGGTGGGGGCAAGGCAGCTGCATGGAGCGGGGACAAGGCGGGGACAATGCATGCTCATGGGAGGCAGGTGCAAGGCAGAAGCACAGGGCGAGGACAACAGCGTGAGCTATGCACACCCATAAAGAGGGTACACAAAGCAGGCAAAGCACACCCATGGGAGGCAGGGACACGAGAAGTAGGGCCAGGCACACCCACCCTTGGCAAGGCCACCGAGTTGGGGGTGGCATGGGAAAAACCCCACCTGAAGGCAGAGACAGGGGTATGGGGGGGCATAGACAGGTGCAGACGTGGGGCGCATCCTCACGGCTGCTCGATAGTCTCACCTTCAAGTCCTAGGAAGGGAAATGCGGTCACCAACACGCCTCACAAAAAACAAGTTGCCATCCTGCAGGAAGTTCAGAATTCCGGGAAAATCCAGTGCACCTAGAACGAAACAGCACCAAAACTATCAGTTAAAAAAAAAGGCTGTGTGTTTTAAAACCCTCCTGTCACCCCTGAACACCCCGTAGGAAACTGCCGACGTAAAAAAAGAAAAAAAAAAAAACAACCCAAAAAAACCCCAAAACCCAAGCTGCATCCCAGGGCGCTCTCTCCTGTGGGTGCCGCTGGACCCTGCCCAGTCCCACAGCTCTCGCCTCGCCCAGAAGGAGCTCCCTGGGCAGAGCCCGGGGCTCATCTACTCCAGGCCCCCCCGCACCGAACCGGCACTTGGGCATCCTGGAGGACTGCGGGCCCATAGAGCGCAAGTTCGGAGGACTGAGGGGCACTTCCGGCATCATGGAGGACCGCGGGGAAGCGGCGGGAGCCTGCCGGAGCCCCGGAGGAGCCGGTGAGTCCCCCGCGAAACGAGTGCCGGCGGCGCCGCCGTCTCGGGGCCGCATCCGCGTCGTTTCTCTCCGGAGCTGCGGCCGGTGCTTGGAGGGGGGCGGGGGGGGGGGGGGGGTGTATGGCGCCGCCGTCTTGTGAAGGCTGAGGCTGCCCGCGGCGGGGATGGGGCCGCGCGGGCAGGAGGGGACAGGCCGCCGCCCCGCCGTGCAGAGCTGCGTTCCTTGCGTGTTTCGGCAGGAATCGCTGTTGAATCCGTCTCGCTCTCGAATCCGTCTCGCTCTCCACGGCTTCCGGGCAGTTTCTCCGCCGGCCCTGCCGGTCCGCGGTTAGGCCGGCGCGGAGCACCGGTGACGGGACCTGCGTGCGTGCGTGCGTGCGTGCGTGAGGGGCTCTTGCGAGAAGCGCCTCACAATAAGCAGGCTCAGCTCCGGGGCGGCGCTAGTAAATGGCATGGTCCTCGGGCGCCGTTAATTCGTGCCACGCGTTTGAGCTGGAATTTGAGAGAATAGTCTGTTATTTAAATGGCCCGATTGAAGAGTTGACTGGTACAGAAAGCGGGTGAACGAACGGCTCGCAGCCAGCGAGCGCTCCGTGTACCGCTGCTGAAGGGAGCAGGAGCAAAGCGCAGGCACCCGACTGACACAAGAGGAAAAGGTTCATTACCGTTGGAAATCACGGTTTCGGATTGTGAATTAGGACTCTAATGAGGGGTCCGTTCACGACGACCGTTACCCTAAACTGCTCCCAATTGGTATTCTATTTCTGCTTCCCAAGGAGAAAATTTTCATCTGATGGTGCTGCGGGGGTATCTTTAATGCATCAGTTTAAGATGGCTAGTATTGTTAAACGGGCACTCATGATGCCCAGTTAGCGTTCGATCTGTTTCTAAAATGAAATCTAAGGTTTTTGTTCGTCGGATTTAATGGGCGTCGGTTTTTTCTTTTAGCTCTACTTGGAAGGAATTGGTACCCGTCCCCTCCTCCCCCCCCCCAACGGCTATGTTTAAGTTTCGGCAGTCGTGACTCCCTGTTGGTTTTCTAATTTTCCTTTTATTTTAAATCTAAATCTTTTAGCGTTATGTTAGTTCACCACCGCCCGGGAATTCTTTTAGTACCTACGTTTAAACGTAGCCGTTATTGAACGATTCCTTTTTTTATTTCTCTTTATCTAAAAATCTAAAGCTTCGATTACTCTTTTGGTTCTAAGCAGGAGTCACTGTTGCCTCCCAGCTTGCTTACAGCGGTGTGCTCGTTTAAGCGTTAGAGCCTCCCAATTAGTTTCCAGTTCAATTGGTTTAGCAGTGGTTATGTTTAAATGGAGCTGTTCACGACTCCCAATTAGTTTTCTGTCTTTATCACTTCAAGAGGGTCTCTCAACTATTCATTTTTTGAATTGCAATAGGGACCGGGAATAATTACTGCCTGGTTCATTAAGTAACATCTGCCACTAAATTTAGTCATTACTCAACCCTAGGTAATATTTCTTCTCTTTAGGCGCGCTCTGATACTTTGTGACTTTACCACGAAGTGGATTAACTAGGACGCGTGATTTTTTTCTTTTCCTGTTAGAGTTGTTTCGCTACAGGTATTCCTTCCAGTTAGTGCTCTGTTGTTGATATTCTGCTGCTTGCCCTTTGATTACATCAATGGGGAGTAAGTACTGTCTGCAAAGTGGGAAGCAATAGCTAGAGCGGACGACGGGCAGTATTTGCTCCCAAAGACTATTCTGGTTACTGTGACGGACATTTTTATTTTAAACGTTTTGACGTAAACGAGCGGTAAAAATTAAACTAATAGAAACTGACCACTTTGGAATTCCCCAGGAAAAACGACCGGAGCGAGGACGCCTGCCACGGTCCACTTGGGACGCTCGACGGTTTTGCACTCCGTCTCCAAAGTTTGAAGCTCCGCGGAGCGCAACCTCCCCGAGCGGCGACTCGGCCTGTAGCCACCGCCCGCTCTTCTCTCCGGCTCCGCCACCCGTTTTTCCAGAGCAGCCCAAAATCCCGGGGAAGCGAACCCGCGCACAGCAGATACGCCGCGACACCAAACCTCCGGCTGTCCAGCTGCGCCGCCCCCGACCGTCGCTACTGCGCCAACGGGAGCCTCCGGCCGACGCGGTGCCGAGCGCCCGCGACCCCGTCGGCCGCCGGCTCTGCCAGCGGCGCGGTCCGGCGAAATCCGCGACGCTGCCGAGTCTGCGGCGAGTCCGGGGCGTGTTTTTTTAGCGAAGGAAAATGCCGTTTCAAGTCTCAAGTCCGACCTGCAAGGAAAAAGAAAGCCCGCGTAACAAGGCTAGACCCGTTCCTGTCTGTTGCAGAACTTGTACCAGCGCTACATTCTGGACGGGACCGAATGACAAAGCCGAATGACAGCCTGCAAGAATCCTCCTCTCAGAGCTCTCTGGTTGCAAAGGGACTATTGTAGATCACCAGCAGTTGTAAGACACTGAGACTCCTACTTTTCTCCATCTGCCTCCCTCAACAGAAATAAGTCCCAAAGGACAGAAAACCCCAGGAAAGGGTTGAAACCAAACCGAACCCAAACCAAAAACCAAAACCAAGGAAAAACCGTCGGGGAAAAGAGCCCCAAAGCATCAGGAACTGTACCAAGCACCTTAAGTAACACTGAAGCGACTCGAACCAAAACAAGTGACAAAGCAGCTCAGGAGAGGTGCCAGGAAAGACAAATGAGTCCACACAGAGCAACGCCCGTGTCCTTCTGAGAGGACTAGGCAGGTGAGAGAAGGCCCTTTGAAGGCCCGTGGTTCTGAGAAGGCCACTTGTCACGCAGATTGATTCTGGTGCCTGGATGGGAAATGGAGGGGACTGAGGGGCACACGAAGGGGAGGGAGGAACTCGGACAGCTTACGGAGATGCCTGCGGTGCAAAGCCAAAAAGACGGCTGCAGGATGGCTCGGCGTCGGTGCCATCGACCCCCCCCAAAAGATGCTGTGACCCCACTTGGGGACGACAGCCTCTGGCCCCGGCGCCCCCGGGGCTGGGCAGAGGCAGCAGCGCTCGGCATAGCTGGTGGCAGGGGGCCCGACGGGGTGGAACGCGTCCCGGCAGGGCCTGGCCAGGCCCAGGAGCACATCTGGTCCTCGCTGAGGGGCTGGAGCCGATGGGGCCCTGAGGAGTACAGGGGTGGCCTGGTGTCCCCGGCCGCAGCCCTTCCCTGCCGCAGCCGCCTGCGCTCCTGTCCGCGCCCGAAGCCCCGTGCCCGCAGAGGCAGCTGGGTCTGGAGCTGCCAGCGCCAGCAGCCCCAGAGCAGAATGAGCTCCCTGAGCAGAGGCCGAGGCTCATATACCCCAGGCCCCGCCCCCGGGCAAGTGGTGGGGATGGGACACAAGGGGGGGCGGTGCCGGGGGGGGGGGGGTGGGGTGGGGGGGGTGGGCAGCAAGGCACGCCAACGGGAGGGTGGGGCATGGGGCAAAAAAGTCACGCCCGGGGGGGGCGGTGCTGGGGTGGGGTGCAGAATAACAAAGGCAAACCCGGGAAGGGGAGGGGGTGGGGGCCGGGCAGGGCACGGCCACTGTCGGCAAGGCCATGGGGGGGGCGGTGCTGGGGCGAGGTGCAAAGCAGCAAGGCACTCCCACGGGGGGGGGGCGGGGCGGGGCGGGGCGCGGGGAAGCAGGGCACGCCCACGGGGGGGGGCGGTGCCGGGGCAGAAAAGGCACACCCGGGGGGGGGGGGTCGGGGGGGGGCAAGCAGGGCACGCCTACAGTGGCCAGTGCCGAAGAACGGCAGCAAGGCACGCTCGCGGCGGGGGGGTAGGCGCCGGGTGGATTTGGGGCCAGGCACACCCACCCTTAGCAAGGCCACCGAGTTGGGGGTGGCATGGGAAAAACCCCACCTGAAGGCAGAGACAGGGGTATGGGGGGGCATAGACAGGTGCAGACGTGGGGCGCATCCTCACGGCTGCTCGATAGTCTCACCTTCAAGTCCTAGGAAGGGAAATGCGGTCACCAACACGCCTCACAAAAAACAAGTTGCCATCCTGCAGGAAGTTCAGAATTCCGGGAAAATCCAGTGCACCTAGAACAAAACAGCACCAAAACTATCAGTTAAAAAAAAAGGCTGTGTGTTTGTGTGTTTTAAAACCCTCCTGTCACCCCTGAACACCCCGTAGGAAACTGCCGACGTTAAAAAAAAAAAAAAAACAAAAAAAAAACAACCCCAAAAAAAAACAAACCAAAAAAACCCCAAAATCCAAGCTGCATCCCAGGGCGCTCTCTCCTGTGGGTGCCGCTGGACCCTGCCCAGTCCCACAGCTCTCGCCTCGCCCAGAAGGAGCTCCCTGGGCAGAGCCCGGGGCTCATCTACTCCAGCCCCCCCGCACCGAACCGGCACTTGGGCATCCTGGAGGACTGCGGGCCCATAGAGCGCAAGTTCGGAGGACTGAGGGGCACTTCCGGCATCATGGAGGACCGCGGGGAAGCGGCGGGAGCCTGCCGGAGCCCCGGAGGAGCCGGTGAGTCCCCCGCGAAACGAGTGCCGGCGGCGCCGCCGTCTCGGGGCCGCATCCGCGTCGTTTCTCTCCGGAGCTGCGGCCGGTGCTTGGAGGGGGGCGAGTGTATGGCGCCGCCGTCTTGTGAAGGCTGAGGCTGCCCGCGGCGGGGATGGGGCCGCGCGGGCAGGAGGGGACAGGCCGCCGCCCCGCCGTGCAGAGCTGCGTTCCTTGCGTGTTTCAGCAGGAATCGCTGTTGAATCCGTCTCGCTCTCCGCGGCTTCCGGGCAGTTTCTCCGCCGGCCCTGCCGGTCCGCGGTTAGGCCGGCGCGGAGCACCGGTGACGGGACCTGCGTGCGTGCGTGCGTGCGTGCGTGCGTGAGGGGCTCTTGCGAGAAGCGCCTCACAATAAGCAGGCTCAGCTCCGGGGCGGCGCTAGTAAATGGCATGGTCCTCGGGCGCCGTTAATTCGTGCCACGCGTTTGAGCTGGAATTTGAGAGAATAGTCTGTTATTTAAATGGCCCGATTGAAGAGTTGACTGGTACAGAAAGCGGGTGAACGAACGGCTCACAGCCAGCGAGCGCTCCGTGTACCGCTGCTGAAGGGAGCAGGAGCAAAGCGCAGGCACCCGACTGACACAAGAGGAAAAGGTTCATTACCGTTGGAAATCACGGTTTCGGATTGTGAATTAGGACTCTAATGAGGGGTCCGTTCACGACGACCGTTACCCTAAACTGCTCCCAATTGGTATTCTATTTCTGCTTCCCAAGGAGAAAATTTTCATCTGATGGTGCTGCGGGGGTATCTTTAATGCATCAGTTTAAGATGGCTAGTATTGTTAAACGGGCACTCATGATGCCCAGTTAGCGTTCGATCTGTTTCTAAAATGAAATCTAAGGTTTTTGTTCGTCGGATTTAATGGGCGTCGGTTTTTTCTTTTAGCTCTACTTGGAAGGAATTGGTACCCGTCCCCTCCTCCCCCCCCCCCAACGGCTATGTTTAAGTTTCGGCAGTCGTGACTCCCTGTTGGTTTTCTAATTTTCCTTTTATTTTAAATCTAAATCTTTTAGCGTTATGTTAGTTCACCACCGCCCGGGAATTCTTTTAGTACCTACGTTTAAACGTAGCCGTTATTGAACGATTCCTTTTTTTATTTCTCTTTATCTAAAAATCTAAAGCTTCGATTACTCTTTTGGTTCTAAGCAGGAGTCACTGTTGCCTCCCAGCTTGCTTACAGCGGTGTGCTCGTTTAAGCGTTAGAGCCTCCCAATTAGTTTCCAGTTCAATTGGTTTAGCAGTGGTTATGTTTAAATGGAGCTGTTCACGACTCCCAATTAGTTTTCTGTCTTTATCACTTCAAGAGGGTCTCTCAACTATTCATTTTTTGAATTGCAATAGGGACCGGGAATAATTACTGCCTGGTTCATTAAGTAACATCTGCCACTAAATTTAGTCATTACTCAACCCTAGGTAATATTTCTTCTCTTTAGGCGCGCTCTGATATTTTGTGACTTTACCACGAAGTGGATTAACTAGGACGCGTGATTTTTTTCTTTTCCTGTTAGAGTTGTTTCGCTACAGGTATTCCTTCCAGTTAGTGCTCTGTTGTTGATATTCTGCTGCTTGCCCTTTGATTACATCAATGGGGAGTAAGTACTGTCTGCAAAGTGGGAAGCAATAGCTAGAGCGGACGACGGGCAGTATTTGCTCCCAAAGACTATTCTGGTTACTGTGACGGACATTTTTATTTTAAACGTTTTGACGTAAACGAGCGGTAAAAATTAAACTAATAGAAACTGACCACTTTGGAATTCCCCAGGAAAAACGACCGGAGCGAGGACGCCTGCCGCGGTCCACTTGGGACGCTCGACGGTTTTGCACTCCGTCTCCAAAGTTTGAAGCTCCGCGGAGCGCAACCTCCCCGAGCGGCGACTCGGCCTGTAGCCACCGCCCGCTCTTCTCTCCGGCTCCGCCACCCGTTTTTCCAGAGCAGCCCAAAATCCCGGGGAAGCGAACCCGCGCACAGCAGATACGCCGCGACACCAAACCTCCGGCTGTCCAGCTGCGCCGCCCCCGACCGTCGCTGCTGCGCCAACGGGAGCCTCCGGCCGACGCGGTGCCGAGCGCCCGCGACCCCGTCGGCCGCCGGCTCTGCCAGCGGCGCGGTCCGGCGAAATCCGCGACGCTGCCGAGTCTGCGGCGAGTCCGGGGCGTGTTTTTTTAGCGAAGGAAAATGCCGTTTCAAGTCTCAAGTCCGACCTGCAAGGAAAAAGAAAGCCCGCGTAACAAGGCTAGACCCGTTCCTGTCTGTTGCAGAACTTGTACCAGCGCTACATTCTGGACGGGACCGAATGACAAAGCCGAATGACAGCCTGCAAGAATCCTCCTCTCAGAGCTCTCTGGTTGCAAAGGGACTATTGTAGATCACCAGCAGTTGTAAGACACTGAGACTCCTACTTTTCTCCATCTGCCTCCCTCAACAGAAATAAGTCCCAAAGGACAGAAAACCCCAGGAAAGGGTTGAAACCAAACCGAACCCAAACCAAAAACCAAAACCAAGGAAAAACCGTCGGGGAAAAGAGCCCCAAAGCATCAGGAACTGTACCAAGCACCTTAAGTAACACTGAAGCGACTCGAACCAAAACAAGTGACAAAGCAGCTCAGGAGAGGTGCCAGGAAAGACAAATGAGTCCACACAGAGCAACGCCCGTGTCCTTCTGAGAGGACTAGGCAGGTGAGAGAAGGCCCTTTGAAGGCCCGTGGTTCTGAGAAGGCCACTTGTCACGCAGATTGATTCTGGTGCCTGGATGGGAAATGGAGGGGACTGAGGGGCACACGAAGGGGAGGGAGGAACTCGGACAGCTTACGGAGATGCCTGCGGTGCAAAGCCAAAAAGACGGCTGCAGGATGGCTCGGCGTCGGTGCCATCGACCCCCCCCAAAAGATGCTGTGACCCCACTTGGGGACGACAGCCTCTGGCCCCGGCGCCCCCGGGGCTGGGCAGAGGCAGCAGCGCTCGGCATAGCTGGTGGCAGGGGGCCCGACGGGGTGGAACGCGTCCCGGCAGGGCCTGGCCAGGCCCAGGAGCACATCTGGTCCTCGCTGAGGGGCTGGAGCCGATGGGGCCCTGAGGAGTACAGGGGTGGCCTGGTGTCCCCGGCCGCAGCTCTTCCCTGCCGCAGCCGCCTGCGCTCCTGTCCGCGCCCGAAGCCCCGTGCCCGCAGAGGCAGCTGGGTCTGGAGCTGCCAGCGCCAGCAGCCCCAGAGCAGAATGAGCTCCCTGAGCAGAGGCCGAGGCTCATATACCCCAGGCCCCGCCCCCGGGCAAGTGGTGGGGATGGGACACAAGGGGGGGCGGTGCCGGGGGGGGGTGGGGTGGGGTGGGGGGGGTGGGCAGCAAGGCACGCCAACGGGAGGGTGGGGCATGGGGCAAAAAAGTCACGCCCGGGGGGGGCGGTGCTGGGGTGGGGTGCAGAATAACAAAGGCAAACCCGGGAAGGGGAGGGGGTGGGGGCCGGGCAGGGCACGGCCACTGTCGGCGAGGCCATGGGGGGGGTGGTGCTGGGGCGAGGTGCAAAGCAGCAAGGCACTCCCACGGGGGGGGGGCGGGGCGGGGCGGGGCGCGGGGAAGCAGGGCACGCCCACGGGGGGGGGCGGTGCCGGGGCAGAAAAGGCACACCCGGGGGGGGGGGTCGGGGGGGGGCAAGCAGGGCACGCCTACAGTGGCCAGTGCCGAAGAACGGCAGCAAGGCACGCTCGCGGCGGGGGGGTAGGCGCCGGGTGGATTTGGGGCCAGGCACACCCACCCTTAGCAAGGCCACCGAGGTGGGGGTGGCATGGGAAAAACCCCACCTGAAGGCAGAGACAGGGGTATGGGGGGGCATAGACAGGTGCAGACGTGGGGCGCATCCTCACGGCTGCTCGATAGTCTCACCTTCAAGTCCTAGGAAGGGAAATGCGGTCACCAACACGCCTCACAAAAAACAAGTTGCCATCCTGCAGGAAGTTCAGAATTCCGGGAAAATCCAGTGCACCTAGAACAAAACAGCACCAAAACTATCAGTTAAAAAAAAAGGCTGTGTGTTTTAAAACCCTCCTGTCACCCCTGAACACCCCGTAGGAAACTGCCGACGTTAAAAAAAAAAAAAACCCCCCAAAAAAAAACCAAAAAAAACCCAAAACCCAAGCTGCATCCCAGGGCGCTCTCTCCTGTGGGTGCCCCTGGACCCTGCCCAGTCCCACAGCTCTCGCCTCGCCCAGAAGGAGCTCCCTGGGCAGAGTCCGGGGCTCATCTACTCCAGGCCCCCCCGCACCGAACCGGCACTTGGGCATCCTGGAGGACTGCGGGCCCATAGAGCGCAAGTTCGGAGGACTGAGGGGCACTTCCGGCATCATGGAGGACCGCGGGGAAGCGGCGGGAGCCTGCCGGAGCCCCGGAGGAGCCGGTGAGTCCCCCGCGAAACGAGTGCCGGCGGCGCCGCCGTCTCGGGGCCGCATCCGCGTCGTTTCTCTCCGGAGCTGCGGCCGGTGCTTGGAGGGGGGCGAGTGTATGGCGCCGCCGTCTTGTGAAGGCTGAGGCTGCCCGCGGCGGGGATGGGGCCGCGCGGGCAGGAGGGGACAGGCCGCCGCCCCGCCGTGCAGAGCTGCGTTCCTTGCGTGTTTCGGCAGGAATCGCTGTTGAATCCGTCTCGCTCTCGAATCCGTCTCGCTCTCCGCGGCTTCCGGGCAGTTTCTCCGCCGGCCCTGCCGGTCCGCGGTTAGGCCGGCGCGGAGCACCGGTGACGGGACCTGCGTGCGTGCGTGCGTGCGTGCGTGAGGGGCTCTTGCGAGAAGCGCCTCACAATAAGCAGGCTCAGCTCCGGGGCGGCGCTAGTAAATGGCGTGGTCCTCGGGCGCCGTTAATTCGTGCCACGCGTTTGAGCTGGAATTTGAGAGAATAGTCTGTTATTTAAATGGCCCGATTGAAGAGTTGACTGGTACAGAAAGCGGGTGAACGAACGGCTCACAGCCAGCGAGCGCTCCGTGTACCGCTGCTGAAGGGAGCAGGAGCAAAGCGCAGGCACCCGACTGACACAAGAGGAAAAGGTTCATTACCGTTGGAAATCACGGTTTCGGATTGTGAATTAGGACTCTAATGAGGGGTCCGTTCACGACGACCGTTACCCTAAACTGCTCCCAATTGGTATTCTATTTCTGCTTCCCAAGGAGAAAATTTTCATCTGATGGTGCTGCGGGGGTATCTTTAATGCATCAGTTTAAGATGGCTAGTATTGTTAAACGGGCACTCATGATGCCCAGTTAGCGTTCGATCTGTTTCTAAAATGAAATCTAAGGTTTTTGTTCGTCGGATTTAATGGGCGTCGGTTTTTTCTTTTAGCTCTACTTGGAAGGAATTGGTACCCGTCCCCTCCTCCCCCCCCCCAACGGCTATGTTTAAGTTTCGGCAGTCGTGACTCCCTGTTGGTTTTCTAATTTTCCTTTTATTTTAAATCTAAATCTTTTAGCGTTATGTTAGTTCACCACCGCCCGGGAATTCTTTTAGTACCTACGTTTAAACGTAGCCGTTATTGAACGATTCCTTTTTTTATTTCTCTTTATCTAAAAATCTAAAGCTTCGATTACTCTTTTGGTTCTAAGCAGGAGTCACTGTTGCCTCCCAGCTTGCTTACAGCGGTGTGCTCGTTTAAGCGTTAGAGCCTCCCAATTAGTTTCCAGTTCAATTGGTTTAGCAGTGGTTATGTTTAAATGGAGCTGTTCACGACTCCCAATTAGTTTTCTGTCTTTATCACTTCAAGAGGGTCTCTCAACTATTCATTTTTTGAATTGCAATAGGGACCGGGAATAATTACTGCCTGGTTCATTAAGTAACATCTGCCACTAAATTTAGTCATTACTCAACCCTAGGTAATATTTCTTCTCTTTAGGCGCGCTCTGATATTTTGTGACTTTACCACGAAGTGGATTAACTAGGACGCGTGATTTTTTTCTTTTCCTGTTAGAGTTGTTTCGCTACAGGTATTCCTTCCAGTTAGTGCTCTGTTGTTGATATTCTGCTGCTTGCCCTTTGATTACATCAATGGGGAGTAAGTACTGTCTGCAAAGTGGGAAGCAATAGCTAGAGCGGACGACGGGCAGTATTTGCTCCCAAAGACTATTCTGGTTACTGTGACGGACATTTTTATTTTAAACGTTTTGACGTAAACGAGCGGTAAAAATTAAACTAATAGAAACTGACCACTTTGGAATTCCCCAGGAAAAACGACCGGAGCGAGGACGCCTGCCGCGGTCCACTTGGGACGCTCGACGGTTTTGCACTCCGTCTCCAAAGTTTGAAGCTCCGCGGAGCGCAACCTCCCCGAGCGGCGACTCGGCCTGTAGCCACCGCCCGCTCTTCTCTCCGGCTCCGCCACCCGTTTTTCCAGAGCAGCCCAAAATCCCGGGGAAGCGAACCCGCGCACAGCAGATACGCCGCGACACCAAACCTCCGGCTGTCCAGCTGCGCCGCCCCCGACCGTCGCTGCTGCGCCAACGGGAGCCTCCGGCCGACGCGGTGCCGAGCGCCCGCGACCCCGTCGGCCGCCGGCTCTGCCAGCGGCGCGGTCCGGCGAAATCCGCGACGCTGCCGAGTCTGCGGCGAGTCCGGGGCGTGTTTTTTTAGCGAAGGAAAATGCCGTTTCAAGTCTCAAGTCCGACCTGCAAGGAAAAAGAAAGCCCGCGTAACAAGGCTAGACCCGTTCCTGTCTGTTGCAGAACTTGTACCAGCGCTACATTCTGGACGGGACCGAATGACAAAGCCGAATGACAGCCTGCAAGAATCCTCCTCTCAGAGCTCTCTGGTTGCAAAGGGACTATTGTAGATCACCAGCAGTTGTAAGACACTGAGACTCCTACTTTTCTCCATCTGCCTCCCTCAACAGAAATAAGTCCCAAAGGACAGAAAACCCCAGGAAAGGGTTGAAACCAAACCGAACCCAAACCAAAAACCAAAACCAAGGAAAAACCGTCGGGGAAAAGAGCCCCAAAGCATCAGGAACTGTACCAAGCACCTTAAGTAACACTGAAGCGACTCGAACCAAAACAAGTGACAAAGCAGCTCAGGAGAGGTGCCAGGAAAGACAAATGAGTCCACACAGAGCAACGCCCGTGTCCTTCTGAGAGGACTAGGCAGGTGAGAGAAGGCCCTTTGAAGGCCCGTGGTTCTGAGAAGGCCACTTGTCACGCAGATTGATTCTGGTGCCTGGATGGGAAATGGAGGGGACTGAGGGGCACACGAAGGGGAGGGAGGAACTCGGACAGCTTACGGAGATGCCTGCGGTGCAAAGCCAAAAAGACGGCTGCAGGATGGCTCGGCGTCGGTGCCATCGACCCCCCCCAAAAGATGCTGTGACCCCACTTGGGGACGACAGCCTCTGGCCCCGGCGCCCCCGGGGCTGGGCAGAGGCAGCAGCGCTCGGCATAGCTGGTGGCAGGGGGCCCGACGGGGTGGAACGCGTCCCGGCAGGGCCTGGCCAGGCCCAGGAGCACATCTGGTCCTCGCTGAGGGGCTGGAGCCGATGGGGCCCTGAGGAGTACAGGGGTGGCCTGGTGTCCCCGGCCGCAGCTCTTCCCTGCCGCAGCCGCCTGCGCTCCTGTCCGCGCCCGAAGCCCCGTGCCCGCAGAGGCAGCTGGGTCTGGAGCTGCCAGCGCCAGCAGCCCCAGAGCAGAATGAGCTCCCTGAGCAGAGGCCGAGGCTCATATACCCCAGGCCCCGCCCCCGGGCAAGTGGTGGGGATGGGACACAAGGGGGGCGGTGCCGGGGGGGGTGGGGGGGGTGGGGGGGGTGGGCAGCAAGGCACGCCAACGGGAGGGTGGGGCATGGGGCAAAAAAGTCACGCCCGGGGGGGGCGGTGCTGGGGTGGGGTGCAGAATAACAAAGGCAAACCCGGGAAGGGGAGGGGGTGGGGGCCGGGCAGGGCACGGCCACTGTCGGCGAGGCCATGGGGGGGGCGGTGCTGGGGCGAGGTGCAAAGCAGCAAGGCACTCCCACGGGGGGGGGGGGGGCGGGGCGGGGCGCAGGGAAGCAGGGCACGCCCACGGGGGGGGGCGGTGCCGGGGCAGAAAAGGCACACCCGGGGGGGGGGGTCGGGGGGGGGCAAGCAGGGCACGCCTACAGTGGCCAGTGCCGAAGAACGGCAGCAAGGCACGCTCGCGGCAGGGGGGGAGGCGCCGGGTGGATTTGGGGCCAGGCACACCCACCCTTAGCAAGGCCACCGAGTTGGGGGTGGCATGGGAAAAACCCCACCTGAAGGCAGAGACAGGGGTATGGGGGGGCATAGACAGGTGCAGACGTGGGGCGCATCCTCACGGCTGCTCGATAGTCTCACCTTCAAGTCCTAGGAAGGGAAATGCGGTCACCAACACGCCTCACAAAAAACAAGTTGCCATCCTGCAGGAAGTTCAGAATTCCGGGAAAATCCAGTGCACCTAGAACAAAACAGCACCAAAACTATCAGTTAAAAAAAAAGGCTGTGTGTTTTAAAACCCTCCTGTCACCCCTGAACACCCCGTAGGAAACTGCCGACGTTAAAAAAAAAAAAAAAAAAAAAAAAAAAAACCAAAAAAACCCCAAAACCCAAGCTGCATCCCAGGGCGCTCTCTCCTGTGGGTGCCGCTGGACCCTGCCCAGTCCCACAGCTCTCGCCTCGCCCAGAAGGAGCTCCCTGGGCAGAGCCCGGGGCTCATCTACTCCAGGCCCCCCCGCACCGAACCGGCACTTGGGCATCCTGGAGGACTGCGGGCCCATAGAGCGCAAGTTCGGAGGACTGAGGGGCACTTCCGGCATCATGGAGGACCGCGGGGAAGCGGCGGGAGCCTGCCGGAGCCCCGGAGGAGCCGGTGAGTCCCCCGCGAAACGAGTGCCGGCGGCGCCGCCGTCTCGGGGCCGCATCCGCGTCGTTTCTCTCCGGAGCTGCGGCCGGTGCTTGGAGGGGGGCGAGTGTATGGCGCCGCCGTCTTGTGAAGGCTGAGGCTGCCCGCGGCGGGGATGGGGCCGCGCGGGCAGGAGGGGACAGGCCGCCGCCCCGCCGTGCAGAGCTGCGTTCCTTGCGTGTTTCGGCAGGAATCGCTGTTGAATCCGTCTCGCTCTCGAATCCGTCTCGCTCTCCGCGGCTTCCGGGCAGTTTCTCCGCCGGCCCTGCCGGTCCGCGGTTAGGCCGGCGCGGAGCACCGGTGACGGGACCTGCGTGCGTGCGTGCGTGCGTGCGTGAGGGGCTCTTGCGAGAAGCGCCTCACAATAAGCAGGCTCAGCTCCGGGGCGGCGCTAGTAAATGGCGTGGTCCTCGGGCGCCGTTAATTCGTGCCACGCGTTTGAGCTGGAATTTGAGAGAATAGTCTGTTATTTAAATGGCCCGATTGAAGAGTTGACTGGTACAGAAAGCGGGTGAACGAACGGCTCACAGCCAGCGAGCGCTCCGTGTACCGCTGCTGAAGGGAGCAAGAGCAAAGCGCAGGCACCCGACTGACACAAGAGGAAAAGGTTCATTACCGTTGGAAATCACGGTTTCGGATTGTGAATTAGGACTCTAATGAGGGGTCCGTTCACGACGACCGTTACCCTAAACTGCTCCCAATTGGTATTCTATTTCTGCTTCCCAAGGAGAAAATTTTCATCTGATGGTGCTGCGGGGGTATCTTTAATGCATCAGTTTAAGATGGCTAGTATTGTTAAACGGGCACTCATGATGCCCAGTTAGCGTTCGATCTGTTTCTAAAATGAAATCTAAGGTTTTTGTTCGTCGGATTTAATGGGCGTCGGTTTTTTCTTTTAGCTCTACTTGGAAGGAATTGGTACCCGTCCCCTCCTCCCCCCCCCCCAACGGCTATGTTTAAGTTTCGGCAGTCGTGACTCCCTGTTGGTTTTCTAATTTTCCTTTTATTTTAAATCTAAATCTTTTAGCGTTATGTTAGTTCACCACCGCCCGGGAATTCTTTTAGTACCTACGTTTAAACGTAGCCGTTATTGAACGATTCCTTTTTTTATTTCTCTTTATCTAAAAATCTAAAGCTTCGATTACTCTTTTGGTTCTAAGCAGGAGTCACTGTTGCCTCCCAGCTTGCTTACAGCGGTGTGCTCGTTTAAGCGTTAGAGCCTCCCAATTAGTTTCCAGTTCAATTGGTTTAGCAGTGGTTATGTTTAAATGGAGCTGTTCACGACTCCCAATTAGTTTTCTGTCTTTATCACTTCAAGAGGGTCTCTCAACTATTCATTTTTTGAATTGCAATAGGGACCGGGAATAATTACTGCCTGGTTCATTAAGTAACATCTGCCACTAAATTTAGTCATTACTCAACCCTAGGTAATATTTCTTCTCTTTAGGCGCGCTCTGATATTTTGTGACTTTACCACGAAGTGGATTAACTAGGACGCGTGATTTTTTTCTTTTCCTGTTAGAGTTGTTTCGCTACAGGTATTCCTTCCAGTTAGTGCTCTGTTGTTGATATTCTGCTGCTTGCCCTTTGATTACATCAATGGGGAGTAAGTACTGTCTGCAAAGCGGGAAGCAATAGCTAGAGCGGACGACGGGCAGTATTTGCTCCCAAAGACTATTCTGGTTACTGTGACGGACATTTTTATTTTAAACGTTTTGACGTAAACGAGCGGTAAAAATTAAACTAATAGAAACTGACCACTTTGGAATTCCCCAGGAAAAACGACCGGAGCGAGGACGCCTGCCGCGGTCCACTTGGGACGCTCGACGGTTTTGCACTCCGTCTCCAAAGTTTGAAGCTCCGCGGAGCGCAACCTCCCCGAGCGGCGACTCGGCCTGTAGCCACCGCCCGCTCTTCTCTCCGGCTCCGCCACCCGTTTTTCCAGAGCAGCCCAAAATCCCGGGGAAGCGAACCCGCGCACAGCAGATACGCCGCGACACCAAACCTCCGGCTGTCCAGCTGCGCCGCCCCCGACCGTCGCTGCTGCGCCAACGGGAGCCTCCGGCCGACGCGGTGCCGAGCGCCCGCGACCCCGTCGGCCGCCGGCTCTGCCAGCGGCGCGGTCCGGCGAAATCCGCGACGCTGCCGAGTCTGCGGCGAGTCCGGGGCGTGTTTTTTTAGCGAAGGAAAATGCCGTTTCAAGTCTCAAGTCCGACCTGCAAGGAAAAAGAAAGCCCGCGTAACAAGGCTAGACCCGTTCCTGTCTGTTGCAGAACTTGTACCAGCGCTACATTCTGGACGGGACCGAATGACAAAGCCGAATGACAGCCTGCAAGAATCCTCCTCTCAGAGCTCTCTGGTTGCAAAGGGACTATTGTAGATCACCAGCAGTTGTAAGACACTGAGACTCCTACTTTTCTCCATCTGCCTCCCTCAACAGAAATAAGTCCCAAAGGACAGAAAACCCCAGGAAAGGGTTGAAACCAAACCGAACCCAAACCAAAAACCAAAACCAAGGAAAAACCGTCGGGGAAAAGAGCCCCAAAGCATCAGGAACTGTACCAAGCACCTTAAGTAACACTGAAGCGACTCGAACCAAAACAAGTGACAAAGCAGCTCAGGAGAGGTGCCAGGAAAGACAAATGAGTCCACACAGAGCAACGCCCGTGTCCTTCTGAGAGGACTAGGCAGGTGAGAGAAGGCCCTTTGAAGGCCCGTGGTTCTGAGAAGGCCACTTGTCACGCAGATTGATTCTGGTGCCTGGATGGGAAATGGAGGGGACTGAGGGGCACACGAAGGGGAGGGAGGAACTCGGACAGCTTACGGAGATGCCTGCGGTGCAAAGCCAAAAAGACGGCTGCAGGATGGCTCGGCGTCGGTGCCATCGACCCCCCCCAAAAGATGCTGTGACCCCACTTGGGGACGACAGCCTCTGGCCCCGGCGCCCCCGGGGCTGGGCAGAGGCAGCAGCGCTCGGCATAGCTGGTGGCAGGGGGCCCGACGGGGTGGAACGCGTCCCGGCAGGGCCTGGCCAGGCCCAGGAGCACATCTGGTCCTCGCTGAGGGGCTGGAGCCGATGGGGCCCTGAGGAGTACAGGGGTGGCCTGGTGTCCCCGGCCGCAGCTCTTCCCTGCCGCAGCCGCCTGCGCTCCTGTCCGCGCCCGAAGCCCCGTGCCCGCAGAGGCAGCTGGGTCTGGAGCTGCCAGCGCCAGCAGCCCCAGAGCAGAATGAGCTCCCTGAGCAGAGGCCGAGGCTCATATACCCCAGGCCCCGCCCCCGGGCAAGTGGTGGGGATGGGACACAAGGGGGGCGGTGCCGGGGGGGGTGGGGGGGGTGGGGGGGGTGGGCAGCAAGGCACGCCAACGGGAGGGTGGGGCATGGGGCAAAAAAGTCACGCCCGGGGGGGGCGGTGCTGGGGTGGGGTGCAGAATAACAAAGGCAAACCCGGGAAGGGGAGGGGGTGGGGGCCGGGCAGGGCACGGCCACTGTCGGCGAGGCCATGGGGGGGGTGGTGCTGGGGCGAGGTGCAAAGCAGCAAGGCACTCCCACGGGGGGGGGGCGGGGCGGGGCGGGGCGCGGGGAAGCAGGGCACGCCCACGGGGGGGGGCGGTGCCGGGGCAGAAAAGGCACACCCGGGGGGGGGGGTCGGGGGGGGGCAAGCAGGGCACGCCTACAGTGGCCAGTGCCGAAGAACGGCAGCAAGGCACGCTCGCGGCGGGGGGGTAGGCGCCGGGTGGATTTGGGGCCAGGCACACCCACCCTTAGCAAGGCCACCGAGGTGGGGGTGGCATGGGAAAAACCCCACCTGAAGGCAGAGACAGGGGTATGGGGGGGCATAGACAGGTGCAGACGTGGGGCGCATCCTCACGGCTGCTCGATAGTCTCACCTTCAAGTCCTAGGAAGGGAAATGCGGTCACCAACACGCCTCACAAAAAACAAGTTGCCATCCTGCAGGAAGTTCAGAATTCCGGGAAAATCCAGTGCACCTAGAACAAAACAGCACCAAAACTATCAGTTAAAAAAAAAGGCTGTGTGTTTTAAAACCCTCCTGTCACCCCTGAACACCCCGTAGGAAACTGCCGACGTTAAAAAAAAAAAAAAACCCCCCAAAAAAAACCAAAAAAAACCCAAAACCCAAGCTGCATCCCAGGGCGCTCTCTCCTGTGGGTGCCCCTGGACCCTGCCCAGTCCCACAGCTCTCGCCTCGCCCAGAAGGAGCTCCCTGGGCAGAGTCCGGGGCTCATCTACTCCAGGCCCCCCCGCACCGAACCGGCACTTGGGCATCCTGGAGGACTGCGGGCCCATAGAGCGCAAGTTCGGAGGACTGAGGGGCACTTCCGGCATCATGGAGGACCGCGGGGAAGCGGCGGGAGCCTGCCGGAGCCCCGGAGGAGCCGGTGAGTCCCCCGCGAAACGAGTGCCGGCGGCGCCGCCGTCTCGGGGCCGCATCCGCGTCGTTTCTCTCCGGAGCTGCGGCCGGTGCTTGGAGGGGGGCGAGTGTATGGCGCCGCCGTCTTGTGAAGGCTGAGGCTGCCCGCGGCGGGGATGGGGCCGCGCGGGCAGGAGGGGACAGGCCGCCGCCCCGCCGTGCAGAGCTGCGTTCCTTGCGTGTTTCGGCAGGAATCGCTGTTGAATCCGTCTCGCTCTCGAATCCGTCTCGCTCTCCGCGGCTTCCGGGCAGTTTCTCCGCCGGCCCTGCCGGTCCGCGGTTAGGCCGGCGCGGAGCACCGGTGACGGGACCTGCGTGCGTGCGTGCGTGCGTGCGTGAGGGGCTCTTGCGAGAAGCGCCTCACAATAAGCAGGCTCAGCTCCGGGGCGGCGCTAGTAAATGGCGTGGTCCTCGGGCGCCGTTAATTCGTGCCACGCGTTTGAGCTGGAATTTGAGAGAATAGTCTGTTATTTAAATGGCCCGATTGAAGAGTTGACTGGTACAGAAAGCGGGTGAACGAACGGCTCACAGCCAGCGAGCGCTCCGTGTACCGCTGCTGAAGGGAGCAAGAGCAAAGCGCAGGCACCCGACTGACACAAGAGGAAAAGGTTCATTACCGTTGGAAATCACGGTTTCGGATTGTGAATTAGGACTCTAATGAGGGGTCCGTTCACGACGACCGTTACCCTAAACTGCTCCCAATTGGTATTCTATTTCTGCTTCCCAAGGAGAAAATTTTCATCTGATGGTGCTGCGGGGGTATCTTTAATGCATCAGTTTAAGATGGCTAGTATTGTTAAACGGGCACTCATGATGCCCAGTTAGCGTTCGATCTGTTTCTAAAATGAAATCTAAGGTTTTTGTTCGTCGGATTTAATGGGCGTCGGTTTTTTCTTTTAGCTCTACTTGGAAGGAATTGGTACCCGTCCCCTCCTCCCCCCCCCCCAACGGCTATGTTTAAGTTTCGGCAGTCGTGACTCCCTGTTGGTTTTCTAATTTTCCTTTTATTTTAAATCTAAATCTTTTAGCGTTATGTTAGTTCACCACCGCCCGGGAATTCTTTTAGTACCTACGTTTAAACGTAGCCGTTATTGAACGATTCCTTTTTTTATTTCTCTTTATCTAAAAATCTAAAGCTTCGATTACTCTTTTGGTTCTAAGCAGGAGTCACTGTTGCCTCCCAGCTTGCTTACAGCGGTGTGCTCGTTTAAGCGTTAGAGCCTCCCAATTAGTTTCCAGTTCAATTGGTTTAGCAGTGGTTATGTTTAAATGGAGCTGTTCACGACTCCCAATTAGTTTTCTGTCTTTATCACTTCAAGAGGGTCTCTCAACTATTCATTTTTTGAATTGCAATAGGGACCGGGAATAATTACTGCCTGGTTCATTAAGTAACATCTGCCACTAAATTTAGTCATTACTCAACCCTAGGTAATATTTCTTCTCTTTAGGCGCGCTCTGATATTTTGTGACTTTACCACGAAGTGGATTAACTAGGACGCGTGATTTTTTTCTTTTCCTGTTAGAGTTGTTTCGCTACAGGTATTCCTTCCAGTTAGTGCTCTGTTGTTGATATTCTGCTGCTTGCCCTTTGATTACATCAATGGGGAGTAAGTACTGTCTGCAAAGCGGGAAGCAATAGCTAGAGCGGACGACGGGCAGTATTTGCTCCCAAAGACTATTCTGGTTACTGTGACGGACATTTTTATTTTAAACGTTTTGACGTAAACGAGCGGTAAAAATTAAACTAATAGAAACTGACCACTTTGGAATTCCCCAGGAAAAACGACCGGAGCGAGGACGCCTGCCGCGGTCCACTTGGGACGCTCGACGGTTTTGCACTCCGTCTCCAAAGTTTGAAGCTCCGCGGAGCGCAACCTCCCCGAGCGGCGACTCGGCCTGTAGCCACCGCCCGCTCTTCTCTCCGGCTCCGCCACCCGTTTTTCCAGAGCAGCCCAAAATCCCGGGGAAGCGAACCCGCGCACAGCAGATACGCCGCGACACCAAACCTCCGGCTGTCCAGCTGCGCCGCCCCCGACCGTCGCTGCTGCGCCAACGGGAGCCTCCGGCCGACGCGGTGCCGAGCGCCCGCGACCCCGTCGGCCGCCGGCTCTGCCAGCGGCGCGGTCCGGCGAAATCCGCGACGCTGCCGAGTCTGCGGCGAGTCCGGGGCGTGTTTTTTTAGCGAAGGAAAATGCCGTTTCAAGTCTCAAGTCCGACCTGCAAGGAAAAAGAAAGCCCGCGTAACAAGGCTAGACCCGTTCCTGTCTGTTGCAGAACTTGTACCAGCGCTACATTCTGGACGGGACCGAATGACAAAGCCGAATGACAGCCTGCAAGAATCCTCCTCTCAGAGCTCTCTGGTTGCAAAGGGACTATTGTAGATCACCAGCAGTTGTAAGACACTGAGACTCCTACTTTTCTCCATCTGCCTCCCTCAACAGAAATAAGTCCCAAAGGACAGAAAACCCCAGGAAAGGGTTGAAACCAAACCGAACCCAAACCAAAAACCAAAACCAAGGAAAAACCGTCGGGGAAAAGAGCCCCAAAGCATCAGGAACTGTACCAAGCACCTTAAGTAACACTGAAGCGACTCGAACCAAAACAAGTGACAAAGCAGCTCAGGAGAGGTGCCAGGAAAGACAAATGAGTCCACACAGAGCAACGCCCGTGTCCTTCTGAGAGGACTAGGCAGGTGAGAGAAGGCCCTTTGAAGGCCCGTGGTTCTGAGAAGGCCACTTGTCACGCAGATTGATTCTGGTGCCTGGATGGGAAATGGAGGGGACTGAGGGGCACACGAAGGGGAGGGAGGAACTCAGACAGCTTACGGAGATGCCTGCGGTGCAAAGCCAAAAAGACGGCTGCAGGATGGCTCGGCGTCGGTGCCATCGACCCCCCCCAAAAGATGCTGTGACCCCACTTGGGGACGACAGCCTCTGGCCCCGGCGCCCCCGGGGCTGGGCAGAGGCAGCAGCGCTCGGCATAGCTGGTGGCAGGGGGCCCGACGGGGTGGAACGCGTCCCGGCAGGGCCTGGCCAGGCCCAGGAGCACATCTGGTCCTCGCTGAGGGGCTGGAGCCGATGGGGCCCTGAGGAGTACAGGGGTGGCCTGGTGTCCCCGGCCGCAGCTCTTCCCTGCCGCAGCCGCCTGCGCTCCTGTCCGCGCCCGAAGCCCCGTGCCCGCAGAGGCAGCTGGGTCTGGAGCTGCCAGCGCCAGCAGCCCCAGAGCAGAATGAGCTCCCTGAGCAGAGGCCGAGGCTCATATACCCCAGGCCCCGCCCCCGGGCAAGTGGTGGGGATGGGACACAAGGGGGGGCGGTGGCGGGGGGGGTGGGGGTGGGGGGTGGGGGGGGTGGGCAGCAAGGCACGCCAACGGGAGGGTGGGGCATGGGGCAAAAAAGTCACGCCCGGGGGGGGGGCGGTGCTGGGGCGAGGTGCAAAGCAGCAAGGCACTCCCACGGGGGGAGCGGTGCCGGGGCGGGGCACGGGGAAGCAGGGCACGCCCACGGGGGGGCGGTGCCAGGGCGGGGCGCAGAAAAGCAAGGCACACCCACGGGGGGGGGGATCAGTGCCGGGGCGGGGCGCAGGGAAGCAGGGCACGCCCACGGGGGGGGCGGTGCCGGGGCAGAAAAGGCACACCGGGGGGGGGTCGGGGGGGGGGGGGCAAGCAGGGCACGCCTACAGTGGCCAGTGCCGAAGAACAGCAGCAAGGCACGCTCACGGCGGGGGGGAGGCGCCGGGTGGATTTGGGGCCAGGCACACCCACCCTTAGCAAGGCCACCGAGTTGGGGATGGCATGGGAAAAACCCCACCTGAAGGCAGAGACAGGGGTATGGGGGGGCATAGACAGGTGCAGACGTGGGGCGCATCCTCACGGCTGCTCGATAGTCTCACCTTCAAGTCCTAGGAAGGGAAATGCGGTCACCAACACTCCTCGCAAAAGACAAGTTGCCATCCTGCAGGAAGTTCAGAATTCCGGGAAAATCCAGTGCACCTAGAACAAAACAGCACCAAAACTAGCAGTTAAAAAAAAGGCTGTGTGTTTTAAAACCCTCCTGTCACCCCTGAACACCCCCTAGGAAACTGCTGACATAAAAACAAGAAAAAAAAAAAGCCCAAGCTTCATCCCAGGGCACTTTCTACTGTGGGTGCTGCTGGACCCTGCCTAGTCCCAGAGTTCTTGCCTCGCATGTAAGAAGGAGCTTCCTGGGAGAGTTCAGGGCTCATCTACCCCAGGCCCCAACCACCACCCTTCCCAAAATCATAGGCAACTGGGTAAACTGAGACACGGAGAGAGGGGACCTAGAAATGCCAGTTTCACAAGCAATGAGGAAGAATGAAATCAGAGCTGGTGGGGTGCCAGGAAGGAAACGACATAGAAAGGAAAGGTAGAAGGTGACACTTTACAGGGCAATGCTAGCAAAAGAGCAAAAAGCTTTGGGGAACTAGACAGCCTGAAAGGCAGACAGAGGCAGGGACAGGCAAGGAGGCAGGCAGAGATCCAGAGAACCGGGGCAGGGATGGCCCTGGACACACACGAGGGGACACGTGGCTCCTGGTGACAACGGCAGACCTTCACCGCCCCGAGGCTTTTCTCTCTGTCTCTGCCCCTTCCTCCTCCACAGTGCCAGCTGCCTGACCTTAGGAGCAGGCGGTGGGTGACTCAATGCACTTCTCTCACGAGGTTTCCTGGACATGCAGCAGCTCACACGTGTGCAGCCAACAGAGGCGCCAAGGTCCTGGTGCTGTGTTATGGTGGCATTCTCTGTTGTGGATGGGTGGGAGGGATCCTTCCTTGCCACAGGGACCAGCTGGAGACAGTTGCCTGTGGAAGCCCCTTGGTTTGACTCCTCAGCCAGCTCCTGCAGGCAGGCATGCCCAGGCAGCCCCCTTCATAGCCCAAAGTAGGGCCAGCCCCATCATTAGCCTCAGTGGCCACACCTGCCCCAGCTGGAGCCCATCAGGAACAGGTGCCTGGGCAAAGCCCCACAGCACATGGCCCCCTCCCCGGCACCTGCCCACAGCCACGAGCTCTGCACCCAGGGGCTTGAATACCATCCAGGGGCACAGAGGAGGCAGGAAAAGTTTACTCACCTCTGCCCAGAACAAATCCTGGCACTGAGCTGGCTACAAGGCTCGGTGTGCAAACACAGCAAACGCAGCAGGAGAGAAGGGAAAAAGCAGGAGGAAGGTAGAGAAGAGGTGGGGGACAGGCAGCCAGTAAACGGGATGCTGCAAACAGGAGAGGGACAGGGAGCAGGACAGTAGCATAGAGAGAGGAGTACTGGGACACTGAGCAAAAAACCCAGGGAGAGATGGAGGAATACATAAGAGCGAGGAGGAGCAGGAGAGAGAGGCCAAAGGGACCAGCAGGACCACAAGGCAGGGACAAGACAAGGGACAGGGAAATATTGTAAAGCAATAGGGGAAAAGAAACAGAGGCAAGAACTAACACATAGGGTCAGGAAGACAAAAAGAGGGAGCCTTACAAAGACAATGTAAAAAGTGACACCATTTCCACCCCCGTCTTGACTTCCACATTTTCCCTGACTTCGCACCCCATCTCAGCCTCCACTTTCTTCCAGCCCTGCCTCTCCCCCTGGCTTGAGGGGAAGCCCCAGTGCAATCAGGAAGGTGTTAGGCTGTCCATCAGGCTCCCACAGCAAAGGGGCCAGGACAGAAAGCCATTGCTGGCCCTCCCCATCCCTGGGCAGCCCTTTCCCAGGCAGCAGAAGGAGCGGCAGGCAGGGCAGCAGAGGTGGACCGGGACACACACAGGAGAACGTGTGACTCACCCCAGCTCCTGGCACCAGCTCAGATCTTCAGCACCCCAACACTTTTCTCTCAACTCCCCTCCACCGCCAGGCTGGCCAGCGGCTCACACACACAGCCGATGCAGGCACCAAGCTGCCAGCAATGTGTGCTGGTGGTCTGCTCCATCATGGACAGCTCAGGGGGATCCTTCCTTACCACAGGGACCAGCCATTCCATTCTGGAGGTAGCTCCAGCTACCTCCTCAGCCAGTTCCCCTTTATCAGCTCCCTCAGGCAGCCCCTTTATAGCCCACAGGAGGGCCGGCCCTGTTATTAGCCCCACGGGCCACACCTGGAGCCCATCAGGAACAGGGGCCACAGGCAAGAACAAGCACCCAGGGACAAGGAGCTCTGAAGAGGGAGATGTAGGAAGAAAATGTAAAAAGCAATACTGCTTTTCCACTCTCCCACCCACCCCTGCCCTTGGGAAAGCCTGATGGAAACCATGAGACTTCAGGGTGTCCCTGCTGGGTGCCCCTCATTCCCCCTGATATCTACTGGTGATGGCATTTTGGGCCCAAGGAAGTGCCAGAGCGAAGTTTGGAATGCAAACAGTTTGTTTAAAACAGTTTGCATCTGGAGCAGCAGTTCTTGTAGTGGTGGGGGCAAGGCAGGTGCATGGAGCAGGGACAAGGGGAGGGGGACACAAAACATGGTAATGGGAGGCAGGTGCAAGGCACACCCATGGTGGGGGGGCGGGGGGGGGGGAGGAAGGCAGGTGCACAGGGGGAGGATAGGGTGTGAGCTATGCACACCCATAAAGTGGGTACAAAAATCTGTCAGGGATAACCTGATTGAGGAAGATGAAGTTGACCTTGACAGCATTCCAGTATACCCTTGAAAAGACAGAAGAAGTGGATGAAGAATGTTGTAAACAAGTTTGAGGAAGTTATAAGAGATTGAGCAAGAAGAGACTGAGCAAGTAATACCACAGAGCAGAAACTTGGCAAGAGAACAGTAGGTACAGTGAGAAATACAGTAGGAGCTCCAGCCAATCATTATGTGAATGGAGGTGAATGGACAAAGCTATTGAGCGAATCATTTTAGCAGCCTTAGTGCATGAACAGGTGGACAGATAAGAAAGGTTATAAAAGGGTACGCTTTTTCTGCTGCACCATCTCAGCCATCTTGGTTTTTGCAACTTAATAAAGACTGCCTTCTTACATATACTCTTGTCGTTGTCCATCCCTACCATGAAAAAAAGCAGGCAAGGCAGGCCCATGGGAGGCAGGGACATGACAAGTAGGGCCAGGCACACACACGGGAGTCAAGGCCACAAAGATCGGGGTGGCATGGGAAAAACCCCACCTGAAGGCAGAGACAGGGGTATGGGGGGGGCATAGACAGGTGCAGATGTGGTGCACATCCTCATGCTACTCGATAATCTCACCTTCAGTCCTAGGAAAGGAAATGGGATCACAAACCCTTGTCACAAAAAACAAGTTGCCATCCTGCAGGAAGTTCAGAATTCCAGGAAAATCCAGTGCACCTATGTCTTGGTTTGAAAGACAGGTGTCTGTGGAGGAAGGCAGGAGCCTCCCTTGAAATGGAAAGTGCAACCCCCTTCCCTCCAAATTATTATAATTTTGAAATTAACGGGCGTTCAGGCAAAGATACGGGGAATAGGAATAACAGTTCTTTACTAATATATATATATATATATATATAAAAAACACAAGGCAGGGAAAAAACAAACAACCCACTGGTTTACACTGACAGAGTCAGGAATACAACCTGACACCCTGTTAGGGTGGCAGTAGCAGTCCGATAAGATGCTGGCTGCAGTCCTCCTGAAGCGATGGATGTAGTTCTGTGGAAGCAGCAATCAGGTAAAAGAGTCTGGTCTTCCTCCGAAGGTCCAGTGGTAGGTAGGTAGCTCTTGTCCTCTGGAACTCCAGTGGGGGGAAAAGCTCCTCTGGGAATCCACTGGAAGAAGGCTGCTAGGGTGTTCAAAATCTCTGTTTTTATTTGGCATGGACTGCTTGGCTCCTTCCCCCCCGCCCCCCCCACCCCCGGGCGGAGCATCTCACAATGGGATGGGGAGTCGTGAGGCAGTTCCTTGATGGGCCATTAACAGGAGATAGTCCAGGAGCGAGTTATCGATGAGTCAGGCGATAAGGCATTGTTGTGCCCAGTAACAGGAGATAGTCCGGGGGGGGGAGGCAGAGAGCACCGCCCCACCTGGTCTCAACAGCTCCTGAAGATGGTAATAGAATATTTTTTTCTTTTGGCACATTTTGCACTGTAACCCAGGACAACCTAGAACAAAACCACAGCAAAACTGTCAGTTAAAAAAGCTGTGTGTTTTAGAACCCTCTCATCACCCCTTAACACTCCGTATGAAACTGCTGACAAATAATAAAAAAAAAAAAGCCCAAGCTGCATCCCAGGGCTCTCTCTACTGTGGGTGCTGCTGGAGCTTGCCCAATCCCACAGCTCTCACCTCGCCCAGAAGGAGCTCCCTGGGCAGAGCCCGGGACTCATCTACCCCAGGCCCCGCCCACTGCCTTTCCAAACATCCCCCGGGGAAGGGGCCGCCGCGGGGCACAAAGGTGAGAGCGTCCGGTGCGTAGCCCACTCACTGTAGGCGGTAGCAGGAGAGAGCGCGGCAGCGCGCACCCGGAGCTGCAGTACCGTCTTTTGGTCACAGGGTGGCAGCAGGGTGCGCGGCAGCGCCGCCGGGGCTGCATAACCGCTTTTTGGTCACAGGGTGGCAGCAGGGAGCGCGGAAAGCTCCGCTGGGCCTGCAGTACCGACTTTCGGTCACAGGGTGGCAGCAGGGAGCGCGGCAGCGCCTTCGGGGCTGCAGTACTGCTTTTCGGTCACAGGGTGGCAGCAGGGAGCGCGGCAGCGCCTTCGGGACTGCAGTACTGCTTTTCGGTCACAGGGTGGCAGCAGGGAGCGCGGCAGCGCCTTCGGGACTGCAGTACTGCTTTTCGGTCACAGGGTGGCAGCAGAGAGCGCCACAAATCGGTGTCACCGCACACGCGCGTGTACCACGCCCCAGTACCCAACCCTAGTCAAATCGTGGTAGCAGAGCGCGCCGCAGGCGGCCGCCAGCGCGCATGCGCGTACCCCGGCCTGCAGTACCGCACACCCCCCACGCGCAGGCAGCACAAAGCGCCGTTTCACGCAGCACCCCCGTGCGGTCACAGCGGCGCAGCAGCACCTGCGTCTTTCTCTGACACTGGGGGTACAGGGGGACCCGGAGAGGGGTGGGGGATGACCGACACCAACGGCTCTCCCCGGCATAACCCACAGACGAGCACTCACCTGCCACAGCCCACGAGACAGAATCCATGCTCGATGCCTGCCCCCCGCCGGATCATCGACGCCGGCTGCCGCACAGCAGAGGGGTGGCAGGGCGTCCGCCAAAGGACAGTGCCATGGCTCTTGCTCGCACTCGGCTCTGCCACATTCCCCGTCTCGGACCACGCCCGGACGGGCTCCCCAGAGCAACAACTGCCCCTTTCCCCACCGGACAGCCGTGGCAGAAAGCTTGGACAGAGACAGAGCTGGCCCCGCGGGGCGAGAGCGCTGAGCCACCGGCAGGCAAACCTGGGGGGGGGAGGGGGGGGGGGCGAGCTGCTGCGCAGCACCGGACACTCACAGCAAGACATCGGGAAACAAAAGGCCCCAGCCATAGTTCAGCACATTAGAAGAACAACACAGAAGCAAGGAGAGGAATTCAATAGAACGAGGGACAGGAGAGCAGTCGAACTGAAGGAGACCAGCCCGAAATACAGACACATCCTCTACAAACCAGAGTGATTTGAATACTTAACACTCCATAGAAAGACAAACAGATACGATTTCCAACCCCTTCTTAGCAGAAAAGCAACTGCTCTTGCTCATGTTTGATGCCCTTCCTTAGAGCGCTGCTGCAGAACAAGGCTGTACACCCCCATCTAGATCTATGCTTACACCTGTCTCCAAAATACACAGTTGTTATTTGACTCTGCTCCTGCCCCACCTTGTTCTATCATGTCACATGATTAGAAACCAAGTACTTCAGAGCGCTCTGTCAAAACACAGGGAAGAAACTCAGTAACATGCAGCTGCCTCTGGCTTGGAAAGAGTTAGAGAAACCCCTGACCGCTTAAGTACACCTCATACATTACATGCTGTACTGATTCGGCAGCGAGTTTAAACCGCGTTAGTCATTCTGCCAATTATACAATTTTAACTTTCTCTAGAGTTTCATATATGACAGGAAAAGATCAGTGAAATAATAGATCCCCCACATGGTTTTACTCATTAAAAAGAAAAAAAAAAGAAATTCAAATCCCCAGGGCTGCAACAGGTAAGGCCACCGAACAGGACTGGCAGATGCACTAAGGCTTCTGGCTGTACCAAAGCACGCAGAGGAACATTTTTTAATCGTATCTCGACCGTTGCAACCAAGAATGTAAAGACCAGCGACGCCATCCACTTTTGGAACACTTGCTGTGCTTCAGTCTTTGGAAACAAATTGACTTTGCTGTTGTTTTGTTTTTCAAAAGAGGGCAAAAAGTCTCACTGCTCATGACTTCTACAGCCAAGCACACAGAGTCCGACAGGCAGTTCGTACAACGCAATTTCTTTGAAGGAGAAAGATTTCCATTCCAGGAAAATCCCTTTTCCAACTGAAATCAAAGTTACGCACTGCAGGACAACGGTCCCTGGTCCCTCAGCTTCGCTTCCAGAGGGCTGGGGATCCGCGTCCATCCTCAGCAGAAACCACATCAACTAACCTGATTACTCCTGCAGTTGCCACGTTCCTCCTCATCGCCTACAGAAAAAAAAAAAAAAAACCCACACACACCGCTGACAGTGGTAGCTGTCACACGGGTCACCACAGACCTCCTCGAAACACCCTCCTCCTCAAAAGGAACGTGGTCTTCCGCTCAACTGCTCCGCACCGATTCCCGTGTTGGACGCTGCAGCTGTCATCGCTTGCGGCCCCCCTAAGGTAGCAACAGACAGAGAAATACCGTCACGCTTGGGAGAAATCACCAGCCCCACGCTCCTCCTTGCTGCTCCTTAGCTCACCACCTCAAAAGCTCACCCAACTCCAAAGGCAGCTGCGTAACACCTGCACAAACGCACAGAAACGCTTGACCGAGCTGCCGCAGGATGCTCCGCTCTTGGACGCCGGCCCGGCTGACAACCGCCTCGCCTCCTCAGGCCGCTGGTCGGCGCGCAGCTTCGCCCCTCCGAGGCTATGTGCGTGACCTGCGAAAGCCAAAACTAAAGGCACGTGCTGAGATACCGCCCGAAACCACAGCCTGCCCGTGCCCATTCCCCTCTCCTCCTCCTCTACCTCGGCCGCCCACCCACCCTACCTCTGCCAGCTGCCGCGTTGAGGCTCCGGTACCACCTGTAAAACACAACCCATAAGGGATGCTTATAAACTTCACAAACGACACAACGCCTGAAAAGTAACTTCTCTGCTGCAGCCCACCAGTCCCAGCTCACCTCGCCCCAGCCACCCGCAGTGCCGATACCCTGCTTCGCTCGCTACTTCGTGCCTTTGGAATACAACAAACCTACCAAGACCTGTCAGCTGCTCACACAGCCATCGGCCGCATCTGCCCGCTGACACTGCGTGCCAACCCACCTTCTTATGGCCGCTCCCCCGCCCCTCCTCTAACCCTTTGGTGCACGGCTCGTCTCACTGCATCTGAAAACGGCATCGAACGAGTCACCCGGCTGCGGAGCAACAGCTTAACGGTTCCGGAGATCTCCTTTCCATGTAGGAATACCCTCTAGACTCCAACAACAGCCAGCCAGCCATCACAGAAAACCAAAGCCAAAGCAACACCTGGCCCTACGCGTACGACCCTTAGCACCTTCCACCCCGGAAGTCAAATGCCATGGCCCCTGACGAAAAGATACGGCCGCGGCCGCAACCGCAACGGTGGACGCGCGAGAAGCCGGGCCCCAAGACCCAACATCCACAGGATGCGGAGAAGTCGTCGTCCCAGAAGAGGGCTCCGTGAGAACAGACCGCTCGACAGCGGATACCCCAGCGCATCCTGGACCACTCGTCACCTTCTCGGACACGAGACATGCTGGACAGATCTGTGTGTGGAGCTTCTCGCGCGAGACGGGGAGCGCTCGGTCGGCGGTACCCCGGTGAGTCGAGGAGCACGAGACCCTCGGTGCGGCTACCGATGCGCCCGCCTACCGCAAAAGAATAAACCTCCGGAGCATTGAGACCTCATTAATGTGCAGTATAGCGCACATGGAACAAGCACCACCGACCGCCTCCTTACCACTGAACCCCTCAAGGAATCACAGCGGCGGTCAGCTGACGGAAAAACCATGGCGGCTGAAAGATCTAACACAGGCACCTTACAACCACAGAAACCGGTGCTAAACACACAACAGGTGAAAAACTACACGGAAACATAACTGCTGTGACCGGCACTACGACACGTCTCATCAGGCGCGTCATGAAAAAGTCAGAAACGGAGTCATGGGAAGGCTCGCGTGCCCGGGCCTACGACAGAAGACAGACCCTGGCTGGAGACTGTTACCAGCGCAAAGAACGCAGACCCTCTTCTCTGAGAAGTTCTGGGGAAGATGCCTTCTCGAGAAACTCTCAAGCTCCGTATACAGGCGAGTACAAGATGCTCACCCTAACCCTCGCTGGACAATTTCACCATCAGTCCTATTAAGAGAGAAAAAAGAGCATAGATCAAGACATCAGCAACTTACACAGCACACAGTAAAAACGGTGGGGAAAAAAAACAAGGTTCCATCTCCCATAGTCAGGAATTCCAGAAAAATGCAATGCATCTAAAATTTAAAAAAAAAAAATGGCAGGCTATTAAACCATTTTGCCACCCCCAAACCCTCAGCGGAAAACCGCCAGCCTGAAACAACAAAAACAACTGCATAAAAGGGTACTTCCTACTATGCCTACAGCCGAACCTCGGCCGGTCTCGAAACTCTTCCCTCACACCGACGCCTCCGCTTCTTGCCGTGAGCAAACCCCCGACGCCCGCGCAGCCCAGCCGGCTCCAAGAGCTGCCGCCAGCGACCAGACCAGCGGAGCGCCCGCAGCGCAGCAGCCCCGGAGCAGAACGGGCTCCCTGTGCAGAGGCCAGGGCTCGTACACCCGGGGCCCTGCTCACCACCCTTCCTGCAATCCCCTGGGAAAGGGGCTGGGGCGACCCCCAGCAGACACAAGGGCGGCCGGAGGAGCAGCGGGGAGTTTCCTCACCTGCCTCCGTGTCACGGGGTACAAAGCACTGAGCAAAGACAGCGACCCGTACCGCAAAGGCCGATACCTGCTCTTCTACTGCAGGTATCTGCGGCACCAGCAACGTGACCGGGCAGGGAATTAAACTAACGGAACCGCTTTAACTGGGAGAATAAGGACACAAACCTGAGCCAGGTGCAGTCAGCAACATCCCCGGGGAGGAACCGGCAACCAAGTCCTCAGCGCTGCCCCTGGGAGACACAAAGAACGGCCAACTGTTGTCCACAGCGACGGCCACCCCTTTCCCCAGGCAGGAACCCCTCCTTCTGCAGGAGCTCCTGGAGACGCCCCCTCCTGCCCCAGACCATTGCCAACGGCACCCGTGCTTATGGGGCAATAAAGCACGTTCGCGGGTCAGCTTGCTGCTGCGAGGGCAGGGTCTGGGGTGGTCAGGGGCTACGGGACAGGTGCTGGAGCTGTGGGCAGCTGCATGGGGCGCGCAGGCCGGAGCACTTTTCCAGGGGGTGGGAAGGCCTCCAGGTGCCCGGAGGCAGCCATCTGCCCCTCTTCCTCCTTCCTCTCCACCAGCTCACAAAACCCCTGGGAGCTGCCCTGACGGGGCCCGACGTCTGCTGTCGGCACTCTCGGGCAGGCGTGCCCTAGCAGCACCATCCCCTGGGGCTGCGGCCCCATGACACAGAGCGGCCATCGCCATCAGCCTCGCTGGCTCCCTCCGGGGCTCCTCCGGCACCAGCCCGCAGCTGCAGCCATGGCCCCTTACCCCCGCTGTGTACCTGCTCCCCTGGACTCTCTGACCGCTGCTCAGCAAGTACAAAGGAGACAGAGCGAGGGTTTATTTGCAAACCCATCTAAGTGCGAGGAACACGCCTGCTCTGGGGCTCAGAGCCCGTCCACTCACCCTTCCCTGGGACCGCTCGGCAGTCCACGCTGGGGCAGCAGGTACGGAGAACGAAAACACAGCCATGGGGAGCTGGGCAGAGGAACAGAAAGAGAAAAATAAGGTGAGGGAGAGGAACTGAGGAGCAGAGAAAGAGAGGTACCGGGAAAAGAACAGAGAGGGGGAGACACAGATAAAGAAAGGACACAGAGTCCTGGTCTGTGGAAGGAAAACGGGGTCAGGGAGCCAGGCGAGGGAAAAGAGCACGCCCACCAGCCCTGTGCCCAGGGGGCAGCAGCGGCCTTTCCTCACGGGGAAGTGGCAGCGGGCACGGCGGCCCCATCCCACAGGCCCTGCAGCATCGCGCGGCCGTTACCGGCGGCGCCCGCCGGCAGGACAGCCTGCTGCTCGCCGGATGCAGCGCTGAGCATGGCGCCCGAGCCGGACGCCCGCAGGCAGCCATGCGGCCCTGGCAACGAGCCCACAGCTCGTGCGGCGGCTGTGGCGAGGGCTGGGCCGTGCCGCAGGAGCGGGGGGCCATCACTCGACCCCCGCAGCGCAGCACCTCCTCCCCTGGGCTCCCTCACAGCCCCTCGCCTGCTGTGAAGGGACTGCAAACGCAGCTGGGAGGGCAAAGGAGACTGCGAACGTTTCTTCAGTCACGCAGGTAGCGGATGCAGCGAGAGCGCCTGAGGCAGGGAACAGGATGGCGAGAGAAAGACAGGGACAGGGAGCCCGACAGGTGGAGAAAGAAGCAGCAGGGAGAGAAGAAGAGAGGCAGCAGATAGAGGGAGAAGGGAGCAGGGCAGAGACCGACAAAGGAGGACGGAGACGCAGGACAAAACTGGGACAGGCAGCACGACAGAGAGGAAGGAAAGAAGAACAGGGGCAGGAAGCTGGACCGAGACACATGGAGAAAGACAACAAAGAACAGGGCAGAGAGGGAGGATGAAACAACAGGGACAGGGAGCCAAGACAGCCAACAATGGAGGGAAGGGGCGGGGGTGGGGGGAACAACAACACGGTACAAACCACAGAGCTACACACTACAGGTGGAAGAATTAAAAAATAGAGCCGGGGAGCCAGAAAAAAAAAAAAAAAAGCTGGAGAGCAAAAAGTATAGCGATTCATACAAAAAGGGAGGGAATATTAAAATAGCGTCATCAGGGAGCCAGAGAAAGCGAGACGGAGAAAGGACAAAAGCAACAGGCTACAGGGCAGAGAGGGAGGAACTCATGAGCAGCAACAGAGCTCCGGCCAGAGAGAGACGGAAAAAAGTACAAGACTGCAGGGGCTGCAGGGCAGAGAAGGAAGAATTGACCAACAGGGACAGGGGACCAGACAGAGCGTGATCGAGAACAGAAAAAACCAGCAGCGGGCTACAGGGAAGAGGAATTCAAGAGCAGGGACTGGGAGCTGGACAAAGAGACAGAAAAAAAAAAAAAAAACCACGAAACAGTGATGGGCTATGAGACAAATAAGGAGGAAAGAAAAAACAGCAGCAGGGAGCCAGACAGAAGAGACTGAGAAACACAGACAAATAGCTTGGGGCTATGGGACAGAGAATGTGGAATGAAAAGGCAGAGAGAGGGAGCCAGACAGAGAGCAGGGGGAAAATCCAGACAGGCTACGGAGGGGCAGAAGAAGGAATTAAAATCTGGGGACAGAGAGCTGAACAGAGAGGGATGGCGACAGCAGGGAATAGCAGCGGGTGCAGGAGTAAGAGGGAGAAAATAATCGATAGGGACAGGGAGCTGGATACAGAGGGTCAGAGAAAGGTGAAAATAGGGGTAGGGTAGAGGGCAGAGAGTAAGAATTAAAAAATGGGGGCACTGAGACACAGAGATGGAGAGAAGAAAAAAGCAACAGGCTACACAGCAAAGGAGGAGGAATTAAAAAACACGGACAGGAAGTGCGAAAGTGAGAAGGGGCTGGGGGGGGTGGGGTGGGCCGGGGACTCCAGGACACACGACTCCTGACAGGCAACAGGACAGAGAGGGAGGAATTAAAAGGGAGGGACTGGGAGCTGGGAGAGGGGGAGAAAGAAAAAGAATCACGGCACACTACAGGGCTGAGAAGGAAGAAACTGAACAGGGACAGGGAAACGGCCAAAGAGAGCCCAACGAAAGAAAATGTGCCGATGGGCTACAGGACAGAGAGGGAGGAGTGAAACAACAGGGAGCCAGAGCCAGGCACAGAGAGATCGAGACAGAAAAAACAGCCAGGAGCAACGAGGCGGGGCAGGGGTGGGGGGAAGCTGCGAGGATCTGGAGCCAGACAGAGCAACAGCAAAAGAAAATGACAACGACAAGCTCCAGGGAGGAGCGGGAGGAATGAAAAGACAGAGATGAGGGGCCGGACCCAGTGTGACACACGCAGGAAGCACAGCAACAGCTGGAGGGCAGAGAGGGAAGAATTAAAACACAGGGACAGGGCGCCAGAGGTGGAGTGGGGAGACAGATAAAGGGGGAGAGGGCAGACAGAAAGACAGGCTACAGGGAGAAGCAGGAGGAATTAAAGAAATGGGATCCACAGCCGGACAGAGAGAAGGAGAAAGCAGCACAATCACCACAGGCTACAGGGCCCAGAAGGAAGAAACTGAAAAACAGGGAAGCGGGAGCCGTCCAGAGAGAGATATGAAGAAAGGGAAGATAGCGGGGAGCCGCCACACGGCAGCAAGGGAAGGATTAAAAAGATGGGGCAGGGAGCCGGACAGGGAGCGATGGAGAAAGAAACAAAGCCCCTTGATGGGCTACAGGACAGAGAGGGAGCAACTGAAGACTCGGGGAAAAGGAGCAGGACAGAGAACGGAAAACCAGTGACGGGCCACAGGGCAGAGGGAGGAACCACATATGTGGGGAGAGGCAACTGGCCAGAGAGAGATGAGGACAGACAGATAACAGCAGTGGGCTACAGGGCTGAGAGAGAAACTGAAAAACGGGGACCGAGAGCCGGGAACAGGAGACACGCAGAAACACCAAATCGCAACAGGCCACAGGACAGAGAGGGAAGAAATAAACATCTGGGACCAGGAGCAACCTACAGAGAGACGTCGGGAAACGGAAGTTTCAAGAACAATGCATACGAGGCAGAGAGGAAGGCATTTTTAGAAGTGGGTCAAGACAGGGACAGGGAGCCCAACAGAGACAGAGAGAACAAGAAAGCAACAACGGGCTGCGAGACAGACAGGGAGCAATTGAAAAATCCCAGCAGGGAGAGACGGCAAAAGGAATGAAATCGCAACACGAACTTCGAAAGCGACAGGCTGCAGGGCAGAGAGGGAGGAATTTTAAAAAATCCGGATCTTGTGCTGGACCAAGAGAGACCGAGCAAATAAAAATGGTGAGGCCTAAAAGGGCACACAGGAAGGAATTAAACAACAGGGACAGAGAGCCAGACAGAGAAAAGTCCTGACAGGCTTCCAGAGAGAGAGGGGAATTTAAAATTAGAGACCAGGAGCTGGACAGAGAGAGACTGAGAAAGGGGAGGGGGGAAAAAAAAAAAAAAAAAAAAAAAAAGACAGGGGCGGGCAAGGGGGAAATCACAGCACCATGTGAAAGACAGGGGGCCAGGGGAGGGATAGGGAGGGCCTGGGACACACAAGTGGGGCGATGGGGCCCCGAGGGCCCAGGACTCACCGCATCCCTTGTTCTCAGTGCTGCCAGGAGAATTTGCCCGTTCAGACGCTTCCTTCTCTTCCTCTCCTCCCTTCCTCTTCTGCAGCTCCGGTCACATGGTGGTTCTCCACCTAAAAGATTACATGGCTGTCTCAACTCTTGCGAGACAAGGCTTCCTAGACATGTAGCCTCGCTCGTTCATGCATCACACGGCCGTACCATGCCATGGGTTACGCACATGGACTCTCCGCTTGCCTGCGGCGGGAGGCAGCTGCCGGCCGGCCGGCCTCTGATTCCTTCTTCTTTCTCTGGCCTCTCCAGCTTCAGCCGCAGCAGCTCCTGTCCACTGCCCACAGCCAGCAAGTGCTCCGCCCGCCCCTTTTTGCCCCCACGCCGCGACGAGAGCGAGGTCAGGCAGAGACAACCCAGGCAAGACCGAGGCGGGTGCAGACAACAGCATCCTCAGGGGAGGAAGGGACACCTGTGCCCTCAGTGCAGCCTCTGGGAGACAAGGAGAATCAGTGACCATTATGACCGTAGATCATCCCCGGCCAAATCGCCTCCTTCCACAGCAGCTTCTGGAGATGCCACTTTTTCCCTGCACTGCAGTTAATGGTATCCACGTTAAGGCAGAATCAAGTGCATCCGAGGGCCAGCTTGCTGCCATCACAACAGGATGACCTGGGGAGACAGGCTGCAGGGGAGGTGCTGGAGCTGGGGGCAGCTGCGCGGGGCCAGCGGGGCCGGGGAAGGCTCAAGGGGAGCTCTGGCGAGTTGGGAAGGCACCCGGCGCCTGGAGGGGCGTCCGCCTCCTTCCCCTCTTCCCTCCCACCAGCTCCCGGGAGCTCCCCGGGGCTGCCCGCCGCAGCACGGGCCTTGAGGCTTCCCGTCCCGCCACCCCCGGCGGCCAGCGGCCAGCAGAGACTCCCGCACCCGCCGAAGGAGCTCGCTCGCCTCACCGCCGACCTCGCCCCTCACCCGCCGCCATGCTGCTCTCGCGCACCGCGCATGCGCGAGCCGCCGCCGGCGCGCCGGAAGGGCCACGCCCGGCGCGCGACCGCCGCGCTGCGGGACCGCGCTTTGGCCGCGCGGCAGCAGTGCCCGCCGGGCGGCGCGTGCCCGGGGCGGCCCCGGCACTGCAGCCCCGCGCGTTGCGCGCCGAGCGCCCGCCGGCCCCGCGCCCCTGGGGCGGGAGGACACGCCCCCGGCGGGGCGGGAGCGGGGAAGGGGCGGGTCTGAGCTTGGGCTGGGGGCGAGGGGCAAGTCGGGGGGTGCAGGCGGCACCCGAGGGGCGGTGGGAGGGCGGTGCCGAGCATGGTGGGGCGGAGGGGGCACAAGGTCGGAGGGCAGGGGGTTCGGGGGAACGTCCCGCAAAAACCTCGCATGGGGCAACATCTCCATGGGAATCACTTGGGGGGGGGGGACGGGACGGGGGGACGGACGACAGGGATGGGGGGGGGGGGGGGGGGGGGGGCGGGCAGAACAGCGGGGAGGAGACCCTCTGGGCCCCGGACTCTCCCCACCGGACAGCCCCGGCTGCAGCACCCGCGGGTCCCCGCTGGAGACAGAGCCAGGAGCCTCCGGCCGCAGGGCTGGCGCCGCCGGGCGAGCACGCTGAACGGCCGGCAGGCAAACCTGGGCAGGGGGAGCTGCCGAGCAGCACCAGACACAACACGGCAGCTCAAGAACAAAAATCCCAAGTTATGTCTCAGCATATGAGAAAAGTAACACAGGAGAAAGCAGAAGAATTCAGTGAGAATGAGGGATAGGATAGCAGTTGAGCTAAAGGAGGTCAGCTCAAACTACAACACATCTGTTCAAAGCCAGAGCCATCGGTACGCTTAAAAAAAAATTAAAAAAAAAAATCAATACTAAGACTCATCAATACAATTTTGAAAGCATTCTCAGCATAAAAGCAAACACCCTTGATAGTGCTGGAAAACGTCTCGTCCCTTTCTCACAGCACCCCTGGGGGGAGATACACCCCCCACCCCCCCCCACCCGTGAGACCGCAGGAAGACCTCGTACCATCCTCGGACTCACCACAACAGCTACAGCCCTTGCGCCGCCGCCGCTGCTGCTGCACGTCTCGCTTGCTCAGTCAATAAATCTGCAGAGTGAAGTGTAAAACTCTAAATAAACATAACAAAGTCATGTTTAAAACGTTCTTTAAAGAAAGAACAAATCTCAGTCGTTCACTTTATACCGAAAAGGCACGTGGATGTTCATGTACATCCAACAACAATGCTCACACTACCAAAGTATTTGATTTGATGTTTGCGTTAACTGCACTCACCCAGCTGCAAGCAGATACCATTAAATCACCTGTCTCCAAAATACACCGTTCCCATCCGACTGGGGGGTTTCTTGTGCATTACACCATTAGGAGGGACATCTGGGCAGCTGCACCGCCCAGGAGAGATGCCACCCAATGGCCAGGGAAATGCACCACCGAAAGCCAGACAGAAATAAAGTACTTTGGAGTGCTCCCTCCAAATATGGGGAAAACCACCCATAACATTCAGCAGCCTCTCTTTTTAAACACATAGAAGAAATACCAAATTGCTTAAACACCCTCTTCAATCGTACCCTGAAGCTCGCGGGCGGTTACAGTTTAAACAAGGCAAGTCCATTTGTATATTACACAACATGAACTGTTTGGGGTTTTTTCCTATCAGAAATGAAACTTATAAAAAATTAGTAAGATAAGAGATCCCCATACTATTTTACTTTGGGGACACACACACACACACGACACACACACAGATGGGACCATGACGGACAGGGATGACGACACAATGCAGAAATCAACCACCCAGTTCTGCAATGCTTAAGGCTACCAAACAGGACTGGAAGATTTGCCAGAGAGAGGTGGGGGGAAAAAACCCACCAAACAAGCAAAAAAACCCCAAACAACAAAACAAAACAACACAACACAAAAAAAAAACCAACCCACGACCTTGATTGCTCTTAGTACAGATGTCAGTATCTCAGTCAGGTTTTCACGTACCCCTATGAGATATTTTAAACACTTAAGGACTGAAAAAGGAGAAAGCTTTTATCTGGAACACAGTCCATTTCTTCAGAACATCCAAACTCTGACGCACAGTTTCTTTCCCCTTTCAGCACCATACGATTCTCACAGAATCGTTTCTCAGCAAGCACACAAAACAGAAAGCTACGCACGCTCTCAGGAAGAGCAAATAAACGGAGGGGAGTACACTTCACACAGGCACAACGTGCTCCAGAACAGACCTTATTTTGAGTGTTTCTGCTGAAGCACTTCCTATCAAAACTAGAGAAGGAGAGCTGGCACGTTCTTCACGTTCACTTTAAAGTCCGTACTACAAGTACCTGGGGAAAAACGCAGACGCACGGGGCAGACGTACCTTGTCCTTGTAGGCCACTCGGGATCCTCTGGGCCAGTCTTGTACCTCCAGGGCAGAAGAAAGGGTCACCATGGTGAAATGATGCCAGTTGATAGTCTGCTGAGAGAGGAAAAAAAAAAAAAAAACAAGCCACCTTTTAGCACAAAGCGGGCTAGGAATCGAAAGCTTCCTATTTCGGCGAAGGTTTGCAATGACTACAACCGAGTGGAGGAAAAAGCATTTTGCATCATCTTTGGTACAGCTGTTGAGACAGGCCACTAGAGATTTTGGTTTTCATAGAAAACTGGGTGCTTTCTGTCTTTTTTTTTTTTTCTTTTTTTTCTCCTTCTGACTCATTGGCAGCTTCAGTCTCACCAGAACTCCCTTCCTTAGATCGACACAGATAACTACGCACCTTTTCTCAAGCCTACATAGAGCCAGGGTTTCCTCACCCTAGACATCCCAAATCGAATACTATCCTTAAAATGTACAGCGACCCACCTGCCCTTGTCAACTGCCTCCTTGCAGAAACTGCCCCTTCACAGCTCGTCCCCGTCTCAGCGGATTGTCCTGCTGGAGGATGAAGTGCAGAAGATGCGTATCCCCACAGCATTTGTCTGTGAGGGTACATGTTCAGAAATACTCTGAATCTGTAAGACAGACAGGTGTAATTTCTGCGATTTCAATCATCAGAACTCAATTGTGAGGAAACAAACTAATGTTTAAATGAAGGGTCTGTACGCTACAGTCCTAGGAGAGGGGCAGGGGGGAGAAAGGCATTACAAATTGGAAAAAAAAAAAAAAAGGGCATGATTCGGAGCTCCCAATCATGACGGAGCGGTGGGGACAGTAACAAAAGCAAAGACAAACAGCAGCAACGTTAAGTGAAATCCAGCTTTAATTCTGATCACGTCTTTAAGAGACTCCCCAAGTCTATACCTCAGTCCTACGAAGGACTAGTCCTTTTTTTTGAAGGACAAGTTGTTTTTTTTTTTTTAACACATAAAAGTCCCAGACTGAGGGCTCCACGGAATAGCATGTGGACTGAACCACAGGACAAGCAGTCATCAACACTCTAATGAAAAAACCAAATCGACTATAAACCAAGTTTAAACATCACTGTCCATCCTGTTTCTTTGGTTACATTTCTACCGGCATCTAGGTGCTCAAGAGTTCACTGTCCTCACACCACAGGTTACTGACAATGTACTCGGGCATCTAAAAATAAAAAGCCATCTCCACCCCACCCATAAAATCAGGGTGAACCACGAGAAGAGAAACTCTCAAGGCGGCAACAGGCAGCTCTGCACTTACCACGGAGGAAAGTCTGTTCCTCGGCCCGGAAAAAAAAACACTCTCGACTCCCAAGGGACCTCCCGGGGAACGAACCGTGCTCCATTAACGGCGTTTTGTCCCCAGCTTCTCTGCCCCGGGCTTGGGTGGGGAGGGGCGGCGGGGCCCTTCCACTCGCCCTGGCCCCTCCGCGCTCCCCCAGCCCCACGTGGGCCATCGCCCAAGCACCGACCGCATCCGCCCGCGCGGGATCTCCCTCGTGGGACGCGGAACGCGACGCCGGGAAGAGGCGGCGGAACAGGAACCTCTTGGTCAGGTCGCCCGGCCAGCGGCGAGAAGACCGAGCCAGGTTCTGCCCGAGGGGCCGGGCAGGGCCCCCTGGAGCCCCAGCCGGCCCGTTTCCGTCCCCTTTGCCCGGCACTGAGCAGGCCCCGCCGCCCCGCCCCAGACACCGGCGAGCACCGCCCGGCCCGCTCCGGCGCACCGGCAGGGCAGCCCAGCAGCGCCGCGCCCCGGGACCGCCGCTCCCGCCGTGCCGCGAGAGGCGCCTGCCCGGCTTCAGGCCCTGCGGGGACACCGCCCTCCCCACCCTCCCCCCCACGGCGCGGCTCCCCCCCGCTTCTTCCCACACGGCGCGGCTCCGCCCGCAGCCTCCCCCGCCCCGCTCCGCGCCTCCGACACGGGCCCCGCCGGCCTGGCCGCCCGCCTCACGGCTTTCCCCGGGACCCACCGGTCGATCGCCCGCTCCCCACTCACCCGCTCCCCCGGCGGAGCCCGAGCCAGAAGAGCCCCAGCCGCAGCCCCAGCCCCGCAACGTTCGGTGACCGCGCCGCTCCTGCCGCGACTCGCACTGCCGGGCGGTGCACCGGAGAGTGCAGGAAGCCACGCGCCCCGGAGGGGCGGGGAGAGAGGCGGAAGTGACGCTTCCGGCGGCGCGACAGGATGCAGGAACACGCGCCCACCAGAACGGGGGATGCGGCAAAGCGCGCCCCCTGCCGGGCGGGGGGAGCATGGAAGACACACCCCTGGGCGGGCGGGAGCACCGCTGGGCAGCGCCAAAGCACGCGCACCAGGGGCGGGAGGAGGGAGCGGGACGGCACCTCCGGGCGGCCGGCGACCAGGAGACCCCGCGCACCCGCCGAAAGGGATGACTCGCTCGCCTCACCGGTGGCCTCGGCCCTCCCCCGGCGCGCCGCCGTGCTGCTGCCGGGCACGCGTTTGCCCGGCACGCGCTTGCCCCGCCCACCACCGACGCGCCGGAGGGGCCGGAGCCGGCGCGCGAACGGGCAGAGGGCGAGGGGCGGAGCGGCAGCGGGGCTGCCTTACCGGGAGGCAGCAGACGGCGCCAGGCAGCCCCCGCGGTGTCGCATGGCCGCTGCGGGCGAACGGCAGCGTGGAAACAGCGAACGACACCGCGGGTCGGGGCTGCAGTACCTGCCCTTGGCCGCATGGTGGCAGCAGAGCGCCGCAAAGCGAACTGAAACGCGCAGAAAGCCCATTTAAGAAGCGCGGGCTCTGAGGAAATCCGGGGGCGATGGACAGAAAAGGCAGCGAACGTGCCCCTCCAGCCCGTATCCGGGGCTACACTGCAACAGCTGCCCTGTCCCCCGATGACCCCTCACTAGCCAGGGAGGGGCGTCGAGAAAAGGGGAGGAGACCTGCGGGTCGAAGTGAAATCGGGTTTAACGAGACAGCACCACTACCAACAGAGGCATGCAAAGTTACACTGGGCCAAATGAACGTGCAGCAGCCACGATCGACAGGAGAGGGGTCCTCGGGAGCAAGGAGAAGCAGGGAAAGGAGAGAGCCCTGCAGGAGCCCCGCGGGAGATCCCCTTCCTCAGCAAACCTTCCCCCTTTATACTGAGCATGACACAGTGGTCTGGGCTACACCTGTAGCTGACTCAAACTGCTAACAGCCTGCTGAGCATTGCTGGGCTGTGATTCTGGACCAGCCAAACCGTGACGGCAAAACACAGACAGGCAAGGCTGTAGACAGAAACTTTTAAAAGCGATGGGGATTAAGGAAATAAGGGAAAAAAATAAAAATAGTAATGGAGAAGTAGAAAGAAAAATCTGTAAAGCAAAGGCACTGAAGAAAAAGAAAAAGTTAAAACTTAAGATATCAAAAAGCAAAGAGTAGATGTAGAAAATACAGTGTAAGCAATAGGGATTAGGGAAATAAAGGGGAAAGATATAAAAATACAGAAAGTGACAGCCAACAAAAATGGAGACAGAGAAAGAAAAATTTAAAAGGATGGTGGTGAGGAAAGATAAGGCATAATTAAAAAATAAAGACAGGATGTGGGATAAAAGTAGATAGAAATCTTTAAGAGCAACAGGGTACAAGAAACAGAAATAATTTAAAAATAGGGTCGGGGAGGTGGATAGAAGAAAATTGAGGAAGAATTTTTTTTTTTTTTTTTTAAGTGAGAGCATACAGGACAGAGAGAGGAATTAAAAAGGAGGGACAGGGTGCCAGAGGGAGGGAAAATGAGAAAGAGAAATTGCAATGCAGTGAGGCACAAGAAACACGGGAAAGCATTAAGAAATTGGGAGAGGGAGCCAGAAAATGGGACACCATGAACAAGAGAGGGCTGGAGAGGGGGACAAGGGTGTAGAGAGGAGAGCTGAGAGATTGCACCAGAAAATAGGGACCGAGAGACAAATCGGAGAGATGGGGAGTGAGGCAGAAGGGACTGACGAGACAGAGGCAAAACAAGGGCCGGGGACAAATTCTAAAGCAACAGGGAAAAAGAAACATAGGCAAGAAATTAAAAATAGAAACAGGGAGCCAAATAGAAACACATGTAGAACAAATATTTCAAAAAGCGATGGAGTACGGGAAACACAGGCAAGAAATAACACATGGGGGCAGGGTGACAGATGGAAGAAGCAAAACTGAAGAAGTGGTTGGGTAGAGGACACAGAGGGAAGAATTAAGAACTAGAGTCAGGGAGATGGACAGAGGGAAAAGCAGAAAGAATATTTTAAATGTGAAAGGGTACAAGAATTAAAAGAATAGGTATATGGACCTGCGTAAAGGGATGCAGGCAAAAATGTGAACAACAACAAGATACGAGAAACAGGCAAGAAATTAAAATTAGGTCAGGGAGGGGGAGAGCAAGAGAGAGGTTGCAAGAAAATTTAAAAAGCGACTGGGTTCAAGAGACTTAAGTGAGAAGTTAAAAGACAGGAACGGAGAGGTAGAAACTTTCAAAAGCAATGGGGTACAAGAAACATGCAAGGAGGAAAAAACAGGAACAGAGAGCCCAGTAGAAGCAAACTGCCATGGGTTGACCTTGGCTGGCTGTTGAGTGCCCACCAAGGTGCTCCATCACTTCCTTTCCTCAACCAGAGGAAGAAAATACAACAAAAGCGCTAGTGGAAACCCACCACACTTCCCACAATCAACAGGGACCTGGATAAATGGAGGCAGGGAGAGAGGGAGACCTAGAAATGCCCTTTTCACAAGCAATAGGGCAGAATGAGAACAGAGCTCGTGGGGTGCCAGGAAGGAAACGACATAGAAAGGAAAGGTAGAAGGTGACACTTTACAGGGCAATGCTAGCAAAAGAGCAAAAAGCTTTGGGGAACTAGACAGCCTGAAAGGCAGACAGAGGCAGGGACAGGCAAGGAGGCAGGCAGAGATCCAGAGAACCGGGGCAGGGATGGCCCTGGACACACACGAGGGGACACGTGGCTCCTGGTGACAACGGCAGACCTTCACCGCCCCGAGGCTTTTCTTTCTGTCTCTGCCCCTTCCTCCTCCACAGTGCCAGCTGCCTGACCTTAGGAGCAGGCGGTGGGTGACTCAATGCACTTCTCTCACGAGGTTTCCTGGACATGCAGCAGCTCACACGTGTGCAGCCAACAGAGGCGCCAAGGTCCTGGTGCTGTGTTATGGTGGCATTCTCTGTTGTGGATGGGTGGGAGGGATCCTTCCTTGCCACAGGGACCAGCTGGAGACAGTTGCCTGTGGAAGCCCCTTGGTTTGACTCCTCAGCCAGCTCCTGCAGGCAGGCATGCCCAGGCAGCCCCCTTCATAGCCCAAAGTAGGGCCAGCCCCATCATTAGCCTCAGTGGCCACACCTGCCCCAGCTGGAGCCCATCAGGAACAGGTGCCTGGGCAAAGCCCCACAGCACATGGCCCCCTCCCCGGCACCTGCCCACAGCCACGAGCTCTGCACCCAGGGGCTTGAATACCATCCAGGGGCACAGAGGAGGCAGGAAAAGTTTACTCACCTCTGCCCAGAACAAATCCTGGCACTGAGCTGGCTACAAGGCTCGGTGTGCAAACACAGCAAACGCAGCAGGAGAGAAGGGAAAAAGCAGGAGGAAGGTAGAGAAGAGGTGGGGGACAGGCAGCCAGTAAACGGGATGCTGCAAACAGGAGAGGGACAGGGAGCAGGACAGTAGCATAGAGAGAGGAGTACTGGGACACTGAGCAAAAAACCCAGGGAGAGATGGAGGAATACATAAGAGCGAGGAGGAGCAGGAGAGAGAGGCCAAAGGGACCAGCAGGACCACAAGGCAGGGACAAGACAAGGGACAGGGAAATATTGTAAAGCAATAGGGGAAAAGAAACAGAGGCAAGAACTAACACATAGGGTCAGGAAGACAAAAAGAGGGAGCCTTACAAAGACAATGTAAAAAGTGACACCATTTCCACCCCCGTCTTGACTTCCACATTTTCCCTGACTTCGCACCCCATCTCAGCCTCCACTTTCTTCCAGCCCTGCCTCTCCCCCTGGCTTGAGGGGAAGCCCCAGTGCAATCAGGAAGGTGTTAGGCTGTCCATCAGGCTCCCACAGCAAAGGGGCCAGGACAGAAAGCCATTGCTGGCCCTCCCCATCCCTGGGCAGCCCTTTCCCAGGCAGCAGAAGGAGCGGCAGGCAGGGCAGCAGAGGTGGACCGGGACACACACAGGAGAACGTGTGACTCACCCCAGCTCCTGGCACCAGCTCAGATCTTCAGCACCCCAACACTTTTCTCTCAACTCCCCTCCACCGCCAGGCTGGCCAGCGGCTCACACACACAGCCGATGCAGGCACCAAGCTGCCAGCAATGTGTGCTGGTGGTCTGCTCCATCATGGACAGCTCAGGGGGATCCTTCCTTACCACAGGGACCAGCCATTCCATTCTGGAGGTAGCTCCAGCTACCTCCTCAGCCAGTTCCCCTTTATCAGCTCCCTCAGGCAGCCCCTTTATAGCCCACAGGAGGGCCGGCCCTGTTATTAGCCCCACTGGCCACACCTGGAGCCCATCAGGAACAGGGGCCACAGGCAAGAACAAGCACCCAGGGACAAGGAGCTCTGAAGAGGGAGATGTAGGAAGAAAATGTAAAAAGCAATACTGCTTTTCCACTCTCCCACCCACCCCTGCCCTTGGGAAAGCCTGATGGAAACCATGAGACTTCAGGGTGTCCCTGCTGGGTGCCCCTCATTCCCCCTGATATCTACTGGTGATGGCATTTTGGGCCCAAGGATGTGCCAGAGCGAAGTTTGGAATGCAAACAGTTTGTTTAAAACAGTTTGCATCTGGAGCAGCAGTTCTTGTAGTGGTGGGGGCAAGGCAGGTGCATGGAGCAGGGACAAGGGGAGGGGGACACAAAACATGGTAATGGGAGGCAGGTGCAAGGCACACCCATGGTGGGGGGGCGGGGGGGGGGGAGGAAGGCAGGTGCACAGGGGGAGGATAGGGTGTGAGCTATGCACACCCATAAAGTGGGTACAAAAATCTGTCAGGGATAACCTGATTGAGGAAGATGAAGTTGACCTTGACAGCATTCCAGTATACCCTTGAAAAGACAGAAGAAGTGGATGAAGAATGTTGTAAACAAGTTTGAGGAAGTTATAAGAGATTGAGCAAGAAGAGACTGAGCAAGTAATACCACAGAGCAGAAACTTGGCAAGAGAACAGTAGGTACAGTGAGAAATACAGTAGGAGCTCCAGCCAATCATTATGTGAATGGAGGTGAATGGACAAAGCTATTGAGCGAATCATTTTAGCAGCCTTAGTGCATGAACAGGTGGACAGATAAGAAAGGTTATAAAAGGGTACGCTTTTTCTGCTGCACCATCTCAGCCATCTTGGTTTTTGCAACTTAATAAAGACTGCCTTCTTACATATACTCTTGTCGTTGTCCATCCCTACCATGAAAAAAAGCAGGCAAGGCAGGCCCATGGGAGGCAGGGACATGACAAGTAGGGCCAGGCACACACACGGGAGTCAAGGCCACAAAGATCGGGGTGGCATGGGAAAAACCCCACCTGAAGGCAGAGACAGGGGTATGGGGGGGGCATAGACAGGTGCAGATGTGGTGCACATCCTCATGCTACTCGATAATCTCACCTTCAGTCCTAGGAAAGGAAATGGGATCACAAACCCTTGTCACAAAAAACAAGTTGCCATCCTGCAGGAAGTTCAGAATTCCAGGAAAATCCAGTGCACCTATGTCTTGGTTTGAAAGACAGGTGTCTGTGGAGGAAGGCAGGAGCCTCCCTTGAAATGGAAAGTGCAACCCCCTTCCCTCCAAATTATTATAATTTTGAAATTAACGGGCGTTCAGGCAAAGATACGGGGAATAGGAATAACAGTTCTTTACTAATATATATATATATATATATATATAAAACACAAGGCAGGGAAAAAACAAACAACCCACTGGTTTACACTGACAGAGTCAGGAATACAACCTGACACCCTGTTAGGGTGGCAGTAGCAGTCCGATAAGATGCTGGCTGCAGTCCTCCTGAAGCGATGGATGTAGTTCTGTGGAAGCAGCAATCAGGTAAAAGAGTCTGGTCTTCCTCCGAAGGTCCAGTGGTAGGTAGGTAGCTCTTGTCCTCTGGAACTCCAGTGGGGGGAAAAGCTCCTCTGGGAATCCACTGGAAGAAGGCTGCTAGGGTGTTCAAAATCTCTGTTTTTATTTGGCATGGACTGCTTGGCTCCTTCCCCCCCGCCCCCCCCACCCCCGGGCGGAGCATCTCACAATGGGATGGGGAGTCGTGAGGCAGTTCCTTGATGGGCCATTAACAGGAGATAGTCCAGGAGCGAGTTATCGATGAGTCAGGCGATAAGGCATTGTTGTGCCCAGTAACAGGAGATAGTCCGGGGGGGGGAGGCAGAGAGCACCGCCCCACCTGGTCTCAACAGCTCCTGAAGATGGTAATAGAATATTTTTTTCTTTTGGCACATTTTGCACTGTAACCCAGGACAACCTAGAACAAAACCACAGCAAAACTGTCAGTTAAAAAAGCTGTGTGTTTTAGAACCCTCTCATCACCCCTTAACACTCCGTATGAAACTGCTGACAAATAATAAAAAAAAAAAAGCCCAAGCTGCATCCCAGGGCTCTCTCTACTGTGGGTGCTGCTGGAGCTTGCCCAATCCCACAGCTCTCACCTCGCCCAGAAGGAGCTCCCTGGGCAGAGCCCGGGACTCATCTACCCCAGGCCCCGCCCACTGCCTTTCCAAACATCCCCCGGGGAAGGGGCCGCCGCGGGGCACAAAGGTGAGAGCGTCCGGTGCGTAGCCCACTCACTGTAGGCGGTAGCAGGAGAGAGCGCGGCAGCGCGCACCCGGAGCTGCAGTACCGTCTTTTGGTCACAGGGTGGCAGCAGGGTGCGCGGCAGCGCCGCCGGGGCTGCATAACCGCTTTTTGGTCACAGGGTGGCAGCAGGGAGCGCGGAAAGCTCCGCTGGGCCTGCAGTACCGACTTTCGGTCACAGGGTGGCAGCAGGGAGCGCGGCAGCGCCTTCGGGGCTGCAGTACTGCTTTTCGGTCACAGGGTGGCAGCAGGGAGCGCGGCAGCGCCTTCGGGACTGCAGTACTGCTTTTCGGTCACAGGGTGGCAGCAGGGAGCGCGGCAGCGCCTTCGGGACTGCAGTACTGCTTTTCGGTCACAGGGTGGCAGCAGGGAGCGCGGCAGCGCCTTCGGGACTGCAGTACTGCTTTTCGGTCACAGGGTGGCAGCAGAGAGCGCCACAAATCGGTGTCACCGCACACGCGCGTGTACCACGCCCCAGTACCCAACCCTAGTCAAATCGTGGTAGCAGAGCGCGCCGCAGGCGGCCGCCAGCGCGCATGCGCGTACCCCGGCCTGCAGTACCGCACACCCCCCACGCGCAGGCAGCACAAAGCGCCGTTTCACGCAGCACCCCCGTGCGGTCACAGCGGCGCAGCAGCACCTGCGTCTTTCTCTGACACTGGGGGTACAGGGGGACCCGGAGAGGGGTGGGGGATGACCGACACCAACGGCTCTCCCCGGCATAACCCACAGACGAGCACTCACCTGCCACAGCCCACGAGACAGAATCCATGCTCGATGCCTGCCCCCCGCCGGATCATCGACGCCGGCTGCCGCACAGCAGAGGGGTGGCAGGGCGTCCGCCAAAGGACAGTGCCATGGCTCTTGCTCGCACTCGGCTCTGCCACATTCCCCGTCTCGGACCACGCCCGGACGGGCTCCCCAGAGCAACAACTGCCCCTTTCCCCACCGGACAGCCGTGGCAGAAAGCTTGGACAGAGACAGAGCTGGCCCCGCGGGGCGAGAGCGCTGAGCCACCGGCAGGCAAACCTGGGGGGGGGAGGGGGGGGGGGCGAGCTGCTGCGCAGCACCGGACACTCACAGCAAGACATCGGGAAACAAAAGGCCCCAGCCATAGTTCAGCACATTAGAAGAACAACACAGAAGCAAGGAGAGGAATTCAATAGAACGAGGGACAGGAGAGCAGTCGAACTGAAGGAGACCAGCCCGAAATACAGACACATCCTCTACAAACCAGAGTGATTTGAATACTTAACACTCCATAGAAAGACAAACAGATACGATTTCCAACCCCTTCTTAGCAGAAAAGCAACTGCTCTTGCTCATGTTTGATGCCCTTCCTTAGAGCGCTGCTGCAGAACAAGGCTGTACACCCCCATCTAGATCTATGCTTACACCTGTCTCCAAAATACACAGTTGTTATTTGACTCTGCTCCTGCCCCACCTTGTTCTATCATGTCACATGATTAGAAACCAAGTACTTCAGAGCGCTCTGTCAAAACACAGGGAAGAAACTCAGTAACATGCAGCTGCCTCTGGCTTGGAAAGAGTTAGAGAAACCCCTGACCGCTTAAGTACACCTCATACATTACATGCTGTACTGATTCGGCAGCGAGTTTAAACCGCGTTAGTCATTCTGCCAATTATACAATTTTAACTTTCTCTAGAGTTTCATATATGACAGGAAAAGATCAGTGAAATAATAGATCCCCCACATGGTTTTACTCATTAAAAAGAAAAAAAAAAGAAATTCAAATCCCCAGGGCTGCAACAGGTAAGGCCACCGAACAGGACTGGCAGATGCACTAAGGCTTCTGGCTGTACCAAAGCACGCAGAGGAACATTTTTTAATCGTATCTCGACCGTTGCAACCAAGAATGTAAAGACCAGCGACGCCATCCACTTTTGGAACACTTGCTGTGCTTCAGTCTTTGGAAACAAATTGACTTTGCTGTTGTTTTGTTTTTCAAAAGAGGGCAAAAAGTCTCACTGCTCATGACTTCTACAGCCAAGCACACAGAGTCCGACAGGCAGTTCGTACAACGCAATTTCTTTGAAGGAGAAAGATTTCCATTCCAGGAAAATCCCTTTTCCAACTGAAATCAAAGTTACGCACTGCAGGACAACGGTCCCTGGTCCCTCAGCTTCGCTTCCAGAGGGCTGGGGATCCGCGTCCATCCTCAGCAGAAACCACATCAACTAACCTGATTACTCCTGCAGTTGCCACGTTCCTCCTCATCGCCTACAGAAAAAAAAAAAAAAAACCCACACACACCGCTGACAGTGGTAGCTGTCACACGGGTCACCACAGACCTCCTCGAAACACCCTCCTCCTCAAAAGGAACGTGGTCTTCCGCTCAACTGCTCCGCACCGATTCCCGTGTTGGACGCTGCAGCTGTCATCGCTTGCGGCCCCCCTAAGGTAGCAACAGACAGAGAAATACCGTCACGCTTGGGAGAAATCACCAGCCCCACGCTCCTCCTTGCTGCTCCTTAGCTCACCACCTCAAAAGCTCACCCAACTCCAAAGGCAGCTGCGTAACACCTGCACAAACGCACAGAAACGCTTGACCGAGCTGCCGCAGGATGCTCCGCTCTTGGACGCCGGCCCGGCTGACAACCGCCTCGCCTCCTCAGGCCGCTGGTCGGCGCGCAGCTTCGCCCCTCCGAGGCTATGTGCGTGACCTGCGAAAGCCAAAACTAAAGGCACGTGCTGAGATACCGCCCGAAACCACAGCCTGCCCGTGCCCATTCCCCTCTCCTCCTCCTCTACCTCGGCCGCCCACCCACCCTACCTCTGCCAGCTGCCGCGTTGAGGCTCCGGTACCACCTGTAAAACACAACCCATAAGGGATGCTTATAAACTTCACAAACGACACAACGCCTGAAAAGTAACTTCTCTGCTGCAGCCCACCAGTCCCAGCTCACCTCGCCCCAGCCACCCGCAGTGCCGATACCCTGCTTCGCTCGCTACTTCGTGCCTTTGGAATACAACAAACCTACCAAGACCTGTCAGCTGCTCACACAGCCATCGGCCGCATCTGCCCGCTGACACTGCGTGCCAACCCACCTTCTTATGGCCGCTCCCCCGCCCCTCCTCTAACCCTTTGGTGCACGGCTCGTCTCACTGCATCTGAAAACGGCATCGAACGAGTCACCCGGCTGCGGAGCAACAGCTTAACGGTTCCGGAGATCTCCTTTCCATGTAGGAATACCCTCTAGACTCCAACAACAGCCAGCCAGCCATCACAGAAAACCAAAGCCAAAGCAACACCTGGCCCTACGCGTACGACCCTTAGCACCTTCCACCCCGGAAGTCAAATGCCACGGCCCCTGACGAAAAGATACGGCCGCGGCCGCAACCGCAACGGTGGACGCGCGAGAAGCCGGGCCCCAAGACCCAACATCCACAGGATGCGGAGAAGTCGTCGTCCCAGAAGAGGGCTCCGTGAGAACAGACCGCTCGACAGCGGATACCCCAGCGCATCCTGGACCACTCGTCACCTTCTCGGACACGAGACATGCTGGACAGATCTGTGTGTGGAGCTTCTCGCGCGAGACGGGGAGCGCTCGGTCGGCGGTACCCCGGTGAGTCGAGGAGCACGAGACCCTCGGTGCGGCTACCGATGCGCCCGCCTACCGCAAAAGAATAAACCTCCGGAGCATTGAGACCTCATTAATGTGCAGTATAGCGCACATGGAACAAGCACCACCGACCGCCTCCTTACCACTGAACCCCTCAAGGAATCACAGCGGCGGTCAGCTGACGGAAAAACCATGGCGGCTGAAAGATCTAACACAGGCACCTTACAACCACAGAAACCGGTGCTAAACACACAACAGGTGAAAAACTACACGGAAACATAACTGCTGTGACCGGCACTACGACACGTCTCATCAGGCGCGTCATGAAAAAGTCAGAAACGGAGTCATGGGAAGGCTCGCGTGCCCGGGCCTACGACAGAAGACAGACCCTGGCTGGAGACTGTTACCAGCGCAAAGAACGCAGACCCTCTTCTCTGAGAAGTTCTGGGGAAGATGCCTTCTCGAGAAACTCTCAAGCTCCGTATACAGGCGAGTACAAGATGCTCACCCTAACCCTCGCTGGACAATTTCACCATCAGTCCTATTAAGAGAGAAAAAAGAGCATAGATCAAGACATCAGCAACTTACACAGCACACAGTAAAAACGGTGGGGAAAAAAAACAAGGTTCCATCTCCCATAGTCAGGAATTCCAGAAAAATGCAATGCATCTAAAATTTAAAAAAAAAAAATGGCAGGCTATTAAACCATTTTGCCACCCCCAAACCCTCAGCGGAAAACCGCCAGCCTGAAACAACAAAAACAACTGCATAAAAGGGTACTTCCTACTATGCCTACAGCCGAACCTCGGCCGGTCTCGAAACTCTTCCCTCACACCGACGCCTCCGCTTCTTGCCGTGAGCAAACCCCCGACGCCCGCGCAGCCCAGCCGGCTCCAAGAGCTGCCGCCAGCGACCAGACCAGCGGAGCGCCCGCAGCGCAGCAGCCCCGGAGCAGAACGGGCTCCCTGTGCAGAGGCCAGGGCTCGTACACCCGGGGCCCTGCTCACCACCCTTCCTGCAATCCCCTGGGAAAGGGGCTGGGGCGACCCCCAGCAGACACAAGGGCGGCCGGAGGAGCAGCGGGGAGTTTCCTCACCTGCCTCTGTGTCACGGGGTACAAAGCACTGAGCAAAGACAGCGACCCGTACCGCAAAGGCCGATACCTGCTCTTCTACTGCAGGTATCTGCGGCACCAGCAACGTGACCGGGCAGGGAATTAAACTAACGGAACCGCTTTAACTGGGAGAATAAGGACACAAACCTGAGCCAGGTGCAGTCAGCAACATCCCCGGGGAGGAACCGGCAACCAAGTCCTCAGCGCTGCCCCTGGGAGACACAAAGAACGGCCAACTGTTGTCCACAGCGACGGCCACCCCTTTCCCCAGGCAGGAACCCCTCCTTCTGCAGGAGCTCCTGGAGACGCCCCCTCCTGCCCCAGACCATTGCCAACGGCACCCGTGCTTATGGGGCAATAAAGCACGTTCGCGGGTCAGCTTGCTGCTGCGAGGGCAGGGTCTGGGGTGGTCAGGGGCTACGGGACAGGTGCTGGAGCTGTGGGCAGCTGCATGGGGCGCGCAGGCCGGAGCACTTTTCCAGGGGGTGGGAAGGCCTCCAGGTGCCCGGAGGCAGCCATCTGCCCCTCTTCCTCCTTCCTCTCCACCAGCTCACAAAACCCCTGGGAGCTGCCCTGACGGGGCCCGACGTCTGCTGTCGGCACTCTCGGGCAGGCGTGCCCTAGCAGCACCATCCCCTGGGGCTGCGGCCCCATGACACAGAGCGGCCATCGCCATCAGCCTCGCTGGCTCCCTCCGGGGCTCCTCCGGCACCAGCCCGCAGCTGCAGCCATGGCCCCTTACCCCCGCTGTGTACCTGCTCCCCTGGACTCTCTGACCGCTGCTCAGCAAGTACAAAGGAGACAGAGCGAGGGTTTATTTGCAAACCCATCTAAGTGCGAGGAACACGCCTGCTCTGGGGCTCAGAGCCCGTCCACTCACCCTTCCCTGGGACCGCTCGGCAGTCCACGCTGGGGCAGCAGGTACGGAGAACGAAAACACAGCCATGGGGAGCTGGGCAGAGGAACAGAAAGAGAAAAATAAGGTGAGGGAGAGGAACTGAGGAGCAGAGAAAGAGAGGTACCGGGAAAAGAACAGAGAGGGGGAGACACAGATAAAGAAAGGACACAGAGTCCTGGTCTGTGGAAGGAAAACGGGGTCAGGGAGCCAGGCGAGGGAAAAGAGCACGCCCACCAGCCCTGTGCCCAGGGGGCAGCAGCGGCCTTTCCTCACGGGGAAGTGGCAGCGGGCACGGCGGCCCCATCCCACAGGCCCTGCAGCATCGCGCGGCCGTTACCGGCGGCGCCCGCCGGCAGGACAGCCTGCTGCTCGCCGGATGCAGCGCTGAGCATGGCGCCCGAGCCGGACGCCCGCAGGCAGCCATGCGGCCCTGGCAACGAGCCCACAGCTCGTGCGGCGGCTGTGGCGAGGGCTGGGCCGTGCCGCAGGAGCGGGGGGCCATCACTCGACCCCCGCAGCGCAGCACCTCCTCCCCTGGGCTCCCTCACAGCCCCTCGCCTGCTGTGAAGGGACTGCAAACGCAGCTGGGAGGGCAAAGGAGACTGCGAACGTTTCTTCAGTCACGCAGGTAGCGGATGCAGCGAGAGCGCCTGAGGCAGGGAACAGGATGGCGAGAGAAAGACAGGGACAGGGAGCCCGACAGGTGGAGAAAGAAGCAGCAGGGAGAGAAGAAGAGAGGCAGCAGATAGAGGGAGAAGGGAGCAGGGCAGAGACCGACAAAGGAGGACGGAGACGCAGGACAAAACTGGGACAGGCAGCACGACAGAGAGGAAGGAAAGAAGAACAGGGGCAGGAAGCTGGACCGAGACACATGGAGAAAGACAACAAAGAACAGGGCAGAGAGGGAGGATGAAACAACAGGGACAGGGAGCCAAGACAGCCAACAATGGAGGGAAGGGGCGGGGGTGGGGGGAACAACAACACGGTACAAACCACAGAGCTACACACTACAGGTGGAAGAATTAAAAAATAGAGCCGGGGAGCCAGAAAAAAAAAAAAAAAAGCTGGAGAGCAAAAAGTATAGCGATTCATACAAAAAGGGAGGGAATATTAAAATAGCGTCATCAGGGAGCCAGAGAAAGCGAGACGGAGAAAGGACAAAAGCAACAGGCTACAGGGCAGAGAGGGAGGAACTCATGAGCAGCAACAGAGCTCCGGCCAGAGAGAGACGGAAAAAAGTACAAGACTGCAGGGGCTGCAGGGCAGAGAAGGAAGAATTGACCAACAGGGACAGGGGACCAGACAGAGCGTGATCGAGAACAGAAAAAACCAGCAGCGGGCTACAGGGAAGAGGAATTCAAGAGCAGGGACTGGGAGCTGGACAAAGAGACAGAAAAAAAAAAAAAAAACCACGAAACAGTGATGGGCTATGAGACAAATAAGGAGGAAAGAAAAAACAGCAGCAGGGAGCCAGACAGAAGAGACTGAGAAACACAGACAAATAGCTTGGGGCTATGGGACAGAGAATGTGGAATGAAAAGGCAGAGAGAGGGAGCCAGACAGAGAGCAGGGGGAAAATCCAGACAGGCTACGGAGGGGCAGAAGAAGGAATTAAAATCTGGGGACAGAGAGCTGAACAGAGAGGGATGGCGACAGCAGGGAATAGCAGCGGGTGCAGGAGTAAGAGGGAGAAAATAATCGATAGGGACAGGGAGCTGGATACAGAGGGTCAGAGAAAGGTGAAAATAGGGGTAGGGTAGAGGGCAGAGAGTAAGAATTAAAAAATGGGGGCACTGAGACACAGAGATGGAGAGAAGAAAAAAGCAACAGGCTACACAGCAAAGGAGGAGGAATTAAAAAACACGGACAGGAAGTGCGAAAGTGAGAAGGGGCTGGGGGGGGTGGGGTGGGCCGGGGACTCCAGGACACACGACTCCTGACAGGCAACAGGACAGAGAGGGAGGAATTAAAAGGGAGGGACTGGGAGCTGGGAGAGGGGGAGAAAGAAAAAGAATCACGGCACACTACAGGGCTGAGAAGGAAGAAACTGAACAGGGACAGGGAAACGGCCAAAGAGAGCCCAACGAAAGAAAATGTGCCGATGGGCTACAGGACAGAGAGGGAGGAGTGAAACAACAGGGAGCCAGAGCCAGGCACAGAGAGATCGAGACAGAAAAAACAGCCAGGAGCAACGAGGCGGGGCAGGGGTGGGGGGAAGCTGCGAGGATCTGGAGCCAGACAGAGCAACAGCAAAAGAAAATGACAACGACAAGCTCCAGGGAGGAGCGGGAGGAATGAAAAGACAGAGATGAGGGGCCGGACCCAGTGTGACACACGCAGGAAGCACAGCAACAGCTGGAGGGCAGAGAGGGAAGAATTAAAACACAGGGACAGGGCGCCAGAGGTGGAGTGGGGAGACAGATAAAGGGGGAGAGGGCAGACAGAAAGACAGGCTACAGGGAGAAGCAGGAGGAATTAAAGAAATGGGATCCACAGCCGGACAGAGAGAAGGAGAAAGCAGCACAATCACCACAGGCTACAGGGCCCAGAAGGAAGAAACTGAAAAACAGGGAAGCGGGAGCCGTCCAGAGAGAGATATGAAGAAAGGGAAGATAGCGGGGAGCCGCCACACGGCAGCAAGGGAAGGATTAAAAAGATGGGGCAGGGAGCCGGACAGGGAGCGATGGAGAAAGAAACAAAGCCCCTTGATGGGCTACAGGACAGAGAGGGAGCAACTGAAGACTCGGGGAAAAGGAGCAGGACAGAGAACGGAAAACCAGTGACGGGCCACAGGGCAGAGGGAGGAACCACATATGTGGGGAGAGGCAACTGGCCAGAGAGAGATGAGGACAGACAGATAACAGCAGTGGGCTACAGGGCTGAGAGAGAAACTGAAAAACGGGGACCGAGAGCCGGGAACAGGAGACACGCAGAAACACCAAATCGCAACAGGCCACAGGACAGAGAGGGAAGAAATAAACATCTGGGACCAGGAGCAACCTACAGAGAGACGTCGGGAAACAGAAGTTTCAAGAACAATGCATACGAGGCAGAGAGGAAGGCATTTTTAGAAGTGGGTCAAGACAGGGACAGGGAGCCCAACAGAGACAGAGAGAACAAGAAAGCAACAACGGGCTGCGAGACAGACAGGGAGCAATTGAAAAATCCCAGCAGGGAGAGACGGCAAAAGGAATGAAATCGCAACACGAACTTCGAAAGCGACAGGCTGCAGGGCAGAGAGGGAGGAATTTTAAAAAATCCGGATCTTGTGCTGGACCAAGAGAGACCGAGCAAATAAAAATGGTGAGGCCTAAAAGGGCACACAGGAAGGAATTAAACAACAGGGACAGAGAGCCAGACAGAGAAAAGTCCTGACAGGCTTCCAGAGAGAGAGGGGAATTTAAAATTAGAGACCAGGAGCTGGACAGAGAGAGACTGAGAAAGGGGAGGGGGGAAAAAAAAAAAAAAAAAAAAAAAAAGACAGGGGCGGGCAAGGGGGAAATCACAGCACCATGTGAAAGACAGGGGGCCAGGGGAGGGATAGGGAGGGCCTGGGACACACAAGTGGGGCGATGGGGCCCCGAGGGCCCAGGACTCACCGCATCCCTTGTTCTCAGTGCTGCCAGGAGAATTTGCCCGTTCAGACGCTTCCTTCTCTTCCTCTCCTCCCTTCCTCTTCTGCAGCTCCGGTCACATGGTGGTTCTCCACCTAAAAGATTACATGGCTGTCTCAACTCTTGCGAGACAAGGCTTCCTAGACATGTAGCCTCGCTCGTTCATGCATCACACGGCCGTACCATGCCATGGGTTACGCACATGGACTCTCCGCTTGCCTGCGGCGGGAGGCAGCTGCCGGCCGGCCGGCCTCTGATTCCTTCTTCTTTCTCTGGCCTCTCCAGCTTCAGCCGCAGCAGCTCCTGTCCACTGCCCACAGCCAGCAAGTGCTCCGCCCGCCCCTTTTTGCCCCCACGCCGCGACGAGAGCGAGGTCAGGCAGAGACAACCCAGGCAAGACCGAGGCGGGTGCAGACAACAGCATCCTCAGGGGAGGAAGGGACACCTGTGCCCTCAGTGCAGCCTCTGGGAGACAAGGAGAATCAGTGACCATTATGACCGTAGATCATCCCCGGCCAAATCGCCTCCTTCCACAGCAGCTTCTGGAGATGCCACTTTTTCCCTGCACTGCAGTTAATGGTATCCACGTTAAGGCAGAATCAAGTGCATCCGAGGGCCAGCTTGCTGCCATCACAACAGGATGACCTGGGGAGACAGGCTGCAGGGGAGGTGCTGGAGCTGGGGGCAGCTGCGCGGGGCCAGCGGGGCCGGGGAAGGCTCAAGGGGAGCTCTGGCGAGTTGGGAAGGCACCCGGCGCCTGGAGGGGCGTCCGCCTCCTTCCCCTCTTCCCTCCCACCAGCTCCCGGGAGCTCCCCGGGGCTGCCCGCCGCAGCACGGGCCTTGAGGCTTCCCGTCCCGCCACCCCCGGCGGCCAGCGGCCAGCAGAGACTCCCGCACCCGCCGAAGGAGCTCGCTCGCCTCACCGCCGACCTCGCCCCTCACCCGCCGCCATGCTGCTCTCGCGCACCGCGCATGCGCGAGCCGCCGCCGGCGCGCCGGAAGGGCCACGCCCGGCGCGCGACCGCCGCGCTGCGGGACCGCGCTTTGGCCGCGCGGCAGCAGTGCCCGCCGGGCGGCGCGTGCCCGGGGCGGCCCCGGCACTGCAGCCCCGCGCGTTGCGCGCCGAGCGCCCGCCGGCCCCGCGCCCCTGGGGCGGGAGGACACGCCCCCGGCGGGGCGGGAGCGGGGAAGGGGCGGGTCTGAGCTTGGGCTGGGGGCGAGGGGCAAGTCGGGGGGTGCAGGCGGCACCCGAGGGGCGGTGGGAGGGCGGTGCCGAGCATGGTGGGGCGGAGGGGGCACAAGGTCGGAGGGCAGGGGGTTCGGGGGAACGTCCCGCAAAAACCTCGCATGGGGCAACATCTCCATGGGAATCACTTGGGGGGGGGGGACGGGACGGGGGGACGGACGACAGGGATGGGGGGGGGGGGGGGGGGGGGGGCGGGCAGAACAGCGGGGAGGAGACCCTCTGGGCCCCGGACTCTCCCCACCGGACAGCCCCGGCTGCAGCACCCGCGGGTCCCCGCTGGAGACAGAGCCAGGAGCCTCCGGCCGCAGGGCTGGCGCCGCCGGGCGAGCACGCTGAACGGCCGGCAGGCAAACCTGGGCAGGGGGAGCTGCCGAGCAGCACCAGACACAACACGGCAGCTCAAGAACAAAAATCCCAAGTTATGTCTCAGCATATGAGAAAAGTAACACAGGAGAAAGCAGAAGAATTCAGTGAGAATGAGGGATAGGATAGCAGTTGAGCTAAAGGAGGTCAGCTCAAACTACAACACATCTGTTCAAAGCCAGAGCCATCGGTACGCTTAAAAAAAAATTAAAAAAAAAAATCAATACTAAGACTCATCAATACAATTTTGAAAGCATTCTCAGCATAAAAGCAAACACCCTTGATAGTGCTGGAAAACGTCTCGTCCCTTTCTCACAGCACCCCTGGGGGGAGATACACCCCCCACCCCCCCCCACCCGTGAGACCGCAGGAAGACCTCGTACCATCCTCGGACTCACCACAACAGCTACAGCCCTTGCGCCGCCGCCGCTGCTGCTGCACGTCTCGCTTGCTCAGTCAATAAATCTGCAGAGTGAAGTGTAAAACTCTAAATAAACATAACAAAGTCATGTTTAAAACGTTCTTTAAAGAAAGAACAAATCTCAGTCGTTCACTTTATACCGAAAAGGCACGTGGATGTTCATGTACATCCAACAACAATGCTCACACTACCAAAGTATTTGATTTGATGTTTGCGTTAACTGCACTCACCCAGCTGCAAGCAGATACCATTAAATCACCTGTCTCCAAAATACACCGTTCCCATCCGACTGGGGGGTTTCTTGTGCATTACACCATTAGGAGGGACATCTGGGCAGCTGCACCGCCCAGGAGAGATGCCACCCAATGGCCAGGGAAATGCACCACCGAAAGCCAGACAGAAATAAAGTACTTTGGAGTGCTCCCTCCAAATATGGGGAAAACCACCCATAACATTCAGCAGCCTCTCTTTTTAAACACATAGAAGAAATACCAAATTGCTTAAACACCCTCTTCAATCGTACCCTGAAGCTCGCGGGCGGTTACAGTTTAAACAAGGCAAGTCCATTTGTATATTACACAACATGAACTGTTTGGGGTTTTTTCCTATCAGAAATGAAACTTATAAAAAATTAGTAAGATAAGAGATCCCCATACTATTTTACTTTGGGGACACACACACACACACGACACACACACAGATGGGACCATGACGGACAGGGATGACGACACAATGCAGAAATCAACCACCCAGTTCTGCAATGCTTAAGGCTACCAAACAGGACTGGAAGATTTGCCAGAGAGAGGTGGGGGGAAAAAACCCACCAAACAAGCAAAAAAACCCCAAACAACAAAACAAAACAACACAACACAAAAAAAAAACCAACCCACGACCTTGATTGCTCTTAGTACAGATGTCAGTATCTCAGTCAGGTTTTCACGTACCCCTATGAGATATTTTAAACACTTAAGGACTGAAAAAGGAGAAAGCTTTTATCTGGAACACAGTCCATTTCTTCAGAACATCCAAACTCTGACGCACAGTTTCTTTCCCCTTTCAGCACCATACGATTCTCACAGAATCGTTTCTCAGCAAGCACACAAAACAGAAAGCTACGCACGCTCTCAGGAAGAGCAAATAAACGGAGGGGAGTACACTTCACACAGGCACAACGTGCTCCAGAACAGACCTTATTTTGAGTGTTTCTGCTGAAGCACTTCCTATCAAAACTAGAGAAGGAGAGCTGGCACGTTCTTCACGTTCACTTTAAAGTCCGTACTACAAGTACCTGGGGAAAAACGCAGACGCACGGGGCAGACGTACCTTGTCCTTGTAGGCCACTCGGGATCCTCTGGGCCAGTCTTGTACCTCCAGGGCAGAAGAAAGGGTCACCATGGTGAAATGATGCCAGTTGATAGTCTGCTGAGAGAGGAAAAAAAAAAAAAAAACAAGCCACCTTTTAGCACAAAGCGGGCTAGGAATCGAAAGCTTCCTATTTCGGCGAAGGTTTGCAATGACTACAACCGAGTGGAGGAAAAAGCATTTTGCATCATCTTTGGTACAGCTGTTGAGACAGGCCACTAGAGATTTTGGTTTTCATAGAAAACTGGGTGCTTTCTGTCTTTTTTTTTTTTTCTTTTTTTTCTCCTTCTGACTCATTGGCAGCTTCAGTCTCACCAGAACTCCCTTCCTTAGATCGACACAGATAACTACGCACCTTTTCTCAAGCCTACATAGAGCCAGGGTTTCCTCACCCTAGACATCCCAAATCGAATACTATCCTTAAAATGTACAGCGACCCACCTGCCCTTGTCAACTGCCTCCTTGCAGAAACTGCCCCTTCACAGCTCGTCCCCGTCTCAGCGGATTGTCCTGCTGGAGGATGAAGTGCAGAAGATGTGTATCCCCACAGCATTTGTCTGTGAGGGTACATGTTCAGAAATACTCTGAATCTGTAAGACAGACAGGTGTAATTTCTGCGATTTCAATCATCAGAACTCAATTGTGAGGAAACAAACTAATGTTTAAATGAAGGGTCTGTACGCTACAGTCCTAGGAGAGGGGCAGGGGGGAGAAAGGCATTACAAATTGGAAAAAAAAAAAAAAAGGGCATGATTCGGAGCTCCCAATCATGACGGAGCGGTGGGGACAGTAACAAAAGCAAAGACAAACAGCAGCAACGTTAAGTGAAATCCAGCTTTAATTCTGATCACGTCTTTAAGAGACTCCCCAAGTCTATACCTCAGTCCTACGAAGGACTAGTCCTTTTTTTTGAAGGACAAGTTGTTTTTTTTTTTTTAACACATAAAAGTCCCAGACTGAGGGCTCCACGGAATAGCATGTGGACTGAACCACAGGACAAGCAGTCATCAACACTCTAATGAAAAAACCAAATCGACTATAAACCAAGTTTAAACATCACTGTCCATCCTGTTTCTTTGGTTACATTTCTACCGGCATCTAGGTGCTCAAGAGTTCACTGTCCTCACACCACAGGTTACTGACAATGTACTCGGGCATCTAAAAATAAAAAGCCATCTCCACCCCACCCATAAAATCAGGGTGAACCACGAGAAGAGAAACTCTCAAGGCGGCAACAGGCAGCTCTGCACTTACCACGGAGGAAAGTCTGTTCCTCGGCCCGGAAAAAAAAACACTCTCGACTCCCAAGGGACCTCCCGGGGAACGAACCGTGCTCCATTAACGGCGTTTTGTCCCCAGCTTCTCTGCCCCGGGCTTGGGTGGGGAGGGGCGGCGGGGCCCTTCCACTCGCCCTGGCCCCTCCGCGCTCCCCCAGCCCCACGTGGGCCATCGCCCAAGCACCGACCGCATCCGCCCGCGCGGGATCTCCCTCGTGGGACGCGGAACGCGACGCCGGGAAGAGGCGGCGGAACAGGAACCTCTTGGTCAGGTCGCCCGGCCAGCGGCGAGAAGACCGAGCCAGGTTCTGCCCGAGGGGCCGGGCAGGGCCCCCTGGAGCCCCAGCCGGCCCGTTTCCGTCCCCTTTGCCCGGCACTGAGCAGGCCCCGCCGCCCCGCCCCAGACACCGGCGAGCACCGCCCGGCCCGCTCCGGCGCACCGGCAGGGCAGCCCAGCAGCGCCGCGCCCCGGGACCGCCGCTCCCGCCGTGCCGCGAGAGGCGCCTGCCCGGCTTCAGGCCCTGCGGGGACACCGCCCTCCCCACCCTCCCCCCCACGGCGCGGCTCCCCCCCGCTTCTTCCCACACGGCGCGGCTCCGCCCGCAGCCTCCCCCGCCCCGCTCCGCGCCTCCGACACGGGCCCCGCCGGCCTGGCCGCCCGCCTCACGGCTTTCCCCGGGACCCACCGGTCGATCGCCCGCTCCCCACTTACCCGCTCCCCCGGCGGAGCCCGAGCCAGAAGAGCCCCAGCCGCAGCCCCAGCCCCGCAACGTTCGGTGACCGCGCCGCTCCTGCCGCGACTCGCACTGCCGGGCGGTGCACCGGAGAGTGCAGGAAGCCACGCGCCCCGGAGGGGCGGGGAGAGAGGCGGAAGTGACGCTTCCGGCGGCGCGACAGGATGCAGGAACACGCGCCCACCAGAACGGGGGATGCGGCAAAGCGCGCCCCCTGCCGGGCGGGGGGAGCATGGAAGACACACCCCTGGGCGGGCGGGAGCACCGCTGGGCAGCGCCAAAGCACGCGCACCAGGGGCGGGAGGAGGGAGCGGGACGGCACCTCCGGGCGGCCGGCGACCAGGAGACCCCGCGCACCCGCCGAAAGGGATGACTCGCTCGCCTCACCGGTGGCCTCGGCCCTCCCCCGGCGCGCCGCCGTGCTGCTGCCGGGCACGCGTTTGCCCGGCACGCGCTTGCCCCGCCCACCACCGACGCGCCGGAGGGGCCGGAGCCGGCGCGCGAACGGGCAGAGGGCGAGGGGCGGAGCGGCAGCGGGGCTGCCTTACCGGGAGGCAGCAGACGGCGCCAGGCAGCCCCCGCGGTGTCGCATGGCCGCTGCGGGCGAACGGCAGCGTGGAAACAGCGAACGACACCGCGGGTCGGGGCTGCAGTACCTGCCCTTGGCCGCATGGTGGCAGCAGAGCGCCGCAAAGCGAACTGAAACGCGCAGAAAGCCCATTTAAGAAGCGCGGGCTCTGAGGAAATCCGGGGGCGATGGACAGAAAAGGCAGCGAACGTGCCCCTCCAGCCCGTATCCGGGGCTACACTGCAACAGCTGCCCTGTCCCCCGATGACCCCTCACTAGCCAGGGAGGGGCGTCGAGAAAAGGGGAGGAGACCTGCGGGTCGAAGTGAAATCGGGTTTAACGAGACAGCACCACTACCAACAGAGGCATGCAAAGTTACACTGGGCCAAATGAACGTGCAGCAGCCACGATCGACAGGAGAGGGGTCCTCGGGAGCAAGGAGAAGCAGGGAAAGGAGAGAGCCCTGCAGGAGCCCCGCGGGAGATCCCCTTCCTCAGCAAACCTTCCCCCTTTATACTGAGCATGACACAGTGGTCTGGGCTACACCTGTAGCTGACTCAAACTGCTAACAGCCTGCTGAGCATTGCTGGGCTGTGATTCTGGACCAGCCAAACCGTGACGGCAAAACACAGACAGGCAAGGCTGTAGACAGAAACTTTTAAAAGCGATGGGGATTAAGGAAATAAGGGAAAAAAATAAAAATAGTAATGGAGAAGTAGAAAGAAAAATCTGTAAAGCAAAGGCACTGAAGAAAAAGAAAAAGTTAAAACTTAAGATATCAAAAAGCAAAGAGTAGATGTAGAAAATACAGTGTAAGCAATAGGGATTAGGGAAATAAAGGGGAAAGATATAAAAATACAGAAAGTGACAGCCAACAAAAATGGAGACAGAGAAAGAAAAATTTAAAAGGATGGTGGTGAGGAAAGATAAGGCATAATTAAAAAATAAAGACAGGATGTGGGATAAAAGTAGATAGAAATCTTTAAGAGCAACAGGGTACAAGAAACAGAAATAATTTAAAAATAGGGTCGGGGAGGTGGATAGAAGAAAATTGAGGAAGAATTTTTTTTTTTTTTTTTAAGTGAGAGCATACAGGACAGAGAGAGGAATTAAAAAGGAGGGACAGGGTGCCAGAGGGAGGGAAAATGAGAAAGAGAAATTGCAATGCAGTGAGGCACAAGAAACACGGGAAAGCATTAAGAAATTGGGAGAGGGAGCCAGAAAATGGGACACCATGAACAAGAGAGGGCTGGAGAGGGGGACAAGGGTGTAGAGAGGAGAGCTGAGAGATTGCACCAGAAAATAGGGACCGAGAGACAAATCGGAGAGATGGGGAGTGAGGCAGAAGGGACTGACGAGACAGAGGCAAAACAAGGGCCGGGGACAAATTCTAAAGCAACAGGGAAAAAGAAACATAGGCAAGAAATTAAAAATAGAAACAGGGAGCCAAATAGAAACACATGTAGAACAAATATTTCAAAAAGCGATGGAGTACGGGAAACACAGGCAAGAAATAACACATGGGGGCAGGGTGACAGATGGAAGAAGCAAAACTGAAGAAGTGGTTGGGTAGAGGACACAGAGGGAAGAATTAAGAACTAGAGTCAGGGAGATGGACAGAGGGAAAAGCAGAAAGAATATTTTAAATGTGAAAGGGTACAAGAATTAAAAGAATAGGTATATGGACCTGCGTAAAGGGATGCAGGCAAAAATGTGAAAAACAACAAGATACGAGAAACAGGCAAGAAATTAAAATTAGGTCAGGGAGGGGGAGAGCAAGAGAGAGGTTGCAAGAAAATTTAAAAAGCGACTGGGTTCAAGAGACTTAAGTGAGAAGTTAAAAGACAGGAACGGAGAGGTAGAAACTTTCAAAAGCAATGGGGTACAAGAAACATGCAAGGAGGAAAAAACAGGAACAGAGAGCCCAGTAGAAGCAAACTGCCATGGGTTGACCTTGGCTGGCTGTTGAGTGCCCACCAAGGTGCTCCATCACTTCCTTTCCTCAACCAGAGGAAGAAAATACAACAAAAGCGCTAGTGGAAACCCACCACACTTCCCACAATCAACAGGGACCTGGATAAATGGAGGCAGGGAGAGAGGGAGACCTAGAAATGCCCTTTTCACAAGCAATAGGGCAGAATGAGAACAGAGCTCGTGGGGTGCCAGGAAGGAAACGACATAGAAAGGAAAGGTAGAAGGTGACACTTTACAGGGCAATGCTAGCAAAAGAGCAAAAAGCTTTGGGGAACTAGACAGCCTGAAAGGCAGACAGAGGCAGGGACAGGCAAGGAGGCAGGCAGAGATCCAGAGAACCAGGACAGGGATGGCCCTGGACACACACGAGGGGACACGTGGCTCCTGGTGACAACGGCAGACCTTCACCGCCCCGAGGCTTTTCTTTCTGTCTCTGCCCCTTCCTCCTCCACAGTGCCAGCTGCCTGACCTTAGGAGCAGGCGGTGGGTGACTCAATGCACTTCTCTCACGAGGTTTCCTGGACATGCAGCAGCTCACACGTGTGCAGCCAACAGAGGCGCCAAGGTCCTGGTGCTGTGTTATGGTGGCATTCTCTGTTGTGGATGGGTGGGAGGGATCCTTCCTTGCCACAGGGACCAGCTGGAGACAGTTGCCTGTGGAAGCCCCTTGGTTTGACTCCTCAGCCAGCTCCTGCAGGCAGGCATGCCCAGGCAGCCCCCTTCATAGCCCAAAGTAGGGCCAGCCCCATCATTAGCCTCAGTGGCCACACCTGCCCCAGCTGGAGCCCATCAGGAACAGGTGCCTGGGCAAAGCCCCACAGCACATGGCCCCCTCCCCGGCACCTGCCCACAGCCACGAGCTCTGCACCCAGGGGCTTGAATACCATCCAGGGGCACAGAGGAGGCAGGAAAAGTTTACTCACCTCTGCCCAGAACAAATCCTGGCACTGAGCTGGCTACAAGGCTCGGTGTGCAAACACAGCAAACGCAGCAGGAGAGAAGGGAAAAAGCAGGAGGAAGGTAGAGAAGAGGTGGGGGACAGGCAGCCAGTAAATGGGATGCTGCAAACAGGAGAGGGACAGGGAGCAGGACAGTAGCATAGAGAGAGGAGTACTGGGACACTGAGCAAAAAACCCAGGGAGAGATGGAGGAATACATAAGAGCGAGGAGGAGCAGGAGAGAGAGGCCAAAGGGACCAGCAGGACCACAAGGCAGGGACAAGACAAGGGACAGGGAAATATTGTAAAGCAATAGGGGAAAAGAAACAGAGGCAAGAACTAACACATAGGGTCAGGAAGACAAAAAGAGGGAGCCTTACAAAGACAATGTAAAAAGTGACACCATTTCCACCCCCGTCTTGACTTCCACATTTTCCCTGACTTCGCACCCCATCTCAGCCTCCACTTTCTTCCAGCCCTGCCTCTCCCCCTGGCTTGAGGGGAAGCCCCAGTGCAATCAGGAAGGTGTTAGGCTGTCCATCAGGCTCCCACAGCAAAGGGGCCAGGACAGAAAGCCATTGCTGGCCCTCCCCATCCCTGGGCAGCCCTTTCCCAGGCAGCAGAAGGAGCGGCAGGCAGGGCAGCAGAGGTGGACCGGGACACACACAGGAGAACGTGTGACTCACCCCAGCTCCTGGCACCAGCTCAGATCTTCAGCACCCCAACACTTTTCTCTCAACTCCCCTCCACCGCCAGGCTGGCCAGCGGCTCACACACACAGCCGATGCAGGCACCAAGCTGCCAGCAATGTGTGCTGGTGGTCTGCTCCATCATGGACAGCTCAGGGGGATCCTTCCTTACCACAGGGACCAGCCATTCCATTCTGGAGGTAGCTCCAGCTACCTCCTCAGCCAGTTCCCCTTTATCAGCTCCCTCAGGCAGCCCCTTTATAGCCCACAGGAGGGCCGGCCCTGTTATTAGCCCCACTGGCCACACCTGGAGCCCATCAGGAACAGGGGCCACAGGCAAGAACAAGCACCCAGGGACAAGGAGCTCTGAAGAGGGAGATGTAGGAAGAAAATGTAAAAAGCAATACTGCTTTTCCACTCTCCCACCCACCCCTGCCCTTGGGAAAGCCTGATGGAAACCATGAGACTTCAGGGTGTCCCTGCTGGGTGCCCCTCATTCCCCCTGATATCTACTGGTGATGGCATTTTGGGCCCAAGGAAGTGCCAGAGCGAAGTTTGGAATGCAAACAGTTTGTTTAAAACAGTTTGCATCTGGAGCAGCAGTTCTTGTAGTGGTGGGGGCAAGGCAGGTGCATGGAGCAGGGACAAGGGGAGGGGGACACAAAACATGGTAATGGGAGGCAGGTGCAAGGCACACCCATGGTGGGGGGGCGGGGGGGGGGAGGAAGGCAGGTGCACAGGGGGAGGATAGGGTGTGAGCTATGCACACCCATAAAGTGGGTACAAAAATCTGTCAGGGATAACCTGATTGAGGAAGATGAAGTTGACCTTGACAGCATTCCAGTATACCCTTGAAAAGACAGAAGAAGTGGATGAAGAATGTTGTAAACAAGTTTGAGGAAGTTATAAGAGATTGAGCAAGAAGAGACTGAGCAAGTAATACCACAGAGCAGAAACTTGGCAAGAGAACAGTAGGTACAGTGAGAAATACAGTAGGAGCTCCAGCCAATCATTATGTGAATGGAGGTGAATGGACAAAGCTATTGAGCGAATCATTTTAGCAGCCTTAGTGCATGAACAGGTGGACAGATAAGAAAGGTTATAAAAGGGTACGCTTTTTCTGCTGCACCATCTCAGCCATCTTGGTTTTTGCAACTTAATAAAGACTGCCTTCTTACATATACTCTTGTCGTTGTCCATCCCTACCATGAAAAAAAGCAGGCAAGGCAGGCCCATGGGAGGCAGGGACATGACAAGTAGGGCCAGGCACACACACGGGAGTCAAGGCCACAAAGATCGGGGTGGCATGGGAAAAACCCCACCTGAAGGCAGAGACAGGGGTATGGGGGGGGCATAGACAGGTGCAGATGTGGTGCACATCCTCATGCTACTCGATAATCTCACCTTCAGTCCTAGGAAAGGAAATGGGATCACAAACCCTTGTCACAAAAAACAAGTTGCCATCCTGCAGGAAGTTCAGAATTCCAGGAAAATCCAGTGCACCTATGTCTTGGTTTGAAAGACAGGTGTCTGTGGAGGAAGGCAGGAGCCTCCCTTGAAATGGAAAGTGCAACCCCCTTCCCTCCAAATTATTATAATTTTGAAATTAACGGGCGTTCAGGCAAAGATACGGGGAATAGGAATAACAGTTCTTTACTAATATATATATATATATATATATAAAAAACACAAGGCAGGGAAAAAACAAACAACCCACTGGTTTACACTGACAGAGTCAGGAATACAACCTGACACCCTGTTAGGGTGGCAGTAGCAGTCCGATAAGATGCTGGCTGCAGTCCTCCTGAAGCGATGGATGTAGTTCTGTGGAAGCAGCAATCAGGTAAAAGAGTCTGGTCTTCCTCCGAAGGTCCAGTGGTAGGTAGGTAGCTCTTGTCCTCTGGAACTCCAGTGGGGGGAAAAGCTCCTCTGGGAATCCACTGGAAGAAGGCTGCTAGGGTGTTCAAAATCTCTGTTTTTATTTGGCATGGACTGCTTGGCTCCTTCCCCCCCGCCCCCCCCACCCCCGGGCGGAGCATCTCACAATGGGATGGGGAGTCGTGAGGCAGTTCCTTGATGGGCCATTAACAGGAGATAGTCCAGGAGCGAGTTATCGATGAGTCAGGCGATAAGGCATTGTTGTGCCCAGTAACAGGAGATAGTCCGGGGGGGGGAGGCAGAGAGCACCGCCCCACCTGGTCTCAACAGCTCCTGAAGATGGTAATAGAATATTTTTTTCTTTTGGCACATTTTGCACTGTAACCCAGGACAACCTAGAACAAAACCACAGCAAAACTGTCAGTTAAAAAAGCTGTGTGTTTTAGAACCCTCTCATCACCCCTTAACACTCCGTATGAAACTGCTGACAAATAATAAAAAAAAAAAAGCCCAAGCTGCATCCCAGGGCTCTCTCTACTGTGGGTGCTGCTGGAGCTTGCCCAATCCCACAGCTCTCACCTCGCCCAGAAGGAGCTCCCTGGGCAGAGCCCGGGACTCATCTACCCCAGGCCCCGCCCACTGCCTTTCCAAACATCCCCCGGGGAAGGGGCCGCCGCGGGGCACAAAGGTGAGAGCGTCCGGTGCGTAGCCCACTCACTGTAGGCGGTAGCAGGAGAGAGCGCGGCAGCGCGCACCCGGAGCTGCAGTACCGTCTTTTGGTCACAGGGTGGCAGCAGGGTGCGCGGCAGCGCCGCCGGGGCTGCATAACCGCTTTTTGGTCACAGGGTGGCAGCAGGGAGCGCGGAAAGCTCCGCTGGGCCTGCAGTACCGACTTTCGGTCACAGGGTGGCAGCAGGGAGCGCGGCAGCGCCTTCGGGGCTGCAGTACTGCTTTTCGGTCACAGGGTGGCAGCAGGGAGCGCGGCAGCGCCTTCGGGACTGCAGTACTGCTTTTCGGTCACAGGGTGGCAGCAGGGAGCGCGGCAGCGCCTTCGGGACTGCAGTACTGCTTTTCGGTCACAGGGTGGCAGCAGGGAGCGCGGCAGCGCCTTCGGGACTGCAGTACTGCTTTTCGGTCACAGGGTGGCAGCAGAGAGCGCCACAAATCGGTGTCACCGCACACGCGCGTGTACCACGCCCCAGTACCCAACCCTAGTCAAATCGTGGTAGCAGAGCGCGCCGCAGGCGGCCGCCAGCGCGCATGCGCGTACCCCGGCCTGCAGTACCGCACACCCCCCACGCGCAGGCAGCACAAAGCGCCGTTTCACGCAGCACCCCCGTGCGGTCACAGCGGCGCAGCAGCACCTGCGTCTTTCTCTGACACTGGGGGTACAGGGGGACCCGGAGAGGGGTGGGGGATGACCGACACCAACGGCTCTCCCCGGCATAACCCACAGACGAGCACTCACCTGCCACAGCCCACGAGACAGAATCCATGCTCGATGCCTGCCCCCCGCCGGATCATCGACGCCGGCTGCCGCACAGCAGAGGGGTGGCAGGGCGTCCGCCAAAGGACGGTGCCATGGCTCTTGCTCGCACTCGGCTCTGCCACATTCCCCGTCTCGGACCACGCCCGGACGGGCTCCCCAGAGCAACAACTGCCCCTTTCCCCACCGGACAGCCGTGGCAGAAAGCTTGGACAGAGACAGAGCTGGCCCCGCGGGGCGAGAGCGCTGAGCCACCGGCAGGCAAACCCGGGGGGGGGGGGGGGGGGCGAGCTGCTGCGCAGCACCGGACACTCACAGCAAGACATCGGGAAACAAAAGGCCCCAGCCATAGTTCAGCACATTAGAAGAACAACACAGAAGCAAGGAGAGGAATTCAATAGAACGAGGGACAGGAGAGCAGTCGAACTGAAGGAGACCAGCCCGAAATACAGACACATCCTCTACAAACCAGAGTGATTTGAATACTTAACACTCCATAGAAAGACAAACAGATACGATTTCCAACCCCTTCTTAGCAGAAAAGCAACTGCTCTTGCTCATGTTTGATGCCCTTCCTTAGAGCGCTGCTGCAGAACAAGGCTGTACACCCCCATCTAGATCTATGCTTACACCTGTCTCCAAAATACACAGTTGTTATTTGACTCTGCTCCTGCCCCACCTTGTTCTATCATGTCACATGATTAGAAACCAAGTACTTCAGAGCGCTCTGTCAAAACACAGGGAAGAAACTCAGTAACATGCAGCTGCCTCTGGCTTGGAAAGAGTTAGAGAAACCCCTGACCGCTTAAGTACACCTCATACATTACATGCTGTACTGATTCGGCAGCGAGTTTAAACCGCGTTAGTCATTCTGCCAATTATACAATTTTAACTTTCTCTAGAGTTTCATATATGACAGGAAAAGATCAGTGAAATAATAGATCCCCCACATGGTTTTACTCATTAAAAAGAAAAAAAAAAGAAATTCAAATCCCCAGGGCTGCAACAGGTAAGGCCACCGAACAGGACTGGCAGATGCACTAAGGCTTCTGGCTGTACCAAAGCACGCAGAGGAACATTTTTTAATCGTATCTCGACCGTTGCAACCAAGAATGTAAAGACCAGCGACGCCATCCACTTTTGGAACACTTGCTGTGCTTCAGTCTTTGGAAACAAATTGACTTTGCTGTTGTTTTGTTTTTCAAAAGAGGGCAAAAAGTCTCACTGCTCATGACTTCTACAGCCAAGCACACAGAGTCCGACAGGCAGTTCGTACAACGCAATTTCTTTGAAGGAGAAAGATTTCCATTCCAGGAAAATCCCTTTTCCAACTGAAATCAAAGTTACGCACTGCAGGACAACGGTCCCTGGTCCCTCAGCTTCGCTTCCAGAGGGCTGGGGATCCGCGTCCATCCTCAGCAGAAACCACATCAACTAACCTGATTACTCCTGCAGTTGCCACGTTCCTCCTCATCGCCTACAGAAAAAAAAAAAAAAAACCCACACACACCGCTGACAGTGGTAGCTGTCACACGGGTCACCACAGACCTCCTCGAAACACCCTCCTCCTCAAAAGGAACGTGGTCTTCCGCTCAACTGCTCCGCACCGATTCCCGTGTTGGACGCTGCAGCTGTCATCGCTTGCGGCCCCCCTAAGGTAGCAACAGACAGAGAAATACCGTCACGCTTGGGAGAAATCACCAGCCCCACGCTCCTCCTTGCTGCTCCTTAGCTCACCACCTCAAAAGCTCACCCAACTCCAAAGGCAGCTGCGTAACACCTGCACAACCGCACAGAAACGCTTGACCGAGCTGCCGCAGGATGCTCCGCTCTTGGACGCCGGCCCGGCTGACAACCGCCTCGCCTCCTCAGGCCGCTGGTCGGCGCGCAGCTTCGCCCCTCCGAGGCTATGTGCGTGACCTGCGAAAGCCAAAACAAAAGGCACGTGCTGAGATACCGCCCGAAACCACAGCCTGCCCGTGCCCATTCCCCTCTCCTCCTCCTCTACCTCGGCCGCCCACCCACCCTACCTCTGCCAGCTGCCGCGTTGAGGCTCCGGTACCACCTGTAAAACACAACCCATAAGGGATGCTTATAAACTTCACAAACGACACAACGCCTGAAAAGTAACTTCTCTGCTGCAGCCCACCAGTCCCAGCTCACCTCGCCCCAGCCACCCGCAGTGCCGATACCCTGCTTCGCTCGCTACTTCGTGCCTTTGGAATACAACAAACCTACCAAGACCTGTCAGCTGCTCACACAGCCATCGGCCGCATCTGCCCGCTGACACTGCGTGCCAACCCACCTTCTTCTGGCCGCTCCCCCGCCCCTCCTCTAACCCTTTGGTGCACGGCTCGTCTCACTGCATCTGAAAACGGCATCGAACGAGTCACCCGGCTGCGGAGCAACAGCTTAACGGTTCCGGAGATCTCCTTTCCATGTAGGAATACCCTCTAGACTCCAACAACAGCCAGCCAGCCATCACAGAAAACCAAAGCCAACGCAACACCTGGCCCTACGCGTACGACCCTTAGCACCTTCCACCCCGGAAGTCAAATGCCACGGCCCCTGACGAAAAGATACGGCCGCGGCCGCAACCGCAACGGTGGACGCGCGAGAAGCCGGGCCCCAAGACCCAACATCCACAGGATGCGGAGAAGTCGTCGTCCCAGAAGAGGGCTCCGTGAGAACAGACCGCTCGACAGCGGATACCCCAGCGCATCCTGGACCACTCGTCACCTTCTCGGACACGAGACATGCTGGACAGATCTGTGTGTGGAGCTTCTCGCGCGAGACGGGGAGCGCTCGGTCGGCGGTACCCCGGTGAGTCGAGGAGCACGAGACCCTCGGTGCGGCTACCGATGCGCCCGCCTACCGCAAAAGAATAAACCTCCGGAGCATTGAGACCTCATTAATGTGCAGTATAGCGCACACGGAACAAGCACCACCGACCGCCTCCTTACCACTGAACCCCTCAAGGAATCACAGCGGCGGTCAGCTGACGGAAAAACCATGGCGGCTGAAAGATCTAACACAGGCACCTTACAACCACAGAAACCGGTGCTAAACACACAACAGGTGAAAAACTACACGGAAACATAACTGCTGTGACCGGCACTACGACACGTCTCATCAGGCGCGTCATGAAAAAGTCAGAAACGGAGTCATGGGAAGGCTCGCGTGCCCGGGCCTACGACAGAAGACAGACCCTGGCTGGAGACTGTTACCAGCGCAAAGAACGCAGACCCTCTTCTCTGAGAAGTTCTGGGGAAGATGCCTTCTCGAGAAACTCTCAAGCTCCGTATACAGGCGAGTACAAGATGCTCACCCTAACCCTCGCTGGACAATTTCACCATCAGTCCTATTAAGAGAGAAAAAAGAGCATAGATCAAGACATCAGCAACTTACACAGCACACAGTAAAAACGGTGGGGAAAAAAAACAAGGTTCCATCTCCCATAGTCAGGAATTCCAGAAAAATGCAATGCATCTAAAATTTAAAAAAAAAAAATGGCAGGCTATTAAACCATTTTGCCACCCCCAAACCCTCAGCGGAAAACCGCCAGCCTGAAACAACAAAAACAACTGCATAAAAGGGTACTTCCTACTATGCCTACAGCCGAACCTCGGCCGGTCTCGAAACTCTTCCCTCACACCGACGCCTCCGCTTCTTGCCGTGAGCAAACCCCCGACGCCCGCGCAGCCCAGCCGGCTCCAAGAGCTGCCGCCAGCGACCAGACCAGCGGAGCGCCCGCACCGCAGCAGCCCCGGAGCAGAACGGGCTCCCTGTGCAGAGGCCAGGGCTCGTACACCCGGGGCCCTGCTCACCACCCTTCCTGCAATCCCCTGGGAAAGGGGCTGGGGCGACCCCCAGCAGACACAAGGGCGGCCGGAGGAGCAGCGGGGAGTTTCCTCACCTGCCTCCGTGTCACGGGGTACAAAGCACTGAGCAAAGACAGCGACCCGTACCGCAAAGGCCGATACCTGCTCTTCTACTGCAGGTATCTGCGGCACCAGCAACGTGACCGGGCAGGGAATTAAACTAACGGAACCGCTTTAACTGGGAGAATAAGGACACAAACCTGAGCCAGGTGCAGTCAGCAACATCCCCGGGGAGGAACCGGCAACCAAGTCCTCAGCGCTGCCCCTGGGAGACACAAAGAACGGCCAACTGTTGTCCACAGCGACGGCCACCCCTTTCCCCAGGCAGGAACCCCTCCTTCTGCAGGAGCTCCTGGAGACGCCCCCTCCTGCCCCAGACCATTGCCAACGGCACCCGTGCTTATGGGGCAATAAAGCACGTTCGCGGGTCAGCTTGCTGCTGCGAGGGCAGGGTCTGGGGTGGTCAGGGGCTACGGGACAGGTGCTGGAGCTGTGGGCAGCTGCATGGGGCGCGCAGGCCGGAGCACTTTTCCAGGGGGTGGGAAGGCCTCCAGGTGCCCGGAGGCAGCCATCTGCCCCTCTTCCTCCTTCCTCTCCACCAGCTCACAAAACCCCTGGGAGCTGCCCTGACGGGGCCCGACGTCTGCTGTCGGCACTCTCGGGCAGGCGTGCCCTAGCAGCACCATCCCCTGGGGCTGCGGCCCCATGACACAGAGCGGCCATCGCCATCAGCCTCGCTGGCTCCCTCCGGGGCTCCTCCGGCACCAGCCCGCAGCTGCAGCCATGGCCCCTTACCCCCGCTGTGTACCTGCTCCCCTGGACTCTCTGACCGCTGCTCAGCAAGTACAAAGGAGACAGAGCGAGGGTTTATTTGCAAACCCATCTAAGTGCGAGGAACACGCCTGCTCTGGGGCTCAGAGCCCGTCCACTCACCCTTCCCTGGGACCGCTCGGCAGTCCACGCTGGGGCAGCAGGTACGGAGAACGAAAACACAGCCATGGGGAGCTGGGCAGAGGAACAGAAAGAGAAAAATAAGGTGAGGGAGAGGAACTGAGGAGCAGAGAAAGAGAGGTACCGGGAAAAGAACAGAGAGGGGGAGACACAGATAAAGAAAGGACACAGAGTCCTGGTCTGTGGAAGGAAAACGGGGTCAGGGAGCCAGGCGAGGGAAAAGAGCACGCCCACCAGCCCTGTGCCCAGGGGGCAGCAGCGGCCTTTCCTCACGGGGAAGTGGCAGCGGGCACGGCGGCCCCATCCCACAGGCCCTGCAGCATCGCGCGGCCGTTACCGGCGGCGCCCGCCGGCAGGACAGCCTGCTGCTCGCCGGATGCAGCGCTGAGCATGGCGCCCGAGCCGGACGCCCGCAGGCAGCCATGCGGCCCTGGCAACGAGCCCACAGCTCGTGCGGCGGCTGTGGCGAGGGCTGGGCCGTGCCGCAGGAGCGGGGGGCCATCACTCGACCCCCGCAGCGCAGCACCTCCTCCCCTGGGCTCCCTCACAGCCCCTCGCCTGCTGTGAAGGGACTGCAAACGCAGCTGGGAGGGCAAAGGAGACTGCGAACGTTTCTTCAGTCACGCAGGTAGCGGATGCAGCGAGAGCGCCTGAGGCAGGGAACAGGATGGCGAGAGAAAGACAGGGACAGGGAGCCCGACAGGTGGAGAAAGAAGCAGCAGGGAGAGAAGAAGAGAGGCAGCAGATAGAGGGAGAAGGGAGCAGGGCAGAGACCGACAAAGGAGGACGGAGACGCAGGACAAAACTGGGACAGGCAGCACGACAGAGAGGAAGGAAAGAAGAACAGGGGCAGGAAGCTGGACCGAGACACATGGAGAAAGACAACAAAGAACAGGGCAGAGAGGGAGGATGAAACAACAGGGACAGGGAGCCAAGACAGCCAACAATGGAGGGAAGGGGCGGGGGTGGGGGGAACAACAACACGGTACAAACCACAGAGCTACACACTACAGGTGGAAGAATTAAAAAATAGAGCCGGGGAGCCAGAAAAAAAAAAAAAAAAGCTGGAGAGCAAAAAGTATAGCGATTCATACAAAAAGGGAGGGAATATTAAAATAGCGTCATCAGGGAGCCAGAGAAAGCGAGACGGAGAAAGGACAAAAGCAACAGGCTACAGGGCAGAGAGGGAGGAACTCATGAGCAGCAACAGAGCTCCGGCCAGAGAGAGACGGAAAAAAGTACAAGACTGCAGGGGCTGCAGGGCAGAGAAGGAAGAATTGACCAACAGGGACAGGGGACCAGACAGAGCGTGATCGAGAACAGAAAAAACCAGCAGCGGGCTACAGGGAAGAGGAATTCAAGAGCAGGGACTGGGAGCTGGACAAAGAGACAGAAAAAAAAAAAAAAAACCACGAAACAGTGATGGGCTATGAGACAAATAAGGAGGAAAGAAAAAACAGCAGCAGGGAGCCAGACAGAAGAGACTGAGAAACACAGACAAATAGCTTGGGGCTATGGGACAGAGAATGTGGAATGAAAAGGCAGAGAGAGGGAGCCAGACAGAGAGCAGGGGGAAAATCCAGACAGGCTACGGAGGGGCAGAAGAAGGAATTAAAATCTGGGGACAGAGAGCTGAACAGAGAGGGATGGCGACAGCAGGGAATAGCAGCGGGTGCAGGAGTAAGAGGGAGAAAATAATCGATAGGGACAGGGAGCTGGATACAGAGGGTCAGAGAAAGGTGAAAATAGGGGTAGGGTAGAGGGCAGAGAGTAAGAATTAAAAAATGGGGGCACTGAGACACAGAGATGGAGAGAAGAAAAAAGCAACAGGCTACACAGCAAAGGAGGAGGAATTAAAAAACACGGACAGGAAGTGCGAAAGTGAGAAGGGGCTGGGGGGGGTGGGGTGGGCCGGGGACTCCAGGACACACGACTCCTGACAGGCAACAGGACAGAGAGGGAGGAATTAAAAGGGAGGGACTGGGAGCTGGGAGAGGGGGAGAAAGAAAAAGAATCACGGCACACTACAGGGCTGAGAAGGAAGAAACTGAACAACAGGGACAGGCAAACGGCCAAAGAGAGCCCAACGAAAGAAAATGTGCCGATGGGCTACAGGACAGAGAGGGAGGAGTGAAACAACAGGGAGCCAGAGCCAGGCACAGAGAGATCGAGACAGAAAAAACAGCCAGGAGCAACGAGGCGGGGCAGGGGTGGGGGGAAGCTGCGAGGATCTGGAGCCAGACAGAGCAACAGCAAAAGAAAATGACAACGACAAGCTCCAGGGAGGAGCGGGAGGAATGAAAAGACAGAGATGAGGGGCCGGACCCAGTGTGACACACGCAGGAAGCACAGCAACAGCTGGAGGGCAGAGAGGGAAGAATTAAAACACAGGGACAGGGCGCCAGAGGTGGAGTGGGGAGACAGATAAAGGGGGAGAGGGCAGACAGAAAGACAGGCTACAGGGAGAAGCAGGAGGAATTAAAGAAATGGGATCCACAGCCGGACAGAGAGAAGGAGAAAGCAGCACAATCACCACAGGCTACAGGGCCCAGAAGGAAGAAACTGAAAAACAGGGAAGCGGGAGCCGTCCAGAGAGAGATATGAAGAAAGGGAAGATAGCGGGGAGCCGCCACACGGCAGCAAGGGAAGGATTAAAAAGATGGGGCAGGGAGCCGGACAGGGAGCGATGGAGAAAGAAACAAAGCCCCTTGATGGGCTACAGGACAGAGAGGGAGCAACTGAAGACTCGGGGAAAAGGAGCAGGACAGAGAACGGAAAACCAGTGACGGGCCACAGGGCAGAGGGAGGAACCACATATGTGGGGAGAGGCAACTGGCCAGAGAGAGATGAGGACAGACAGATAACAGCAGTGGGCTACAGGGCTGAGAGAGAAACTGAAAAACGGGGACCGAGAGCCGGGAACAGGAGACACGCAGAAACACCAAATCGCAACAGGCCACAGGACAGAGAGGGAAGAAATAAACATCTGGGACCAGGAGCAACCTACAGAGAGACGTCGGGAAACGGAAGTTTCAAGAACAATGCATACGAGGCAGAGAGGAAGGCATTTTTAGAAGTGGGTCAAGACAGGGACAGGGAGCCCAACAGAGACAGAGAGAACAAGAAAGCAACAACGGGCTGCGAGACAGACAGGGAGCAATTGAAAAATCCCAGCAGGGAGAGACGGCAAAAGGAATGAAATCGCAACACGAACTTCGAAAGCGACAGGCTGCAGGGCAGAGAGGGAGGAATTTTAAAAAATCCGGATCTTGTGCTGGACCAAGAGAGACCGAGCAAATAAAAATGGTGAGGCCTAAAAGGGCACACAGGAAGGAATTAAACAACAGGGACAGAGAGCCAGACAGAGAAAAGTCCTGACAGGCTTCCAGAGAGAGAGGGGAATTTAAAATTAGAGACCAGGAGCTGGACAGAGAGAGACTGAGAAAGGGGAGGGGGGAAAAAAAAAAAAAAAAAAAAAAAAAGACAGGGGCGGGCAAGGGGGAAATCACAGCACCATGTGAAAGACAGGGGGCCAGGGGAGGGATAGGGAGGGCCTGGGACACACAAGTGGGGCGATGGGGCCCCGAGGGCCCAGGACTCACCGCATCCCTTGTTCTCAGTGCTGCCAGGAGAATTTGCCCGTTCAGACGCTTCCTTCTCTTCCTCTCCTCCCTTCCTCTTCTGCAGCTCCGGTCACATGGTGGTTCTCCACCTAAAAGATTACATGGCTGTCTCAACTCTTGCGAGACAAGGCTTCCTAGACATGTAGCCTCGCTCGTTCATGCATCACACGGCCGTACCATGCCATGGGTTACGCACATGGACTCTCCGCTTGCCTGCGGCGGGAGGCAGCTGCCGGCCGGCCGGCCTCTGATTCCTTCTTCTTTCTCTGGCCTCTCCAGCTTCAGCCGCAGCAGCTCCTGTCCACTGCCCACAGCCAGCAAGTGCTCCGCCCGCCCCTTTTTGCCCCCACGCCGCGACGAGAGCGAGGTCAGGCAGAGACAACCCAGGCAAGACCGAGGCGGGTGCAGACAACAGCATCCTCAGGGGAGGAAGGGACACCTGTGCCCTCAGTGCAGCCTCTGGGAGACAAGGAGAATCAGTGACCATTATGACCGTAGATCATCCCCGGCCAAATCGCCTCCTTCCACAGCAGCTTCTGGAGATGCCACTTTTTCCCTGCACTGCAGTTAATGGTATCCACGTTAAGGCAGAATCAAGTGCATCCGAGGGCCAGCTTGCTGCCATCACAACAGGATGACCTGGGGAGACAGGCTGCAGGGGAGGTGCTGGAGCTGGGGGCAGCTGCGCGGGGCCAGCGGGGCCGGGGAAGGCTCAAGGGGAGCTCTGGCGAGTTGGGAAGGCACCCGGCGCCTGGAGGGGCGTCCGCCTCCTTCCCCTCTTCCCTCCCACCAGCTCCCGGGAGCTCCCCGGGGCTGCCCGCCGCAGCACGGGCCTTGAGGCTTCCCGTCCCGCCACCCCCGGCGGCCAGCGGCCAGCAGAGACTCCCGCACCCGCCGAAGGAGCTCGCTCGCCTCACCGCCGACCTCGCCCCTCACCCGCCGCCATGCTGCTCTCGCGCACCGCGCATGCGCGAGCCGCCGCCGGCGCGCCGGAAGGGCCACGCCCGGCGCGCGACCGCCGCGCTGCGGGACCGCGCTTTGGCCGCGCGGCAGCAGTGCCCGCCGGGCGGCGCGTGCCCGGGGCGGCCCCGGCACTGCAGCCCCGCGCGTTGCGCGCCGAGCGCCCGCCGGCCCCGCGCCCCTGGGGCGGGAGGACACGCCCCCGGCGGGGCGGGAGCGGGGAAGGGGCGGGTCTGAGCTTGGGCTGGGGGCGAGGGGCAAGTCGGGGGGTGCAGGCGGCACCCGAGGGGCGGTGGGAGGGCGGTGCCGAGCATGGTGGGGCGGAGGGGGCACAAGGTCGGAGGGCAGGGGGTTCGGGGGAACGTCCCGCAAAAACCTCGCATGGGGCAACATCTCCATGGGAATCACTTGGGGGGGGGGGACGGGACGGGGGGACGGACGACAGGGATGGGGGGGGTGGGGGGGGCGGGCAGAACAGCGGGGAGGAGACCCTCTGGGCCCCGGACTCTCCCCACCGGACAGCCCCGGCTGCAGCACCCGCGGGTCCCCGCTGGAGACAGAGCCAGGAGCCTCCGGCCGCAGGGCTGGCGCCGCCGGGCGAGCACGCTGAACGGCCGGCAGGCAAACCTGGGCAGGGGGAGCTGCCGAGCAGCACCAGACACAACACGGCAGCTCAAGAACAAAAATCCCAAGTTATGTCTCAGCATATGAGAAAAGTAACACAGGAGAAAGCAGAAGAATTCAGTGAGAATGAGGGATAGGATAGCAGTTGAGCTAAAGGAGGTCAGCTCAAACTACAACACATCTGTTCAAAGCCAGAGCCATCGGTACGCTTAAAAAAAAATTAAAAAAAAAAAATCAATACTAAGACTCATCAATACAATTTTGAAAGCATTCTCAGCATAAAAGCAAACACCCTTGATAGTGCTGGAAAACGTCTCGTCCCTTTCTCACAGCACCCCTGGGGGGAGATACACCCCCCACCCCCCCCCACCCGTGAGACCGCAGGAAGACCTCGTACCATCCTCGGACTCACCACAACAGCTACAGCCCTTGCGCCGCCGCCGCTGCTGCTGCACGTCTCGCTTGCTCAGTCAATAAATCTGCAGAGTGAAGTGTAAAACTCTAAATAAACATAACAAAGTCATGTTTAAAACGTTCTTTAAAGAAAGAACAAATCTCAGTCGTTCACTTTATACCGAAAAGGCACGTGGATGTTCATGTACATCCAACAACAATGCTCACACTACCAAAGTATTTGATTTGATGTTTGCGTTAACTGCACTCACCCAGCTGCAAGCAGATACCATTAAATCACCTGTCTCCAAAATACACCGTTCCCATCCGACTGGGGGGTTTCTTGTGCATTACACCATTAGGAGGGACATCTGGGCAGCTGCACCGCCCAGGAGAGATGCCACCCAATGGCCAGGGAAATGCACCACCGAAAGCCAGACAGAAATAAAGTACTTTGGAGTGCTCCCTCCAAATATGGGGAAAACCACCCATAACATTCAGCAGCCTCTCTTTTTAAACACATAGAAGAAATACCAAATTGCTTAAACACCCTCTTCAATCGTACCCTGAAGCTCGCGGGCGGTTACAGTTTAAACAAGGCAAGTCCATTTGTATATTACACAACATGAACTGTTTGGGGTTTTTTCCTATCAGAAATGAAACTTATAAAAAATTAGTAAGATAAGAGATCCCCATACTATTTTACTTTGGGGACACACACACACACACGACACACACACAGATGGGACCATGACGGACAGGGATGACGACACAATGCAGAAATCAACCACCCAGTTCTGCAATGCTTAAGGCTACCAAACAGGACTGGAAGATTTGCCAGAGAGAGGTGGGGGGAAAAAAACCACCAAACAAGCAAAAAAACCCCAAACAACAAAACAAAACAACACAACACAAAAAAAAACCCAACCCACGACCTTGATTGCTCTTAGTACAGATGTCAGTATCTCAGTCAGGTTTTCACGTACCCCTATGAGATATTTTAAACACTTAAGGACTGAAAAAGGAGAAAGCTTTTATCTGGAACACAGTCCATTTCTTCAGAACATCCAAACTCTGACGCACAGTTTCTTTCCCCTTTCAGCACCATACGATTCTCACAGAATCGTTTCTCAGCAAGCACACAAAACAGAAAGCTACGCACGCTCTCAGGAAGAGCAAATAAACGGAGGGGAGTACACTTCACACAGGCACAACGTGCTCCAGAACAGACCTTATTTTGAGTGTTTCTGCTGAAGCACTTCCTATCAAAACTAGAGAAGGAGAGCTGGCACGTTCTTCACGTTCACTTTAAAGTCCGTACTACAAGTACCTGGGGAAAAACGCAGACGCACGGGGCAGACGTACCTTGTCCTTGTAGGCCACTCGGGATCCTCTGGGCCAGTCTTGTACCTCCAGGGCAGAAGAAAGGGTCACCATGGTGAAATGATGCCAGTTGATAGTCTGCTGAGAGAGGAAAAAAAAAAAAAAAACAAGCCACCTTTTAGCACAAAGCGGGCTAGGAATCGAAAGCTTCCTATTTCAGCGAAGGTTTGCAATGACTACAACCGAGTGGAGGAAAAAGCATTTTGCATCATCTTTGGTACAGCTGTTGAGACAGGCCACTAGAGATTTTGGTTTTCATAGAAAACTGGGTGCTTTCTGTCTTTTTTTTTTTTTCTTTTTTTTCTCCTTCTGACTCATTGGCAGCTTCAGTCTCACCAGAACTCCCTTCCTTAGATCGACACAGATAACTACGCACCTTTTCTCAAGCCTACATAGAGCCAGGGTTTCCTCACCCTAGACATCCCAAATCGAATACTATCCTTAAAATGTACAGCGACCCACCTGCCCTTGTCAACTGCCTCCTTGCAGAAACTGCCCCTTCACAGCTCGTCCCCGTCTCAGCGGATTGTCCTGCTGGAGGATGAAGTGCAGAAGATGCGTATCCCCACAGCATTTGTCTGTGAGGGTACATGTTCAGAAATACTCTGAATCTGTAAGACAGACAGGTGTAATTTCTGCGATTTCAATCATCAGAACTCAATTGTGAGGAAACAAACTAATGTTTAAATGAAGGGTCTGTACGCTACAGTCCTAGGAGAGGGGCAGGGGGGAGAAAGGCATTACAAATTGGAAAAAAAAAAAAAAGGGCATGATTCGGAGCTCCCAATCATGACGGAGCGGTGGGGACAGTAACAAAAGCAAAGACAAACAGCAGCAACGTTAAGTGAAATCCAGCTTTAATTCTGATCACGTCTTTAAGAGACTCCCCAAGTCTATACCTCAGTCCTACGAAGGACTAGTCCTTTTTTTTGAAGGACAAGTTGTTTTTTTTTTTTTAACACATAAAAGTCCCAGACTGAGGGCTCCACGGAATAGCATGTGGACTGAACCACAGGACAAGCAGTCATCAACACTCTAATGAAAAAACCAAATCGACTATAAACCAAGTTTAAACATCACTGTCCATCCTGTTTCTTTGGTTACATTTCTACCGGCATCTAGGTGCTCAAGAGTTCACTGTCCTCACACCACAGGTTACTGACAATGTACTCGGGCATCTAAAAATAAAAAGCCATCTCCACCCCACCCATAAAATCAGGGTGAACCACGAGAAGAGAAACTCTCAAGGCGGCAACAGGCAGCTCTGCACTTACCACGGAGGAAAGTCTGTTCCTCGGCCCGGAAAAAAAAAACACTCTCGACTCCCAAGGGACCTCCCGGGGAACGAACCGTGCTCCATTAACGGCGTTTTGTCCCCAGCTTCTCTGCCCCGGGCTTGGGTGGGGAGGGGCGGCGGGGCCCTTCCACTCGCCCTGGCCCCTCCGCGCTCCCCCAGCCCCACGTGGGCCATCGCCCAAGCACCGACCGCATCCGCCCGCGCGGGATCTCCCTCGTGGGACGCGGAACGCGACGCCGGGAAGAGGCGGCGGAACAGGAACCTCTTGGTCAGGTCGCCCGGCCAGCGGCGAGAAGACCGAGCCAGGTTCTGCCCGAGGGGCCGGGCAGGGCCCCCTGGAGCCCCAGCCGGCCCGTTTCCGTCCCCTTTGCCCGGCACTGAGCAGGCCCCGCCGCCCCGCCCCAGACATCGGCGAGCACCGCCCGGCCCGCTCCGGCGCACCGGCAGGGCAGCCCAGCAGCGCCGCGCCCCGGGACCGCCGCTCCCGCCGTGCCGCGAGAGGCGCCTGCCCGGCTTCAGGCCCTGCGGGGACACCGCCCTCCCCCCCGCTTCTTCCCACACGGCGCGGCTCCGCCCGCAGCCTCCCCCGCCCCGCTCCGCGCCTCCGACACGGGCCCCGCCGGCCTGGCCGCCCGCCTCACGGCTTTCCCCGGGACCCACCGGTCGATCGCCCGCTCCCCACTCACCCGCTCCCCCGGCGGAGCCCGAGCCAGAAGAGCCCCAGCCGCAGCCCCAGCCCCGCAACGTTCGGTGACCGCGCCGCTCCTGCCGCGACTCGCACTGCCGGGCGGTGCACCGGAGAGTGCAGGAAGCCACGCGCCCCGGAGGGGCGGGGAGAGAGGCGGAAGTGACGCTTCCGGCGGCGCGACAGGATGCAGGAACACGCGCCCACCAGAACGGGGGATGCGGCAAAGCGCGCCCCCTGCCGGGCGGGGGGAGCATGGAAGACACACCCCTGGGCGGGCGGGAGCACCGCTGGGCAGCGCCAAAGCACGCGCACCAGGGGCGGGAGGAGGGAGCGGGACGGCACCTCCGGGCGGCCGGCGACCAGGAGACCCCGCGCACCCGCCGAAAGGGATGACTCGCTCGCCTCACCGGTGGCCTCGGCCCTCCCCCGGCGCGCCGCCGTGCTGCTGCCGGGCACGCGTTTGCCCGGCACGCGCTTGCCCCGCCCACCACCGACGCGCCGGAGGGGCCGGAGCCGGCGCGCGAACGGGCAGAGGGCGAGGGGCGGAGCGGCAGCGGGGCTGCCTTACCGGGAGGCAGCAGACGGCGCCAGGCAGCCCCCGCGGTCTCGCATGGCCGCTGCGGGCGAACGGCAGCGTGGAAACAGCGAACGACACCGCGGGTCGGGGCTGCAGTACCTGCCCTTGGCCGCATGGTGGCAGCAGAGCGCCGCAAAGCGAACTGAAACGCGCAGAAAGCCCATTTAAGAAGCGCGGGCTCTGAGGAAATCCGGGGGCGATGGACAGAAAAGGCAGCGAACGTGCCCCTCCAGCCCGTATCCGGGGCTACACTGCAACAGCTGCCCTGTCCCCCGATGACCCCTCACTAGCCAGGGAGGGGCGTCGAGAAAAGGGGAGGAGACCTGCGGGTCGAAGTGAAATCGGGTTTAACGAGACAGCACCACTACCAACAGAGGCATGCAAAGTTACACTGGGCCAAATGAACGTGCAGCAGCCACGATCGACAGGAGAGGGGTCCTCGGGAGCAAGGAGAAGCAGGGAAAGGAGAGAGCCCTGCAGGAGCCCCGCGGGAGATCCCCTTCCTCAGCAAACCTTCCCCCTTTATACTGAGCATGACACAGTGGTCTGGGCTACACCTGTAGCTGACTCAAACTGCTAACAGCCTGCTGAGCATTGCTGGGCTGTGATTCTGGACCAGCCAAACCGTGACGGCAAAACACAGACAGGCAAGGCTGTAGACAGAAACTTTTAAAAGCGATGGGGATTAAGGAAATAAGGGAAAAAAATAAAAATAGTAATGGAGAAGTAGAAAGAAAAATCTGTAAAGCAAAGGCACTGAAGAAAAAGAAAAAGTTAAAACTTAAGATATCAAAAAGCAAAGAGTAGATGTAGAAAATACAGTGTAAGCAATAGGGATTAGGGAAATAAAGGGGAAAGATATAAAAATACAGAAAGTGACAGCCAACAAAAATGGAGACAGAGAAAGAAAAATTTAAAAGGATAGTGGTGAGGAAAGATAAGGCATAATTAAAAAATAAAGACAGGATGTGGGATAAAAGTAGATAGAAATCTTTAAGAGCAACAGGGTACAAGAAACAGAAATAATTTAAAAATAGGGTCGGGGAGGTGGATAGAAGAAAATTGAGGAAGAATTTTTTTTTTTTTTTTTAAGTGAGAGCATACAGGACAGAGAGAGGAATTAAAAAGGAGGGACAGGGTGCCAGAGGGAGGGAAAATGAGAAAGAGAAATTGCAATGCAGTGAGGCACAAGAAACACGGGAAAGCATTAAGAAATTGGGAGAGGGAGCCAGAAAATGGGACACCATGAACAAGAGAGGGCTGGAGAGGGGGACAAGGGTGTAGAGAGGAGAGCTGAGAGATTGCACCAGAAAATAGGGACCGAGAGACAAATCGGAGAGATGGGGAGTGAGGCAGAAGGGACTGACGAGACAGAGGCAAAACAAGGGCCGGGGACAAATTCTAAAGCAACAGGGAAAAAGAAACATAGGCAAGAAATTAAAAATAGAAACAGGGAGCCAAATAGAAACACATGTAGAACAAATATTTCAAAAAGCGATGGAGTACGGGAAACACAGGCAAGAAATAACACATGGGGGCAGGGTGACAGATGGAAGAAGCAAAACTGAAGAAGTGGTTGGGTAGAGGACACAGAGGGAAGAATTAAGAACTAGAGTCAGGGAGATGGACAGAGGGAAAAGCAGAAAGAATATTTTAAATGTGAAAGGGTACAAGAATTAAAAGAATAGGTATATGGACCTGCGTAAAGGGATGCAGGCAAAAATGTGAAAAACAACAAGAGACGAGAAACAGGCAAGAAATTAAAATTAGGTCAGGGAGGGGGAGAGCAAGAGAGAGGTTGCAAGAAAATTTAAAAAGCGACTGGGTTCAAGAGACTTAAGTGAGAAGTTAAAAGACAAGAACGGAGAGGTAGAAACTTTCAAAAGCAATGGGGTACAAGAAACATGCAAGGAGGAAAAAACAGGAACAGAGAGCCCAGTAGAAGCAAACTGCCATGGGTTGACCTTGGCTGGCTGTTGAGTGCCCACCAAGGTGCTCCATCACTTCCTTTCCTCAACCAGAGGAAGAAAATACAACAAAAGCGCTAGTGGAAACCCACCACACTTCCCACAATCAACAGGGACCTGGATAAATGGAGGCAGGGAGAGAGGGAGACCTAGAAATGCCCTTTTCACAAGCAATAGGGCAGAATGAGAACAGAGCTCGTGGGGTGCCAGGAAGGAAAAGACAGAGAAAGGAAAGGTAGAAGGTGACACTTTACAGGGCAATGCTAGCAGAAGAGCAAAAAGCTTTGGCAAACTAGACAGCCTGAAAGGCAGACAGAGGCAGCGACAGGCAAGGAGGCAGGCAGAGATCTGGAGAACCAGGACAGGGATGGGACTGGACACACGTGAGGGGACACATGGCTCCTGGTGCCAACGGCAGACCTCCACCACCCCGAGGCTTTTCTCTCTGTCTCTGCCCCTTCCCCCTCCACTGCCTCACCTTAGGAGTAGGTGGTGGGTGACTCAATACACCTCTCCCATGAGGTTTCCTGGACATGCAGCAGCTCACATGTGTGCAGCCAACAGAGACGGCAAGGTCCCAGTGTCATGTGCCGGTGGGGCGCTCTGTTGGGGATGGCTGGGAGGGATCCTTCCTTGCCACAGGGACCAGCTGGAGACAGCTGCCTGTGGAAGCCCCTTGGTTTGACTCCTCAGGCAGGCGTGTCCAGGCAGTCCCCTTCATAGCCCAAAGCAGGGCCAGCCCCATCATTAGCCTCACTGGCCACACCTGCCCCAGCTGGAGCCCGTCAGGAACAGGGGCCTGGCCAAAGCCCCACAGCACATGGCCCCCTCCCTGGCACCTGCCCACAACCAGGAGCTCTGCACCCAGGGGCTTGAAAACCATCCAGGGGCACAGAGGAGGCAGGAAAAGTTTACTCACTCCTGCCCAGAACGACTCCTGGCACTGAGCTGGCTACAAGGCTCGGTGCCCAAATGCAGCAGGACAGCAGGAGAGCAGGAAAGAGAAAAGTAGGAGGAAGGTAGAGAAGAGATGGGGGACAGGCAGCCAGCAAACGGGATGCTGCAAACAGGAGAGGGACAACAGTATAGAGAGAGGAGAGCTGGGGGGTGGATGGGAAAAGATGGAGGAATATGTAAGAGACAGGGAGCAGGAGAGAGGTGGAAGTAACCGAGGTCTAAAGTGATAGGGGAAAAGAAACAAAGGTAAGAACTAGCACATAGGGTCAGGGAGATAGAAAGAGGGAGACATACAAAGAAAACTTAAGAAGTGACATCATTTTTCTGCCCTCCCACCACCTCTTGACTCCCACATTTTCCCTGACTTCGCACCCCATCTCAGCCTCCACTTTTTTTCCAGCTATGTCACACACATACACACACACACCCCAGCTTGAGAAAAGCCTGGCAGAAGCCCTGGTGCCCTTGGGAAGACGGCAGCGTGCCCAGCAGGATCCCACAGCAAAGGTGCCAGGATAAAAAACTATCGCTGGCCCTCATGGTGTCTGGGCAGCCCTTTCACAGGCAGCAGAGTGGGAAGGAGCGACAGGCAGGGTGGCAGAGATGGATGGGGGCACACACAGGAGAATGCGCAACTCACTGCAGCTGCTCACATGGGCTCAGACCTTCAATGCCCCTCCACGGCCAGGGACTCGCATGTGCGGGTGATGCAGGCACAGATTTCCTGACATAGTGTGCCAGTCATCTGCTAGGGGATCCTTCCTTGCTGCAGGGACCAGCCCTTCCGTGCTAGAGGCACCATACTCCCTCCTCAGCCAGTTCCCCTTTACTAGCTCCCTCAGGCAGAGCATTTATAGCCCACAGAAGGGCCAGTCCTGTCTTCAGCCCCACTGGCAACACCTGGAGCCCATCAGGAACAGGGGCAAGAACAAACACTCAGGGACAGGGAGATTGGAAGAGGGAGATACAGGGAGAAAATGTAAAAAGTGATGCTGCTTTTCCACCCTCCCATCCCTTGGCTTTGGGAAAGCCCTACGGAAGCCACAGGGCTTCAGGGTGGATTGTCCATGATGGGATTTTGGGCCGAAGGAGTTACCAGAGCAAAGTTCACAGTGCAAACAGTTTATTGGTGGTGTGCATTTTGAGCAGCAGTAGTTAGGGAGATGGGGACAAGGCAGGTGCATGGGGCAGGCACAAGCACGGGACAGGATCAAGCAGGGGGCAGGCACAAGGCACACCCACAGGCAAAACCTCACTTAGGGAAAAACCATGCAGGAAGAGGAAGGGGCATATACAGATCCAGAGGTGATGCGCATCCTAACACCTGCTACATAATCTCACCTTCAGTCCTATTCAGAGAATTGGTGTCAGCAAAACTAGTAACAAAAACAAGGATCCAATCTGCATAAAGTCCAGAGTTCATAGTCACAGTTGAGACCAAGTGCAACAGGGCCACACAGTGCGACGCACTACCATGGGCGATACAGAGCTCTACAATACAACACATGCTTAGGCCACAGTCGAGACCAAGCGCGATACAGAGCCATGCAGGACAATGCCGTCTTACATCACAGTGCAGGGCCACATGAATACAGAACCTTGCAGTGCTGCAATGCAGGACAAATACAACACCCTTCCATACAGTGTCATACAGAACACCACACTGCAACACCATGTCAGGTGGCTGTCACTGTAAATACTGAGCAATGCAATGCAAAACCAGAACAGCAGATGCATGACAAGTTGGACTCTAAAACCTAAACCCATATGAACGCAGCCATGCAATCCTGTCTGGGATCTAAATGGAAATATATTTTTCAAGAGCAGATCGTTCCAGCACAGATGCCTCCACAAAGGTAACCCTCCAGAAACATCTGCAATGCAAAATAGACTTTTGGCTCCCATGACAAGATGGTAAGCGCTTGACATGCTCTGTATTGAAAAGGAGAGGCACTCAAGACATTACCATTGCATGTACCAAGTGCAGAGGGCCCATGGGGTGAACCATAGAGAGATCTGTAGAAGGCACTGTATAGGAAGTGTAGCACAGACTACGCAAATGACACTAGGCCACGGACGCAGGCTAGAACGGCCCTGCTTGGCCCCCGTTCGCATCCTGAGGAATGGACCCTGGGTGCTCTAGCAACCACCGGGAATAACAGACCCCAAAGGGCCATCTCTATAACTCCAAATTTAAATTCCCTGCTGGCCCCAGTCAGCCCACTTTTGCCTCTTGACTTACAGTTCAGAGGGCAGGGTCCAGAATCTGGAGCACATGAACTAATGGGGATGCTCCTGCATTCAGCAGGTTGCTCTTCATGACCTGCAAGACAGAACTCCACCCATCACAGCCGCAGGGGCCAGCATTCACCTCTAAAGCAATGACACCTGCCTCAGAAGCACTACTCCCAGAAAGTGAGATGGGATGTCCAGCATCGCCAAAAAAAAAACAGAGGAAAAAGCATATGCTAAGATACAGGCCAAACCCGCAGCTCTTCCTCTCTCCCCCTCTTTTACCTTGGCCGCTCGACCGCCTGGAGTTACATTCTTCCATCTGCCCGCCACCTTTCCAACTCAAACAACAGGGTATGATTATAGCTACATCAATAATATGACATCCCAAAAACTGCTACTTCAGCACACCGGTCATCACTCACCTTGCCAGAATCCACACCATTGTGGATCTCTCACTTCAGACATTGATTCACACCTAGAAAACAATGCCAAAACAGTGTAAGCTACTCCGAGCCACCAACAGTAATGCCAATTCTCTGACCTTGCACACCGGCCCACCATCATTCGGCACTCAGCTCACCTCTTCTGTTGCACTTTGGCACGGGTTTGTCCCTCCGCATCTGAAAAACAGCCCAAACAAACCCCATGAAGCAAGTCGGCTGGCTGCTGACCGATAGCTTGACAAGATGCAAGGTCCATCTTCTCTTGGCACGTTCTTTCTAACTACAGCTAAAAAAACATCACCTATCAAGCCTCACATGTATTGACTACCACACAAACTGCTGTTCCCAGAAGACCAGAGTCCAACCTCACACAACTCCAAAACACTATGAAAATAACTGTGGCAGCTGGCTACAGCTAATTGGCCAGAGATGGACTGTATGGTCATTGCCAAAAGAATCTGAGCAGATCAACATATCACCCCACAACAATAAAGCTGTGCTACCCCTGTCTTTAAAATTGCTACACCCCTGGGCAAGGCAGCTCCAACCCTGGCACGAAGACCAACAATACACGCAGACAACACGATAAATGTGACATGAGACCCAGTAAGACCACAAGCAAGAATGACACCAGAAGAAGATGCTGCCAGAATAAAAGCCCTGTGGTGCCACGATGGCAAAGACACTCTAGAGCGGCCCCAGAATAGAGTCCAATGTAATGGCCCGTTACAAGAAGTTGCTGTCAAATCTGAGATGACAGATGCTCAGAAAGCCCAGCTTAAAGACCTACGAACGGAAGGATGCAGGGAAGAAGTTCCAGTCCGTGAAAATGGACAGCTAGCAGGTAGAGCCACCAACACAGCACAGAAGGACGCCGCAAACGAGGACTGTCCAGAAACTTCTGAGACATGCTACCAATCCATGATTTAAGCTTGTTAACGCAAGAAAAGAAGCCCTGGACTGGCGATATGCTGGTAAGTACAGGCATTCGAGAGACTAGGGATGGCACCCGAGATACGTGCCGTGCTCGTCAAGCGCAAAGAGCAAGGAAGGCACCGAGACCCGAGAAGGTTTAAGGCACAGAAGACATTTGAAAGTTGAACTGCATAGTGCTGCCTGAGCAAGCCTGCCTGTGTGTTTCACTCTGAGGCCAGAAAGAAGTGATTTGCCCAGTGTGGCTGAGACGGCCTTTGTCAAAGCTAAGTTAGCATTTGGCCATAGCTGACTTTTGGCCTGCAGGCAGTGCCAGTACCCTGGCTCAGTTTGTACATATTTGCAGAGTGTAACACAGAATATCCACTTCTGTCCTTCTGCATCCAAAGTAAGGGAGTGAGAATATGACAAACAACCAAGAGCACTTTGTAGATTTATGGTCCTAGGGGAGTTTTACTGATGCTATCGGTGGTTTCAAAGAGTTGTTTTGAGAGATTCAGAACATGTGATGAAGTCATAATGGCTGCATGTGTTTGAGGCCAGAGTCACACAGTACTGTTTTAGCTGCATTTCTGAGCTTCTTTCTTCAGCATGCATTGTAGGTAACGATTATAGTTATTTCGTGAGTGGTAGGTCTAGATTAAGAGGCTCTGGGCGGCCTTAGGAGGCATTAATGTCCTGTCCGTAGTTCTGTGGGGGTGTGTAAAGTGATTGAATTGTAAAACAAAACACCTGGGGAGGAGGGTTTCTTTTAAAACCAAATAACTCTCTGATTATGCTCTAGCTGGCAGCCCCACACAGCTGCTGTGGCTATAGTAACATTTGCTTCGAGGGGACAGAAGTCAGCAAAAGGAGGTGGTGCTGGTGTGGAATTGGCCTTAGGAGCCACTGCTGAAGGAAGTACTGCTCATTCAGATCCTCTCAGCCTGACACGTCCTGCTTGACTTCCCTCTGTGCTGTGTTTTGACTGAGGACAGAGTCCATGGAATCTAGGTTCAGTAGTATTTACCTTGCTCTGTCTCTTGGACACTGGAAGTGTTTTGCAGACTCTTGCTTGCTGTCTGTTTAGCTGTCACTGGCCTTTCTTGGTAAGGGACAGCCACAATGGGGCTGTTAAACCCAGCTTTTCTAAGAGCTGTTTCACTGTAGCTTCCTCTGTCTTGACTGCCAGATTCATGCAAAAGACATGCCTGCTCTACTTTATTGCATGGGCAATTGCGTGGGATCTTTCCCACAGAGGCTTTTCTGCATTGCACATTCACTTAGCCAGTCTCCTCTCTGGAGAGAAGGCAGGACTTCCTGACTGTTAGTAACCTTCATTTGGAGCCGGTCGTTGCCTTTTTTAGGGAAGTTGTGACATGGACGAAGGCTGAGCCTAGCCTTAGAAACACAGTGTGACTGACAAGGCGATCTGTGGAGCATGTGCTATGTCCAGAGAGGATTCAGTGACAGTTACTTGGGTTGTAGGAAGACGGCTGGTGACAGCTGGCAAGGTTATTCTTTTACCATTGTGGCTGTCAATGCTGCTGTTCTTCCCTTCATTCCATTTCCATGCATGTCAGTGCTGCAGCTGTGCTGATTAAGTGCAGAGAATTAATTAACTCACTCGTTATTTTAGCCTCTTAGAGATCCAGATCCCATTAAGGGGTCTACATAGCAGAGATAAGAGAGGTTGTTTGGGGCTTTTTTTTTTATCCTTTTTTTTTTTTTTTTTTCCCTCACCCTTTTGGAAGTTGATTGATAAGAGGTAATTGTACAACTCGGTTTTCACTCCTGCTGAAGCTATAGTATCATGCTTAGCAGGGAAAACTGCAAGTGAATCAATGTGCGTTGCATTCAGCTCTCAGGATTAGTTTCCCATCTGTCCATCTGTATCGTGGCACAAAATTAGAAAGCAGTCCTTCCAGCATGCAACTCTGCCCTGCATTTCCCCCGACCGAGTTATTCAATCCCCAAATTGTCAATTTTGTCATCTTCTCAACTCTTCTTCCCAGCCAACGACATACATGTGAAAAGGAACTGCCTGCAGGCTGTAAAAGTATAACTGCAAGTACTGAATGAAAACTGAGCTGAGCTTCCTGGTCTTTTCACTGCTTACTTCTCAAACTCTTTGACCTCACTGGCTCTCAGTTCTCTATGGGAGAAGAAGCCTATAAAAGCTGCATGGAAACATTAGCTGGCAAGGGCAGAGTAGCCTTCCTTTCCCTCAGCTGCAGGTTTTGTTACCCCCTCTTTGGCATCCACAGTGGTGTACTGAGATCCTGTTTTTCCTGCAGTCGTATGTCCTGGTCCTTTGCAGCCTGAAATGATATGTAGCCCAGTCAGCCTCTGTGTTAAGCGCTGTAGCTGGCCTGTGATTTTCACAGTTCTCTGCTGATAAAGTATTTTGGTTGCATTAACCCATGTATTTCAGCCACTTAACGTCTTAGAGTTGTTCTGATGAAGCACAGACCTTTTAGAGGTCAGCTCACCCGTGGCTTCCTCATCACCCGTGCCGACACTGACTGACTCACTCATGGTATCATCAACACCATAGTGAAGTATGCAAATTATTCCTGTCCAATGGTACCTACTGACCCAATTGGGAACGTAATCAGAGTAACGATGAAAATGCAAGCCAAACCAAGCCAAGCCAATGTGAAAAATGCAAGCCAAACTCAAAGCCAATGTGAAAAATGCAAGCAGCGATTAATCTGGTATCATCAGAGGTTCTTATGCTGTACACCTCATCATACTGGGTGCCTTCCAGTGGTGCACCGAGTGAGATGGCTAACATCTGTCACTTTTTTTTTAAAACTGCTCACTTTCCCTGAGGGAGAAGAGTGTGCCATGGAAGTTCTGCTTTGGTAGAATGTTTTGGCTCTGGACTTTTTCTTGGGAAGATTTGGGGTTATTTATTTTGGTGTGTTTTTTTCTTTTTCTACAGCTCTAGGTTAGGGGAGATGCATTCAAAAGGATGCAACTTGTTCTTGGAAGGGCAGGAGAAGAGATGAGTGGTCGTCCTAGTTTCTGGAGTGGGATTGAGAGCATTGGGAAGGCTCATTTCATAGACTTGAATCAGCGTGTAAAAAGGCCATTTTTCAAAGCAAGAAAATGGTCTGCTGGTCATTTTTACTGGTGATTCAGATTACTCAGAAAATTTAATGCCTCAGATGTGGCAAACGCTAAGTGCTACGCAGCCTCTGGAGTGGACTGGAAGATTAAAATTAATGACAACTTTGAACAGGTGGGTTGGGAGTTTTGAGGAGTGACAGAGAGAGATGTCCGTTTGGTCAGGCAACTTGAAAGTTGAGCTGCATAGTGTCCATCTGATCCCCCTAGATTGCAGTAAGAAAGACAGTGAGTACAATATAAACCTTGAAAAATATTTAATGAGGAGCTTTTCAGCACATGCATGACAGTGGGTGTGGATGCAGTCAGTATCTACCTTCCTAGTCTTTGCGTGGTCCTCTCGATGTAGCTGTAAGTGGCAGTATTCATCTTTTAGACTTGGGTTTATCATTTAAAGTCTATGTCTCCCTAGGTCTCTCTGTCTTGTTGATGGAATAAGAGTTTCCTTCAGAGAGCCATTCAAAGTACCTAGATTTACACCAACTTTAGCCATCTTAAATGCCTTTGTAGGTGCTGCGTAACTACAATTCACAGGCCTTTGGCTTTCTTTTTATCTTATTCTGTTATTGAAGCTACCCCTTCTGCATTCAGGTTTCTCATGGGTTCTCTGGGTTTAAATGTTTAGAAAGCATTTCATTCAGCCATCTGCTCAAGGCAGTATCCTGCAACTTAGAAAGTTGTTCATGCTTGGGATTTTGTTTGTTCCATTGAAATGGAGAACATGAGGTACCAATTCCTTTCAGCGGACATGGATGGAGCAGGTTCAGAATTCTGGGAAACTGTTTCAGGGTCGAATTTGTTTTGGTAGGATTCTACTGAAGGTGCTAAAGGTGACCTAAATTGCTAGGGATGATCATAGGTGCAGGTTTGAAGGGACGGTAACTTCTAGCAGGGAAAAGATGGAGCAGTAGATGAGCAGGAACACGTTCATTGGGAGTTTGAATGACTTGACCGAGGTCATGCACCAAACCCACAGCAGAGTCAGAACAAGACTCAAAGCTACAAATTTCTTCTGCAACATCTCCATCTTGGGACATTCAGCCATTCATTTCAACAGGGAGGTGCTATGCAGCTCAGAAGTGGGGGTTAAGAGACTCGATTAATTACTTGTTTACCAAAATCTCTTTGCTTAGGCACATCCATTCAAAGCGAACCCTTCTAATCACTGGCCTTGTGATCTCAAGTGTTTCTTACTGATCATTGTCAAATGCTTGCACAGTGATGCTGTGGTTCTAAGTCGCAGTGGGCATCTTGTTACCAAGCTTGCTGCTTTGTAAAGATGCGGAATCATCGTGCCAGTAATAGCATCCTCTGTCCATTTCCCACCCTGCTCCCCACCCCCTACTTGGCTGTTTACTTGTATGTTTGTATTTGGCGAAAAAAAATATCCCTTTGCCATAAAGAGCGCAATGTCCAAGCTGCGACTCGCATTAGTGCATTTTATTTGCTCTTGCTGTCACATGGTCCCTGCGGGTCATAATTCACTGTGGTTGTCATCACAGAACAACCTTGCTGGCCCTGTTATTGTTATTGGGTCCAGAAAGACGAGTTGCGGACCTTTTCCAAGTGCTATTTCTGTCGACCGCTAAAAACCTTCAGAACAAAGTTGCCTGTTTTTTAGTGGTGTGAGCCAGACTCTTTATCTGCCTGCAAGCTTTCTGAATCTTAGCACATTGTGAAGATAGCTCCAGGTATTGCAGAGGAGAGCCTAGTTTACTCTTGAATATACTCTGAGCAAGGGTAAGCTTCAGGCCCTGACTGCTGGTATTAAGTACTACTGCTTAAATCACTTTTGCTTAGCTTCTGGTTTGCTTGTAACAGAAGAGTGAGCTCACCTCTGCTTTCAAGCTCCCATGTAAAAGGCGTGCTGCTGACCACCACATAGACTGCCTAATGTTGGTGTGGGCAGCCCAGTGCTGGTCTATGCTGTAAGGAGCTCATTAGGAATACAGTAGCAGGACTGGAAAAAGGCATTGTATATTCCACTGGCTTCAGGATAACAGTTGTCAAATGCCTGCTATTCTGCTCTGCATTTCAACTCTTTTGGGTATTACTTGCAATGCTAATTTGGAGTAAACCTTCCAAGCTGTATGAAGCTGTACAGTATATAGGTAAAGAAACGGCCAGTTCCATAATCCTGCAGATTATGGAAGAAAACACTTTCTAAATACATCGTGGGTGTTGGGAGGGTGGGATTTCTGGAAAGATTTGATGTTGATGTTCATGGGAAAGTTTAAAACCAGAAGCGTAGGAAAGGTCCCCGTATTTTCTCTTATTTTAGGGCGAAGGATGAGGAAGTTGTATCAGTTTAATTCCGATGGGGAAGTCTTAAGTATTTCTTTGCTGAGGGACATATCTTAAGGCAGCAAGAAAGAGACAAATGGATAGGTGCACTCCCACGGCTTCCTCCTTTCACAGCTGTCAGGGCACATGCTGAAGCAGCACAGAGGGAAAGCTCAGGCCTAATGCGGAATGGGAACTGTACAAAGCTGAGTTCTCATCCGGCAGCTTAACGACTGGTGCTGTAGGCAGATCACTTCAGAAAATGCCTCCATTTCTGTCCTGTCTGTAAAACGGGGATTAAAATCTTGGCTTTCTTAAAGGATTTAGTAATCTACTCACAGGAAGAAGTATATGTATCTAAGGAATCAGGGATTAGTTTGGTTCTGTATAAAATTAGTTGAAGCAAGGTCATTGCTCTGATGTTAATGCCTCACCAGGGTCCAGCTAGACTGTCCAGTGGTTCTAGACTAGTGCCTTTCAGACGCTTGCACTAGCACAGTTGAGATCAAAGGTTTTTGATGAAGCAAAACACAAACAAGAAGAGAGTGATTTTCTCTGCCTCTTTTTGTGTATGTTCTTGTAAGCCTAGATAAAGAACACCTTCCTTTGTTACTCATTTATTGGCCCATAGGAGAGGATAACAATCCTTTATTATAGAATTGTTTGGGGGATTTTTTTTCAGTCCCGTGTAAGGCTCGTGACAATGCTGAAGGTCACGAGTTGCAACCACCTTCATGACCCGTGGCGGGGGCTGTTAAGCTTAGGCAAAACAGGATTATTCACTAGTGTGAAATGCTCAGATAAGCTGTTCAAATAGTTGACAAAAACATTTCCGCGCCCGGCCGCAGCTCTTCCCTGCCGCAGCCGCCTGCGCTCCTGTCCGCGCCCGAAGCCCCGTGCCCGCAGAGGCAGCTGGGTCTGGAGCTGCCAGCGCCAGCAGCCCCAGAGCAGAATGAGCTCCCTGAGCAGAGGCCGAGGCTCATATACCCCAGGCCCCGCCCCCGGGCAAGTGGTGGGGATGGGACACAAGGGGGGGCGGTGCCGGGGGGTGGAGGGGGGGTGGGGGGGGTGGGCAGCAAGGCACGCCAACGGGAGGGTGGGGCATGGGGCAAAAAAGTCACGCCCGGGGGGGGGGCGGTGCTGGGGTGGGGTGCAGAATAACAAAGGCAAACCCGGGAAGGGGAGGGGGTGGGGGCCGGGCAGGGCACGGCCACTGTCGGCGAGGCCATGGGGGGGGCGGTGCTGGGGCGAGGTGCAAAGCAGCAAGGCACTCCCACGGGGGGGGGGCGGGGCGGGGCGCGGGGAAGCAGGGCACGCCCACGGGGGGGGGCGGTGCCGGGGCAGAAAAGGCACACCCGGGGGGGGGGTCGGGGGGGGGCAAGCAGGGCACGCCTACAGTGGCCAGTGCCGAAGAACGGCAGCAAGGCACGCTCGCGGCGGGGGGGGGAGGCGCCGGGTGGATTTGGGGCCAGGCACACCCACCCTTAGCAAGGCCACCGAGTTGGGGGTGGCATGGGAAAAACCCCACCTGAAGGCAGAGACAGGGGTATGGGGGGGCATAGACAGGTGCAGACGTGGGGCGCATCCTCACGGCTGCTCGATAGTCTCACCTTCAAGTCCTAGGAAGGGAAATGCGGTCACCAACACGCCTCACAAAAAACAAGTTGCCATCCTGCAGGAAGTTCAGAATTCCGGGAAAATCCAGTGCACCTAGAACAAAACAGCACCAAAACTATCAGTTAAAAAAAAAGGCTGTGTGTTTTAAAACCCTCCTGTCACCCCTGAACACCCCGTAGGAAACTGCCGACGTTAAAAAAAAACAAAAAAAACAAAAAAAAACAAAAACAAAAAAAAAAAAACAAAAAAAACCAAACCAAAAAAACCCCAAAACCCAAGCTGCATCCCAGGGCGCTCTCTCCTGTGGGTGCCGCTGGACCCTGCCCAGTCCCACAGCTCTCGCCTCGCCCAGAAGGAGCTCCCTGGGCAGAGCCCGGGGCTCATCTACTCCAGGCCCCCCCGCACCGAACCGGCACTTGGGCATCCTGGAGGACTGCGGGCCCATAGAGCGCATGTTCGGAGGACTGAGGGGCACTTCCGGCATCATGGAGGACCGCGGGGAAGCGGCGGGAGCCTGCCGGAGCCCCGGAGGAGCCGGTGAGTCCCCCGCGAAACGAGTGCCGGCGGCGCCGCCGTCTCGGGGCCGCATCCGCGTCGTTTCTCTCCGGAGCTGCGGCCGGTGCTTGGAAGGGGGGCGAGTGTATGGCGCCGCCGTCTTGTGAAGGCTGAGGCTGCCCGCGGCGGGGATGGGGCCGCGCGGGCAGGAGGGGACAGGCCGCCGCCCCGGCGTGCAGAGCTGCGTTCCTTGCGTGTTTCGGCAGGAATCGCTGTTGAATCCGTCTCGCTCTCGAATCCGTCTCGCTCTCCGCGGCTTCCGGGCAGTTTCTCCGCCGGCCCTGCCGGTCCGCGGTTAGGCCGGCGCGGAGCACCGGTGACGGGACCTGCGTGCGTGCGTGCGTGCGTGCGTGAGGGGCTCTTGCGAGAAGCGCCTCACAATAAGCAGGCTCAGCTCCGGGGCGGCGCTAGTAAATGGCATGGTCCTCGGGCGCCGTTAATTCGTGCCACGCGTTTGAGCTGGAATTTGAGAGAATAGTCTGTTATTTAAATGGCCCGATTGAAGAGTTGACTGGTACAGAAAGCGGGTGAACGAACGGCTCACAGCCAGCGAGCGCTCCGTGTACCGCTGCTGAAGGGAGCAGGAGCAAAGCGCAGGCACCCGACTGACACAAGAGGAAAAGGTTCATTACCGTTGGAAATCACGGTTTCGGATTGTGAATTAGGACTCTAATGAGGGGTCCGTTCACGACGACCGTTACCCTAAACTGCTCCCAATTGGTATTCTATTTCTGCTTCCCAAGGAGAAAATTTTCATCTGATGGTGCTGCGGGGGTATCTTTAATGCATCAGTTTAAGATGGCTAGTATTGTTAAACGGGCACTCATGATGCCCAGTTAGCGTTCGATCTGTTTCTAAAATGAAATCTAAGGTTTTTGTTCGTCGGATTTAATGGGCGTCGGTTTTTTCTTTTAGCTCTACTTGGAAGGAATTGGTACCCGTCCCCTCCTCCCCCCCCCCAACGGCTATGTTTAAGTTTCGGCAGTCGTGACTCCCTGTTGGTTTTCTAATTTTCCTTTTATTTTAAATCTAAATCTTTTAGCGTTATGTTAGTTCACCACCGGCCGGGAATTCTTTTAGTACCTACGTTTAAACGTAGCCGTTATTGAACGATTCCTTTTTTTATTTCTCTTTATCTAAAAATCTAAAGCTTCGATTACTCTTTTGGTTCTAAGCAGGAGTCACTGTTGCCTCCCAGCTTGCTTACAGCGGTGTGCTCGTTTAAGCGTTAGAGCCTCCCAATTAGTTTCCAGTTCAATTGGTTTAGCAGTGGTTATGTTTAAATGGAGCTGTTCACGACTCCCAATTAGTTTTCTGTCTTTATCACTTCAAGAGGGTCTCTCAACTATTCATTTTTTGAATTGCAATAGGGACCGGGAATAATTACTGCCTGGTTCATTAAGTAACGTCTGCCACTAAATTTAGTCATTACTCAACCCTAGGTAATATTTCTTCTCTTTAGGCGCGCTCTGATATTTTGTGACTTTACCACGAAGTGGATTAACTAGGACGCGTGATTTTTTTCTTTTCCTGTTAGAGTTGTTTCGCTACAGGTATTCCTTCCAGTTAGTGCTCTGTTGTTGATATTCTGCTGCTTGCCCTTTGATTACATCAATGGGGAGTAAGTACTGTCTGCAAAGTGGGAAGCAATAGCTAGAGCGGACGACGGGCAGTATTTGCTCCCAAAGACTATTCTGGTTACTGTGACGGACATTTTTATTTTAAACGTTTTGACGTAAACGAGCGGTAAAAATTAAACTAATAGAAACTGACCACTTTGGAATTCCCCAGGAAAAACGACCGGAGCGAGGACGCCTGCCGCGGTCCACTTGGGACGCTCGACGGTTTTGCACTCCGTCTCCAAAGTTTGAAGCTCCGCGGAGCGCAACCTCCCCGAGCGGCGACTCGGCCTGTAGCCACCGCCCGCTCTTCTCTCCGGCTCCGCCACCCGTTTTTCCAGAGCAGCCCAAAATCCCGGGGAAGCGAACCCGCGCACAGCAGATACGCCGCGACACCAAACCTCCGGCTGTCCAGCTGCGCCGCCCCCGACCGTCGCTGCTGCGCCAACGGGAGCCTCCGGCCGACGCGGTGCCGAGCGCCCGCGACCCCGTCGGCCGCCGGCTCTGCCAGCGGCGCGGTCCGGCGAAATCCGCGACGCTGCCGAGTCTGCGGCGAGTCCGGGGCGTGTTTTTTTAGCGAAGGAAAATGCCGTTTCAAGTCTCAAGTCCGACCTGCAAGGAAAAAGAAAGCCCGCGTAACAAGGCTAGACCCGTTCCTGTCTGTTGCAGAACTCGTACCAGCGCTACATTCTGGACGGGACCGAATGACAAAGCCGAATGACAGCCTGCAAGAATCCTCCTCTCAGAGCTCTCTGGTTGCAAAGGGACTATTGTAGATCACCAGCAGTTGTAAGACACTGAGACTCCTACTTTTCTCCATCTGCCTCCCTCAACAGAAATAAGTCCCAAAGGACAGAAAACCCCAGGAAAGGGTTGAAACCAAACCGAACCCAAAGCAAAAACCAAAACCAAGGAAAAACCGTCGGGGAAAAGAGCCCCAAAGCATCAGGAACTGTACCAAGCACCTTAAGTAACACTGAAGCGACTCGAACCAAAACAAGTGACAAAGCAGCTCAGGAGAGGTGCCAGGAAAGACAAATGAGTCCACACAGAGCAACGCCCGTGTCCTTCTGAGAGGACTAGGCAGGTGAGAGAAGGCCCTTTGAAGGCCCGTGGTTCTGAGAAGGCCACTTGTCACGCAGATTGATTCTGGTGCCTGGATGGGAAATGGAGGGGACTGAGGGGCACACGAAGGGGAGGGAGGAACTCGGACAGCTTACGGAGATGCCTGCGGTGCAAAGCCAAAAAGACGGCTGCAGGATGGCTCGGCGTCGGTGCCATCGACCCCCCCCAAAAGATGCTGTGACCCCACTTGGGGACGACAGCCTCTGGCCCCGGCGCCCCCGGGGCTGGGCAGAGGCAGCAGCGCTCGGCATAGCTGGTGGCAGGGGGCCCGACGGGGTGGAACGCGTCCCGGCAGGGCCTGGCCAGGCCCAGGAGCACATCTGGTCCTCGCTGAGGGGCTGGAGCCGATGGGGCCCTGAGGAGTACAGGGGTGGCCTGGTGTCCCCGGCCGCAGCTCTTCCCTGCCGCAGCCGCCTGCGCTCCTGTCCGCGCCCGAAGCCCCGTGCCCGCAGAGGCAGCTGGGTCTGGAGCTGCCAGCGCCAGCAGCCCCAGAGCAGAATGAGCTCCCTGAGCAGAGGCCGAGGCTCATATACCCCAGGCCCCGCCCCCGGGCAAGTGGTGGGGATGGGACACAAGGGGGGGCGGTGCCGGGGGGGTGGGGTGGGGGGGGTGGGCAGCAAGGCACGCCAACGGGAGGGTGGGGCATGGGGCAAAAAAGTCACGCCCGGGGGGGGGCGGTGCTGGGGTGGGGTGCAGAATAACAAAGGCAAACCCGGGAAGGGGAGGGGGTGGGGGCCGGGCAGGGCACGGCCACTGTCGGCGAGGCCATGGGGGGGGCGGTGCTGGGGCGAGGTGCAAAGCAGCAAGGCACTCCCACGGGGGGGGGGCGGGGCGGGGCGCGGGGAAGCAGGGCACGCCCACGGGGGGGGCGGTGCCGGGGCAGAAAAGGCACACCCGGGGGGGGGGTCGGGGGGGGGCAAGCAGGGCACGCCTACAGTGGCCAGTGCCGAAGAACGGCAGCAAGGCACGCTCGCGGCGGGGGGGGGAGGCGCCGGGTGGATTTGGGGCCAGGCACACCCACCCTTAGCAAGGCCACCGAGTTGGGGGTGGCATGGGAAAAACCCCACCTGAAGGCAGAGACAGGGGTATGGGGGGGCATAGACAGGTGCAGACGTGGGGCGCATCCTCACGGCTGCTCGATAGTCTCACCTTCAAGTCCTAGGAAGGGAAATGCGGTCACCAACACGCCTCACAAAAAACAAGTTGCCATCCTGCAGGAAGTTCAGAATTCCGGGAAAATCCAGTGCACCTAGAACAAAACAGCACCAAAACTATCAGTTAAAAAAAAAGGCTGTGTGTTTTAAAACCCTCCTGTCACCCCTGAACACCCCGTAGGAAACTGCCGACGTTAAAAAAAAAAAAAAACAAAAAAAAAACCAAAAAAAAACCAAAAAAAACCAAACCAAAAAAACCCCAAAACCCAAGCTGCATCCCAGGGCGCTCTCTCCTGTGGGTGCCGCTGGACCCTGCCCAGTCCCACAGCTCTCGCCTCGCCCAGAAGGAGCTCCCTGGGCAGAGCCCGGGGCTCATCTACTCCAGGCCCCCCCGCACCGAACCGGCACTTGGGCATCCTGGAGGACTGCGGGCCCATAGAGCGCATGTTCGGAGGACTGAGGGGCACTTCCGGCATCATGGAGGACCGCGGGGAAGCGGCGGGAGCCTGCCGGAGCCCCGGAGGAGCCGGTGAGTCCCCCGCGAAACGAGTGCCGGCGGCGCCGCCGTCTCGGGGCCGCATCCGCGTCGTTTCTCTCCGGAGCTGCGGCCGGTGCTTGGAAGGGGGGCGAGTGTATGGCGCCGCCGTCTTGTGAAGGCTGAGGCTGCCCGCGGCGGGGATGGGGCCGCGCGGGCAGGAGGGGACAGGCCGCCGCCCCGGCGTGCAGAGCTGCGTTCCTTGCGTGTTTCGGCAGGAATCGCTGTTGAATCCGTCTCGCTCTCGAATCCGTCTCGCTCTCCGCGGCTTCCGGGCAGTTTCTCCGCCGGCCCTGCCGGTCCGCGGTTAGGCCGGCGCGGAGCACCGGTGACGGGACCTGCGTGCGTGCGTGCGTGCGTGCGTGCGTGCGTGAGGGGCTCTTGCGAGAAGCGCCTCACAATAAGCAGGCTCAGCTCCGGGGCGGCGCTAGTAAATGGCATGGTCCTCGGGCGCCGTTAATTCGTGCCACGCGTTTGAGCTGGAATTTGAGAGAATAGTCTGTTATTTAAATGGCCCGATTGAAGAGTTGACTGGTACAGAAAGCGGGTGAACGAACGGCTCACAGCCAGCGAGCGCTCCGTGTACCGCTGCTGAAGGGAGCAGGAGCAAAGCGCAGGCACCCGACTGACACAAGAGGAAAAGGTTCATTACCGTTGGAAATCACGGTTTCGGATTGTGAATTAGGACTCTAATGAGGGGTCCGTTCACGACGACCGTTACCCTAAACTGCTCCCAATTGGTATTCTATTTCTGCTTCCCAAGGAGAAAATTTTCATCTGATGGTGCTGCGGGGGTATCTTTAATGCATCAGTTTAAGATGGCTAGTATTGTTAAACGGGCACTCATGATGCCCAGTTAGCGTTCGATCTGTTTCTAAAATGAAATCTAAGGTTTTTGTTCGTCGGATTTAATGGGCGTCGGTTTTTTCTTTTAGCTCTACTTGGAAGGAATTGGTACCCGTCCCCTCCTCCCCCCCCCCAACGGCTATGTTTAAGTTTCGGCAGTCGTGACTCCCTGTTGGTTTTCTAATTTTCCTTTTATTTTAAATCTAAATCTTTTAGCGTTATGTTAGTTCACCACCGGCCGGGAATTCTTTTAGTACCTACGTTTAAACGTAGCCGTTATTGAACGATTCCTTTTTTTATTTCTCTTTATCTAAAAATCTAAAGCTTCGATTACTCTTTTGGTTCTAAGCAGGAGTCACTGTTGCCTCCCAGCTTGCTTACAGCGGTGTGCTCGTTTAAGCGTTAGAGCCTCCCAATTAGTTTCCAGTTCAATTGGTTTAGCAGTGGTTATGTTTAAATGGAGCTGTTCACGACTCCCAATTAGTTTTCTGTCTTTATCACTTCAAGAGGGTCTCTCAACTATTCATTTTTTGAATTGCAATAGGGACCGGGAATAATTACTGCCTGGTTCATTAAGTAACGTCTGCCACTAAATTTAGTCATTACTCAACCCTAGGTAATATTTCTTCTCTTTAGGCGCGCTCTGATATTTTGTGACTTTACCATGAAGTGGATTAACTAGGACGCGTGATTTTTTTCTTTTCCTGTTAGAGTTGTTTCGCTACAGGTATTCCTTCCAGTTAGTGCTCTGTTGTTGATATTCTGCTGCTTGCCCTTTGATTACATCAATGGGGAGTAAGTACTGTCTGCAAAGTGGGAAGCAATAGCTAGAGCGGACGACGGGCAGTATTTGCTCCCAAAGACTATTCTGGTTACTGTGACGGACATTTTTATTTTAAACGTTTTGACGTAAACGAGCGGTAAAAATTAAACTAATAGAAACTGACCACTTTGGAATTCCCCAGGAAAAACGACCGGAGCGAGGACGCCTGCCGCGGTCCACTTGGGACGCTCGACGGTTTTGCACTCCGTCTCCAAAGTTTGAAGCTCCGCGGAGCGCAACCTCCCCGAGCGGCGACTCGGCCTGTAGCCACCGCCCGCTCTTCTCTCCGGCTCCGCCACCCGTTTTTCCAGAGCAGCCCAAAATCCCGGGGAAGCGAACCCGCGCACAGCAGATACGCCGCGACACCAAACCTCCGGCTGTCCAGCTGCGCCGCCCCCGACCGTCGCTGCTGCGCCAACGGGAGCCTCCGGCCGACGCGGTGCCGAGCGCCCGCGACCCCGTCGGCCGCCGGCTCTGCCAGCGGCGCGGTCCGGCGAAATCCGCGACGCTGCCGAGTCTGCGGCGAGTCCGGGGCGTGTTTTTTTAGCGAAGGAAAATGCCGTTTCAAGTCTCAAGTCCGACCTGCAAGGAAAAAGAAAGCCCGCGTAACAAGGCTAGACCCGTTCCTGTCTGTTGCAGAACTTGTACCAGCGCTACATTCTGGACGGGACCGAATGACAAAGCCGAATGACAGCCTGCAAGAATCCTCCTCTCAGAGCTCTCTGGTTGCAAAGGGACTATTGTAGATCACCAGCAGTTGTAAGACACTGAGACTCCTACTTTTCTCCATCTGCCTCCCTCAACAGAAATAAGTCCCAAAGGACAGAAAACCCCAGGAAAGGGTTGAAACCAAACCGAACCCAAAGCAAAAACCAAAACCAAGGAAAAACCGTCGGGGAAAAGAGCCCCAAAGCATCAGGAACTGTACCAAGCACCTTAAGTAACACTGAAGCGACTCGAACCAAAACAAGTGACAAAGCAGCTCAGGAGAGGTGCCAGGAAAGACAAATGAGTCCACACAGAGCAACGCCCGTGTCCTTCTGAGAGGACTAGGCAGGTGAGAGAAGGCCCTTTGAAGGCCCGTGGTTCTGAGAAGGCCACTTGTCACGCAGATTGATTCTGGTGCCTGGATGGGAAATGGAGGGGACTGAGGGGCACACGAAGGGGAGGGAGGAACTCGGACAGCTTACGGAGATGCCTGCGGTGCAAAGCCAAAAAGACGGCTGCAGGATGGCTCGGCGTCGGTGCCATCGACCCCCCCCAAAAGATGCTGTGACCCCACTTGGGGACGACAGCCTCTGGCCCCGGCGCCCCCGGGGCTGGGCAGAGGCAGCAGCGCTCGGCATAGCTGGTGGCAGGGGGCCCGACGGGGTGGAACGCGTCCCGGCAGGGCCTGGCCAGGCCCAGGAGCACATCTGGTCCTCGCTGAGGGGCTGGAGCCGATGGGGCCCTGAGGAGTACAGGGGTGGCCTGGTGTCCCCGGCCGCAGCTCTTCCCTGCCGCAGCCGCCTGCGCTCCTGTCCGCGCCCGAAGCCCCGTGCCCGCAGAGGCAGCTGGGTCTGGAGCTGCCAGCGCCAGCAGCCCCAGAGCAGAATGAGCTCCCTGAGCAGAGGCCGAGGCTCATATACCCCAGGCCCCGCCCCCGGGCAAGTGGTGGGGATGGGACACAAGGGGGGGCGGTGCCGGGGGGGTGGGGGTGGGGTGGGGGGGGTGGGCAGCAAGGCACGCCAACGGGAGGGTGGGGCATGGGGCAAAAAAGTCACGCCCGGGGGGGGGGCGGTGCTGGGGTGGGGTGCAGAATAACAAAGGCAAACCCGGGAAGGGGAGGGGGTGGGGGCCGGGCAGGGCACGGCCACTGTCGGCGAGGCCATGGGGGGGGCGGTGCTGGGGCGAGGTGCAAAGCAGCAAGGCACTCCCACGGGGGGGGGGCGGGGCGGGGCGCGGGGAAGCAGGGCACGCCCACGGGGGGGGGCGGTGCCGGGGCAGAAAAGGCACACCCGGGGGGGGGGTCGGGGGGGGGCAAGCAGGGCACGCCTACAGTGGCCAGTGCCGAAGAACGGCAGCAAGGCACGCTCGCGGCGGGGGGGGGAGGCGCCGGGTGGATTTGGGGCCAGGCACACCCACCCTTAGCAAGGCCACCGAGTTGGGGGTGGCATGGGAAAAACCCCACCTGAAGGCAGAGACAGGGGTATGGGGGGGCATAGACAGGTGCAGACGTGGGGCGCATCCTCACGGCTGCTCGATAGTCTCACCTTCAAGTCCTAGGAAGGGAAATGCGGTCACCAACACGCCTCACAAAAAACAAGTTGCCATCCTGCAGGAAGTTCAGAATTCCGGGAAAATCCAGTGCACCTAGAACAAAACAGCACCAAAACTATCAGTTAAAAAAAAAGGCTGTGTGTTTTAAAACCCTCCTGTCACCCCTGAACACCCCGTAGGAAACTGCCGACGTTAAAAAAAAAAAAAAACAAAAAAAAAAAAACAAAAAAAAAAACCAAAAAAAACCAAACCAAAAAAACCCCAAAACCCAAGCTGCATCCCAGGGCGCTCTCTCCTGTGGGTGCCGCTGGACCCTGCCCAGTCCCACAGCTCTCGCCTCGCCCAGAAGGAGCTCCCTGGGCAGAGCCCGGGGCTCATCTACTCCAGGCCCCCCCGCACCGAACCGGCACTTGGGCATCCTGGAGGACTGCGGGCCCATAGAGCGCATGTTCGGAGGACTGAGGGGCACTTCCGGCATCATGGAGGACCGCGGGGAAGCGGCGGGAGCCTGCCGGAGCCCCGGAGGAGCCGGTGAGTCCCCCGCGAAACGAGTGCCGGCGGCGCCGCCGTCTCGGGGCCGCATCCGCGTCGTTTCTCTCCGGAGCTGCGGCCGGTGCTTGGAAGGGGGGCGAGTGTATGGCGCCGCCGTCTTGTGAAGGCTGAGGCTGCCCGCGGCGGGGATGGGGCCGCGCGGGCAGGAGGGGACAGGCCGCCGCCCCGGCGTGCAGAGCTGCGTTCCTTGCGTGTTTCGGCAGGAATCGCTGTTGAATCCGTCTCGCTCTCGAATCCGTCTCGCTCTCCGCGGCTTCCGGGCAGTTTCTCCGCCGGCCCTGCCGGTCCGCGGTTAGGCCGGCGCGGAGCACCGGTGACGGGACCTGCGTGCGTGCGTGCGTGCGTGCGTGCGTGAGGGGCTCTTGCGAGAAGCGCCTCACAATAAGCAGGCTCAGCTCCGGGGCGGCGCTAGTAAATGGCATGGTCCTCGGGCGCCGTTAATTCGTGCCACGCGTTTGAGCTGGAATTTGAGAGAATAGTCTGTTATTTAAATGGCCCGATTGAAGAGTTGACTGGTACAGAAAGCGGGTGAACGAACGGCTCACAGCCAGCGAGCGCTCCGTGTACCGCTGCTGAAGGGAGCAGGAGCAAAGCGCAGGCACCCGACTGACACAAGAGGAAAAGGTTCATTACCGTTGGAAATCACGGTTTCGGATTGTGAATTAGGACTCTAATGAGGGGTCCGTTCACGACGACCGTTACCCTAAACTGCTCCCAATTGGTATTCTATTTCTGCTTCCCAAGGAGAAAATTTTCATCTGATGGTGCTGCGGGGGTATCTTTAATGCATCAGTTTAAGATGGCTAGTATTGTTAAACGGGCACTCATGATGCCCAGTTAGCGTTCGATCTGTTTCTAAAATGAAATCTAAGGTTTTTGTTCGTCGGATTTAATGGGCGTCGGTTTTTTCTTTTAGCTCTACTTGGAAGGAATTGGTACCCGTCCCCTCCTCCCCCCCCCCAACGGCTATGTTTAAGTTTCGGCAGTCGTGACTCCCTGTTGGTTTTCTAATTTTCCTTTTATTTTAAATCTAAATCTTTTAGCGTTATGTTAGTTCACCACCGGCCGGGAATTCTTTTAGTACCTACGTTTAAACGTAGCCGTTATTGAACGATTCCTTTTTTTATTTCTCTTTATCTAAAAATCTAAAGCTTCGATTACTCTTTTGGTTCTAAGCAGGAGTCACTGTTGCCTCCCAGCTTGCTTACAGCGGTGTGCTCGTTTAAGCGTTAGAGCCTCCCAATTAGTTTCCAGTTCAATTGGTTTAGCAGTGGTTATGTTTAAATGGAGCTGTTCACGACTCCCAATTAGTTTTCTGTCTTTATCACTTCAAGAGGGTCTCTCAACTATTCATTTTTTGAATTGCAATAGGGACCGGGAATAATTACTGCCTGGTTCATTAAGTAACGTCTGCCACTAAATTTAGTCATTACTCAACCCTAGGTAATATTTCTTCTCTTTAGGCGCGCTCTGATATTTTGTGACTTTACCACGAAGTGGATTAACTAGGACGCGTGATTTTTTTCTTTTCCTGTTAGAGTTGTTTCGCTACAGGTATTCCTTCCAGTTAGTGCTCTGTTGTTGATATTCTGCTGCTTGCCCTTTGATTACATCAATGGGGAGTAAGTACTGTCTGCAAAGTGGGAAGCAATAGCTAGAGCGGACGACGGGCAGTATTTGCTCCCAAAGACTATTCTGGTTACTGTGACGGACATTTTTATTTTAAACGTTTTGACGTAAACGAGCGGTAAAAATTAAACTAATAGAAACTGACCACTTTGGAATTCCCCAGGAAAAACGACCGGAGCGAGGACGCCTGCCGCGGTCCACTTGGGACGCTCGACGGTTTTGCACTCCGTCTCCAAAGTTTGAAGCTCCGCGGAGCGCAACCTCCCCGAGCGGCGACTCGGCCTGTAGCCACCGCCCGCTCTTCTCTCCGGCTCCGCCACCCGTTTTTCCAGAGCAGCCCAAAATCCCGGGGAAGCGAACCCGCGCACAGCAGATACGCCGCGACACCAAACCTCCGGCTGTCCAGCTGCGCCGCCCCCGACCGTCGCTGCTGCGCCAACGGGAGCCTCCGGCCGACGCGGTGCCGAGCGCCCGCGACCCCGTCGGCCGCCGGCTCTGCCAGCGGCGCGGTCCGGCGAAATCCGCGACGCTGCCGAGTCTGCGGCGAGTCCGGGGCGTGTTTTTTTAGCGAAGGAAAATGCCGTTTCAAGTCTCAAGTCCGACCTGCAAGGAAAAAGAAAGCCCGCGTAACAAGGCTAGACCCGTTCCTGTCTGTTGCAGAACTTGTACCAGCGCTACATTCTGGACGGGACCGAATGACAAAGCCGAATGACAGCCTGCAAGAATCCTCCTCTCAGAGCTCTCTGGTTGCAAAGGGACTATTGTAGATCACCAGCAGTTGTAAGACACTGAGACTCCTACTTTTCTCCATCTGCCTCCCTCAACAGAAATAAGTCCCAAAGGACAGAAAACCCCAGGAAAGGGTTGAAACCAAACCGAACCCAAAGCAAAAACCAAAACCAAGGAAAAACCGTCGGGGAAAAGAGCCCCAAAGCATCAGGAACTGTACCAAGCACCTTAAGTAACACTGAAGCGACTCGAACCAAAACAAGTGACAAAGCAGCTCAGGAGAGGTGCCAGGAAAGACAAATGAGTCCACACAGAGCAACGCCCGTGTCCTTCTGAGAGGACTAGGCAGGTGAGAGAAGGCCCTTTGAAGGCCCGTGGTTCTGAGAAGGCCACTTGTCACGCAGATTGATTCTGGTGCCTGGATGGGAAATGGAGGGGACTGAGGGGCACACGAAGGGGAGGGAGGAACTCGGACAGCTTACGGAGATGCCTGCGGTGCAAAGCCAAAAAGACGGCTGCAGGATGGCTCGGCGTCGGTGCCATCGACCCCCCCCAAAAGATGCTGTGACCCCACTTGGGGACGACAGCCTCTGGCCCCGGCGCCCCCGGGGCTGGGCAGAGGCAGCAGCGCTCGGCATAGCTGGTGGCAGGGGGCCCGACGGGGTGGAACGCGTCCCGGCAGGGCCTGGCCAGGCCCAGGAGCACATCTGGTCCTCGCTGAGGGGCTGGAGCCGATGGGGCCCTGAGGAGTACAGGGGTGGCCTGGTGTCCCCGGCCGCAGCTCTTCCCTGCCGCAGCCGCCTGCGCTCCTGTCCGCGCCCGAAGCCCCGTGCCCGCAGAGGCAGCTGGGTCTGGAGCTGCCAGCGCCAGCAGCCCCAGAGCAGAATGAGCTCCCTGAGCAGAGGCCGAGGCTCATATACCCCAGGCCCCGCCCCCGGGCAAGTGGTGGGGATGGGACACAAGGGGGGGCGGTGCCGGGGGGGTGGGGGTGGGGTGGGGGGGGTGGGCAGCAAGGCACGCCAACGGGAGGGTGGGGCATGGGGCAAAAAAGTCACGCCCGGGGGGGGGGCGGTGCTGGGGTGGGGTGCAGAATAACAAAGGCAAACCCGGGAAGGGGAGGGGGTGGGGGCCGGGCAGGGCACGGCCACTGTCGGCGAGGCCATGGGGGGGGCGGTGCTGGGGCGAGGTGCAAAGCAGCAAGGCACTCCCACGGGGGGGGGGCGGGGCGGGGCGCGGGGAAGCAGGGCACGCCCACGGGGGGGGGCGGTGCCGGGGCAGAAAAGGCACACCCGGGGGGGGGGTCGGGGGGGGGCAAGCAGGGCACGCCTACAGTGGCCAGTGCCGAAGAACGGCAGCAAGGCACGCTCGCGGCGGGGGGGGGAGGCGCCGGGTGGATTTGGGGCCAGGCACACCCACCCTTAGCAAGGCCACCGAGTTGGGGGTGGCATGGGAAAAACCCCACCTGAAGGCAGAGACAGGGGTATGGGGGGGCATAGACAGGTGCAGACGTGGGGCGCATCCTCACGGCTGCTCGATAGTCTCACCTTCAAGTCCTAGGAAGGGAAATGCGGTCACCAACACGCCTCACAAAAAACAAGTTGCCATCCTGCAGGAAGTTCAGAATTCCGGGAAAATCCAGTGCACCTAGAACAAAACAGCACCAAAACTAGCAGTTAAAAAAAAAGGCTGTGTGTTTTAAAACCCTCCTGTCACCCCTGAACACCCCGTAGGAAACTGCCGACGTTAAAAAAAAAAAAAAACAAAAAAAAAACAAAAAAAAAAACAAAAAAAACCAAACCAAAAAAACCCCAAAACCCAAGCTGCATCCCAGGGCGCTCTCTCCTGTGGGTGCCGCTGGACCCTGCCCAGTCCCACAGCTCTCGCCTCGCCCAGAAGGAGCTCCCTGGGCAGAGCCCGGGGCTCATCTACTCCAGGCCCCCCCGCACCGAACCGGCACTTGGGCATCCTGGAGGACTGCGGGCCCATAGAGCGCATGTTCGGAGGACTGAGGGGCACTTCCGGCATCATGGAGGACCGCGGGGAAGCGGCGGGAGCCTGCCGGAGCCCCGGAGGAGCCGGTGAGTCCCCCGCGAAACGAGTGCCGGCGGCGCCGCCGTCTCGGGGCCGCATCCGCGTCGTTTCTCTCCGGAGCTGCGGCCGGTGCTTGGAAGGGGGGCGAGTGTATGGCGCCGCCGTCTTGTGAAGGCTGAGGCTGCCCGCGGCGGGGATGGGGCCGCGCGGGCAGGAGGGGACAGGCCGCCGCCCCGGCGTGCAGAGCTGCGTTCCTTGCGTGTTTCGGCAGGAATCGCTGTTGAATCCGTCTCGCTCTCGAATCCGTCTCGCTCTCCGCGGCTTCCGGGCAGTTTCTCCGCCGGCCCTGCCGGTCCGCGGTTAGGCCGGCGCGGAGCACCGGTGACGGGACCTGCGTGCGTGCGTGCGTGCGTGCGTGAGGGGCTCTTGCGAGAAGCGCCTCACAATAAGCAGGCTCAGCTCCGGGGCGGCGCTAGTAAATGGCATGGTCCTCGGGCGCCGTTAATTCGTGCCACGCGTTTGAGCTGGAATTTGAGAGAATAGTCTGTTATTTAAATGGCCCGATTGAAGAGTTGACTGGTACAGAAAGCGGGTGAACGAACGGCTCACAGCCAGCGAGCGCTCCGTGTACCGCTGCTGAAGGGAGCAGGAGCAAAGCGCAGGCACCCGACTGACACAAGAGGAAAAGGTTCATTACCGTTGGAAATCACGGTTTCGGATTGTGAATTAGGACTCTAATGAGGGGTCCGTTCACGACGACCGTTACCCTAAACTGCTCCCAATTGGTATTCTATTTCTGCTTCCCAAGGAGAAAATTTTCATCTGATGGTGCTGCGGGGGTATCTTTAATGCATCAGTTTAAGATGGCTAGTATTGTTAAACGGGCACTCATGATGCCCAGTTAGCGTTCGATCTGTTTCTAAAATGAAATCTAAGGTTTTTGTTCGTCGGATTTAATGGGCGTCGGTTTTTTCTTTTAGCTCTACTTGGAAGGAATTGGTACCCGTCCCCTCCTCCCCCCCCCCAACGGCTATGTTTAAGTTTCGGCAGTCGTGACTCCCTGTTGGTTTTCTAATTTTCCTTTTATTTTAAATCTAAATCTTTTAGCGTTATGTTAGTTCACCACCGGCCGGGAATTCTTTTAGTACCTACGTTTAAACGTAGCCGTTATTGAACGATTCCTTTTTTTATTTCTCTTTATCTAAAAATCTAAAGCTTCGATTACTCTTTTGGTTCTAAGCAGGAGTCACTGTTGCCTCCCAGCTTGCTTACAGCGGTGTGCTCGTTTAAGCGTTAGAGCCTCCCAATTAGTTTCCAGTTCAATTGGTTTAGCAGTGGTTATGTTTAAATGGAGCTGTTCACGACTCCCAATTAGTTTTCTGTCTTTATCACTTCAAGAGGGTCTCTCAACTATTCATTTTTTGAATTGCAATAGGGACCGGGAATAATTACTGCCTGGTTCATTAAGTAACGTCTGCCACTAAATTTAGTCATTACTCAACCCTAGGTAATATTTCTTCTCTTTAGGCGCGCTCTGATATTTTGTGACTTTACCACGAAGTGGATTAACTAGGACGCGTGATTTTTTTCTTTTCCTGTTAGAGTTGTTTCGCTACAGGTATTCCTTCCAGTTAGTGCTCTGTTGTTGATATTCTGCTGCTTGCCCTTTGATTACATCAATGGGGAGTAAGTACTGTCTGCAAAGTGGGAAGCAATAGCTAGAGCGGACGACGGGCAGTATTTGCTCCCAAAGACTATTCTGGTTACTGTGACGGACATTTTTATTTTAAACGTTTTGACGTAAACGAGCGGTAAAAATTAAACTAATAGAAACTGACCACTTTGGAATTCCCCAGGAAAAACGACCGGAGCGAGGACGCCTGCCGCGGTCCACTTGGGACGCTCGACGGTTTTGCACTCCGTCTCCAAAGTTTGAAGCTCCGCGGAGCGCAACCTCCCCGAGCGGCGACTCGGCCTGTAGCCACCGCCCGCTCTTCTCTCCGGCTCCGCCACCCGTTTTTCCAGAGCAGCCCAAAATCCCGGGGAAGCGAACCCGCGCACAGCAGATACGCCGCGACACCAAACCTCCGGCTGTCCAGCTGCGCCGCCCCCGACCGTCGCTGCTGCGCCAACGGGAGCCTCCGGCCGACGCGGTGCCGAGCGCCCGCGACCCCGTCGGCCGCCGGCTCTGCCAGCGGCGCGGTCCGGCGAAATCCGCGACGCTGCCGAGTCTGCGGCGAGTCCGGGGCGTGTTTTTTTAGCGAAGGAAAATGCCGTTTCAAGTCTCAAGTCCGACCTGCAAGGAAAAAGAAAGCCCGCGTAACAAGGCTAGACCCGTTCCTGTCTGTTGCAGAACTTGTACCAGCGCTACATTCTGGACGGGACCGAATGACAAAGCCGAATGACAGCCTGCAAGAATCCTCCTCTCAGAGCTCTCTGGTTGCAAAGGGACTATTGTAGATCACCAGCAGTTGTAAGACACTGAGACTCCTACTTTTCTCCATCTGCCTCCCTCAACAGAAATAAGTCCCAAAGGACAGAAAACCCCAGGAAAGGGTTGAAACCAAACCGAACCCAAAGCAAAAACCAAAACCAAGGAAAAACCGTCGGGGAAAAGAGCCCCAAAGCATCAGGAACTGTACCAAGCACCTTAAGTAACACTGAAGCGACTCGAACCAAAACAAGTGACAAAGCAGCTCAGGAGAGGTGCCAGGAAAGACAAATGAGTCCACACAGAGCAACGCCCGTGTCCTTCTGAGAGGACTAGGCAGGTGAGAGAAGGCCCTTTGAAGGCCCGTGGTTCTGAGAAGGCCACTTGTCACGCAGATTGATTCTGGTGCCTGGATGGGAAATGGAGGGGACTGAGGGGCACACGAAGGGGAGGGAGGAACTCGGACAGCTTACGGAGATGCCTGCGGTGCAAAGCCAAAAAGACGGCTGCAGGATGGCTCGGCGTCGGTGCCATCGACCCCCCCCAAAAGATGCTGTGACCCCACTTGGGGACGACAGCCTCTGGCCCCGGCGCCCCCGGGGCTGGGCAGAGGCAGCAGCGCTCGGCATAGCTGGTGGCAGGGGGCCCGACGGGGTGGAACGCGTCCCGGCAGGGCCTGGCCAGGCCCAGGAGCACATCTGGTCCTCGCTGAGGGGCTGGAGCCGATGGGGCCCTGAGGAGTACAGGGGTGGCCTGGTGTCCCCGGCCGCAGCTCTTCCCTGCCGCAGCCGCCTGCGCTCCTGTCCGCGCCCGAAGCCCCGTGCCCGCAGAGGCAGCTGGGTCTGGAGCTGCCAGCGCCAGCAGCCCCAGAGCAGAATGAGCTCCCTGAGCAGAGGCCGAGGCTCATATACCCCAGGCCCCGCCCCCGGGCAAGTGGTGGGGATGGGACACAAGGGGGGGCGGTGCCGGGGGGGTGGGGGTGGGGGGGGGGGGGTGGGCAGCAAGGCACGCCAACGGGAGGGTGGGGCATGGGGCAAAAAAGTCACGCCCGGGGGGGGGGCGGTGCTGGGGTGGGGTGCAGAATAACAAAGGCAAACCCGGGAAGGGGAGGGGGTGGGGGCCGGGCAGGGCACGGCCACTGTCGGCGAGGCCATGGGGGGGGCGGTGCTGGGGCGAGGTGCAAAGCAGCAAGGCACTCCCACGGGGGGGGGGCGGGGCGGGGCGCGGGGAAGCAGGGCACGCCCACGGGGGGGGGCGGTGCCGGGGCAGAAAAGGCACACCCGGGGGGGGGGTCGGGGGGGGGCAAGCAGGGCACGCCTACAGTGGCCAGTGCCGAAGAACGGCAGCAAGGCACGCTCGCGGCGGGGGGGGGAGGCGCCGGGTGGATTTGGGGCCAGGCACACCCACCCTTAGCAAGGCCACCGAGTTGGGGGTGGCATGGGAAAAACCCCACCTGAAGGCAGAGACAGGGGTATGGGGGGGCATAGACAGGTGCAGACGTGGGGCGCATCCTCACGGCTGCTCGATAGTCTCACCTTCAAGTCCTAGGAAGGGAAATGCGGTCACCAACACGCCTCACAAAAAACAAGTTGCCATCCTGCAGGAAGTTCAGAATTCCGGGAAAATCCAGTGCACCTAGAACAAAACAGCACCAAAACTATCAGTTAAAAAAAAAGGCTGTGTGTTTTAAAACCCTCCTGTCACCCCTGAACACCCCGTAGGAAACTGCCGACGTTAAAAAAAAAAAAAAAAAAAAAAAAAAAAAAAAAAAAAAAAACAACAAAAAAAACCAAACCAAAAAAACCCCAAAACCCAAGCTGCATCCCAGGGCGCTCTCTCCTGTGGGTGCCGCTGGACCCTGCCCAGTCCCACAGCTCTCGCCTCGCCCAGAAGGAGCTCCCTGGGCAGAGCCCGGGGCTCATCTACTCCAGGCCCCCCCGCACCGAACCGGCACTTGGGCATCCTGGAGGACTGCGGGCCCATAGAGCGCATGTTCGGAGGACTGAGGGGCACTTCCGGCATCATGGAGGACCGCGGGGAAGCGGCGGGAGCCTGCCGGAGCCCCGGAGGAGCCGGTGAGTCCCCCGCGAAACGAGTGCCGGCGGCGCCGCCGTCTCGGGGCCGCATCCGCGTCGTTTCTCTCCGGAGCTGCGGCCGGTGCTTGGAAGGGGGGCGAGTGTATGGCGCCGCCGTCTTGTGAAGGCTGAGGCTGCCCGCGGCGGGGATGGGGCCGCGCGGGCAGGAGGGGACAGGCCGCCGCCCCGGCGTGCAGAGCTGCGTTCCTTGCGTGTTTCGGCAGGAATCGCTGTTGAATCCGTCTCGCTCTCGAATCCGTCTCGCTCTCCGCGGCTTCCGGGCAGTTTCTCCGCCGGCCCTGCCGGTCCGCGGTTAGGCCGGCGCGGAGCACCGGTGACGGGACCTGCGTGCGTGCGTGCGTGCGTGCGTGAGGGGCTCTTGCGAGAAGCGCCTCACAATAAGCAGGCTCAGCTCCGGGGCGGCGCTAGTAAATGGCATGGTCCTCGGGCGCCGTTAATTCGTGCCACGCGTTTGAGCTGGAATTTGAGAGAATAGTCTGTTATTTAAATGGCCCGATTGAAGAGTTGACTGGTACAGAAAGCGGGTGAACGAACGGCTCACAGCCAGCGAGCGCTCCGTGTACCGCTGCTGAAGGGAGCAGGAGCAAAGCGCAGGCACCCGACTGACACAAGAGGAAAAGGTTCATTACCGTTGGAAATCACGGTTTCGGATTGTGAATTAGGACTCTAATGAGGGGTCCGTTCACGACGACCGTTACCCTAAACTGCTCCCAATTGGTATTCTATTTCTGCTTCCCAAGGAGAAAATTTTCATCTGATGGTGCTGCGGGGGTATCTTTAATGCATCAGTTTAAGATGGCTAGTATTGTTAAACGGGCACTCATGATGCCCAGTTAGCGTTCGATCTGTTTCTAAAATGAAATCTAAGGTTTTTGTTCGTCGGATTTAATGGGCGTCGGTTTTTTCTTTTAGCTCTACTTGGAAGGAATTGGTACCCGTCCCCTCCTCCCCCCCCCCAACGGCTATGTTTAAGTTTCGGCAGTCGTGACTCCCTGTTGGTTTTCTAATTTTCCTTTTATTTTAAATCTAAATCTTTTAGCGTTATGTTAGTTCACCACCGGCCGGGAATTCTTTTAGTACCTACGTTTAAACGTAGCCGTTATTGAACGATTCCTTTTTTTATTTCTCTTTATCTAAAAATCTAAAGCTTCGATTACTCTTTTGGTTCTAAGCAGGAGTCACTGTTGCCTCCCAGCTTGCTTACAGCGGTGTGCTCGTTTAAGCGTTAGAGCCTCCCAATTAGTTTCCAGTTCAATTGGTTTAGCAGTGGTTATGTTTAAATGGAGCTGTTCACGACTCCCAATTAGTTTTCTGTCTTTATCACTTCAAGAGGGTCTCTCAACTATTCATTTTTTGAATTGCAATAGGGACCGGGAATAATTACTGCCTGGTTCATTAAGTAACGTCTGCCACTAAATTTAGTCATTACTCAACCCTAGGTAATATTTCTTCTCTTTAGGCGCGCTCTGATATTTTGTGACTTTACCACGAAGTGGATTAACTAGGACGCGTGATTTTTTTCTTTTCCTGTTAGAGTTGTTTCGCTACAGGTATTCCTTCCAGTTAGTGCTCTGTTGTTGATATTCTGCTGCTTGCCCTTTGATTACATCAATGGGGAGTAAGTACTGTCTGCAAAGTGGGAAGCAATAGCTAGAGCGGACGACGGGCAGTATTTGCTCCCAAAGACTATTCTGGTTACTGTGACGGACATTTTTATTTTAAACGTTTTGACGTAAACGAGCGGTAAAAATTAAACTAATAGAAACTGACCACTTTGGAATTCCCCAGGAAAAACGACCGGAGCGAGGACGCCTGCCGCGGTCCACTTGGGACGCTCGACGGTTTTGCACTCCGTCTCCAAAGTTTGAAGCTCCGCGGAGCGCAACCTCCCCGAGCGGCGACTCGGCCTGTAGCCACCGCCCGCTCTTCTCTCCGGCTCCGCCACCCGTTTTTCCAGAGCAGCCCAAAATCCCGGGGAAGCGAACCCGCGCACAGCAGATACGCCGCGACACCAAACCTCCGGCTGTCCAGCTGCGCCGCCCCGACCGTCGCTGCTGCGCCAACGGGAGCCTCCGGCCGACGCGGTGCCGAGCGCCCGCGACCCCGTCGGCCGCCGGCTCTGCCAGCGGCGCGGTCCGGCGAAATCCGCGACGCTGCCGAGTCTGCGGCGAGTCCGGGGCGTGTTTTTTTAGCGAAGGAAAATGCCGTTTCAAGTCTCAAGTCCGACCTGCAAGGAAAAAGAAAGCCCGCGTAACAAGGCTAGACCCGTTCCTGTCTGTTGCAGAACTTGTACCAGCGCTACATTCTGGACGGGACCGAATGACAAAGCCGAATGACAGCCTGCAAGAATCCTCCTCTCAGAGCTCTCTGGTTGCAAAGGGACTATTGTAGATCACCAGCAGTTGTAAGACACTGAGACTCCTACTTTTCTCCATCTGCCTCCCTCAACAGAAATAAGTCCCAAAGGACAGAAAACCCCAGGAAAGGGTTGAAACCAAACCGAACCCAAACCAAAAACCAAAACCAAGGAAAAACCGTCGGGGAAAAGAGCCCCAAAGCATCAGGAACTGTACCAAGCAACCTTAAGTAACACTGAAGCGACTCGAACCAAAACAAGTGACAAAGCAGCTCAGGAGAGGTGCCAGGAAAGACAAATGAGTCCACACAGAGCAACGCCCGTGTCCTTCTGAGAGGACTAGGCAGGTGAGAGAAGGCCCTTTGAAGGCCCGTGGTTCTGAGAAGGCCACTTGTCACGCAGATTGATTCTGGTGCCTGGATGGGAAATGGAGGGGACTGAGGGGCACACGAAGGGGAGGGAGGAACTCGGACAGCTTACGGAGATGCCTGCGGTGCAAAGCCAAAAAGACGGCTGCAGGATGGCTCGGCGTCGGTGCCATCGACCCCCCCCAAAAGATGCTGTGACCCCACTTGGGGACGACAGCCTCTGGCCCCGGCGCCCCCGGGGCTGGGCAGAGGCAGCAGCGCTCGGCATAGCTGGTGGCAGGGGGCCCGACGGGGTGGAACGCGTCCCGGCAGGGCCTGGCCAGGCCCAGGAGCACATCTGGTCCTCGCTGAGGGGCTGGAGCCGATGGGGCCCTGAGGAGTACAGGGGTGGCCTGGTGTCCCCGGCCGCAGCTCTTCCCTGCCGCAGCCGCCTGCGCTCCTGTCCGCGCCCGAAGCCCCGTGCCCGCAGAGGCAGCTGGGTCTGGAGCTGCCAGCGCCAGCAGCCCCAGAGCAGAATGAGCTCCCTGAGCAGAGGCCGAGGCTCATATACCCCAGGCCCCGCCCCCGGGCAAGTGGTGGGGATGGGACACAAGGGGGGGCGGTGCCGGGGGGGTGGGGGTGGGGTGGGGGGGGTGGGCAGCAAGGCACGCCAACGGGAGGGTGGGGCATGGGGCAAAAAAGTCACGCCCGGGGGGGGGGCGGTGCTGGGGTGGGGTGCAGAATAACAAAGGCAAACCCGGGAAGGGGAGGGGGTGGGGGCCGGGCAGGGCACGGCCACTGTCGGCGAGGCCATGGGGGGGGCGGTGCTGGGGCGAGGTGCAAAGCAGCAAGGCACTCCCACGGGGGGGGGGCGGGGCGGGGCGCGGGGAAGCAGGGCACGCCCACGGGGGGGGGCGGTGCCGGGGCAGAAAAGGCACACCCGGGGGGGGGGTCGGGGGGGGGCAAGCAGGGCACGCCTACAGTGGCCAGTGCCGAAGAACGGCAGCAAGGCACGCTCGCGGCGGGGGGGGGAGGCGCCGGGTGGATTTGGGGCCAGGCACACCCACCCTTAGCAAGGCCACCGAGTTGGGGGTGGCATGGGAAAAACCCCACCTGAAGGCAGAGACAGGGGTATGGGGGGGCATAGACAGGTGCAGACGTGGGGCGCATCCTCACGGCTGCTCGATAGTCTCACCTTCAAGTCCTAGGAAGGGAAATGCGGTCACCAACACGCCTCACAAAAAACAAGTTGCCATCCTGCAGGAAGTTCAGAATTCCGGGAAAATCCAGTGCACCTAGAACAAAACAGCACCAAAACTAGCAGTTAAAAAAAAAGGCTGTGTGTTTTAAAACCCTCCTGTCACCCCTGAACACCCCGTAGGAAACTGCCGACGTTAAAAAAAAAAAAAAACAAAAAAAAAACAAAAAAAAAAACAAAAAAAACCAAACCAAAAAAACCCCAAAACCCAAGCTGCATCCCAGGGCGCTCTCTCCTGTGGGTGCCGCTGGACCCTGCCCAGTCCCACAGCTCTCGCCTCGCCCAGAAGGAGCTCCCTGGGCAGAGCCCGGGGCTCATCTACTCCAGGCCCCCCCGCACCGAACCGGCACTTGGGCATCCTGGAGGACTGCGGGCCCATAGAGCGCATGTTCGGAGGACTGAGGGGCACTTCCGGCATCATGGAGGACCGCGGGGAAGCGGCGGGAGCCTGCCGGAGCCCCGGAGGAGCCGGTGAGTCCCCCGCGAAACGAGTGCCGGCGGCGCCGCCGTCTCGGGGCCGCATCCGCGTCGTTTCTCTCCGGAGCTGCGGCCGGTGCTTGGAAGGGGGGCGAGTGTATGGCGCCGCCGTCTTGTGAAGGCTGAGGCTGCCCGCGGCGGGGATGGGGCCGCGCGGGCAGGAGGGGACAGGCCGCCGCCCCGGCGTGCAGAGCTGCGTTCCTTGCGTGTTTCGGCAGGAATCGCTGTTGAATCCGTCTCGCTCTCGAATCCGTCTCGCTCTCCGCGGCTTCCGGGCAGTTTCTCCGCCGGCCCTGCCGGTCCGCGGTTAGGCCGGCGCGGAGCACCGGTGACGGGACCTGCGTGCGTGCGTGCGTGCGTGCGTGAGGGGCTCTTGCGAGAAGCGCCTCACAATAAGCAGGCTCAGCTCCGGGGCGGCGCTAGTAAATGGCATGGTCCTCGGGCGCCGTTAATTCGTGCCACGCGTTTGAGCTGGAATTTGAGAGAATAGTCTGTTATTTAAATGGCCCGATTGAAGAGTTGACTGGTACAGAAAGCGGGTGAACAAACGGCTCACAGCCAGCGAGCGCTCCGTGTACCGCTGCTGAAGGGAGCAGGAGCAAAGCGCAGGCACCCGACTGACACAAGAGGAAAAGGTTCATTACCGTTGGAAATCACGGTTTCGGATTGTGAATTAGGACTCTAATGAGGGGTCCGTTCACGACGACCGTTACCCTAAACTGCTCCCAATTGGTATTCTATTTCTGCTTCCCAAGGAGAAAATTTTCATCTGATGGTGCTGCGGGGGTATCTTTAATGCATCAGTTTAAGATGGCTAGTATTGTTAAACGGGCACTCATGATGCCCAGTTAGCGTTCGATCTGTTTCTAAAATGAAATCTAAGGTTTTTGTTCGTCGGATTTAATGGGCGTCGGTTTTTTCTTTTAGCTCTACTTGGAAGGAATTGGTACCCGTCCCCTCCTCCCCCCCCCCAACGGCTATGTTTAAGTTTCGGCAGTCGTGACTCCCTGTTGGTTTTCTAATTTTCCTTTTATTTTAAATCTAAATCTTTTAGCGTTATGTTAGTTCACCACCGGCCGGGAATTCTTTTAGTACCTACGTTTAAACGTAGCCGTTATTGAACGATTCCTTTTTTTATTTCTCTTTATCTAAAAATCTAAAGCTTCGATTACTCTTTTGGTTCTAAGCAGGAGTCACTGTTGCCTCCCAGCTTGCTTACAGCGGTGTGCTCGTTTAAGCGTTAGAGCCTCCCAATTAGTTTCCAGTTCAATTGGTTTAGCAGTGGTTATGTTTAAATGGAGCTGTTCACGACTCCCAATTAGTTTTCTGTCTTTATCACTTCAAGAGGGTCTCTCAACTATTCATTTTTTGAATTGCAATAGGGACCGGGAATAATTACTGCCTGGTTCATTAAGTAACGTCTGCCACTAAATTTAGTCATTACTCAACCCTAGGTAATATTTCTTCTCTTTAGGCGCGCTCTGATATTTTGTGACTTTACCACGAAGTGGATTAACTAGGACGCGTGATTTTTTTCTTTTCCTGTTAGAGTTGTTTCGCTACAGGTATTCCTTCCAGTTAGTGCTCTGTTGTTGATATTCTGCTGCTTGCCCTTTGATTACATCAATGGGGAGTAAGTACTGTCTGCAAAGTGGGAAGCAATAGCTAGAGCGGACGACGGGCAGTATTTGCTCCCAAAGACTATTCTGGTTACTGTGACGGACATTTTTATTTTAAACGTTTTGACGTAAACGAGCGGTAAAAATTAAACTAATAGAAACTGACCACTTTGGAATTCCCCAGGAAAAACGACCGGAGCGAGGACGCCTGCCGCGGTCCACTTGGGACGCTCGACGGTTTTGCACTCCGTCTCCAAAGTTTGAAGCTCCGCGGAGCGCAACCTCCCCGAGCGGCGACTCGGCCTGTAGCCACCGCCCGCTCTTCTCTCCGGCTCCGCCACCCGTTTTTCCAGAGCAGCCCAAAATCCCGGGGAAGCGAACCCGCGCACAGCAGATACGCCGCGACACCAAACCTCCGGCTGTCCAGCTGCGCCGCCCCCGACCGTCGCTGCTGCGCCAACGGGAGCCTCCGGCCGACGCGGTGCCGAGCGCCCGCGACCCCGTCGGCCGCCGGCTCTGCCAGCGGCGCGGTCCGGCGAAATCCGCGACGCTGCCGAGTCTGCGGCGAGTCCGGGGCGTGTTTTTTTAGCGAAGGAAAATGCCGTTTCAAGTCTCAAGTCCGACCTGCAAGGAAAAAGAAAGCCCGCGTAACAAGGCTAGACCCGTTCCTGTCTGTTGCAGAACTTGTACCAGCGCTACATTCTGGACGGGACCGAATGACAAAGCCGAATGACAGCCTGCAAGAATCCTCCTCTCAGAGCTCTCTGGTTGCAAAGGGACTATTGTAGATCACCAGCAGTTGTAAGACACTGAGACTCCTACTTTTCTCCATCTGCCTCCCTCAACAGAAATAAGTCCCAAAGGACAGAAAACCCCAGGAAAGGGTTGAAACCAAACCGAACCCAAAGCAAAAACCAAAACCAAGGAAAAACCGTCGGGGAAAAGAGCCCCAAAGCATCAGGAACTGTACCAAGCACCTTAAGTAACACTGAAGCGACTCGAACCAAAACAAGTGACAAAGCAGCTCAGGAGAGGTGCCAGGAAAGACAAATGAGTCCACACAGAGCAACGCCCGTGTCCTTCTGAGAGGACTAGGCAGGTGAGAGAAGGCCCTTTGAAGGCCCGTGGTTCTGAGAAGGCCACTTGTCACGCAGATTGATTCTGGTGCCTGGATGGGAAATGGAGGGGACTGAGGGGCACACGAAGGGGAGGGAGGAACTCGGACAGCTTACGGAGATGCCTGCGGTGCAAAGCCAAAAAGACGGCTGCAGGATGGCTCGGCGTCGGTGCCATCGACCCCCCCCAAAAGATGCTGTGACCCCACTTGGGGACGACAGCCTCTGGCCCCGGCGCCCCCGGGGCTGGGCAGAGGCAGCAGCGCTCGGCATAGCTGGTGGCAGGGGGCCCGACGGGGTGGAACGCGTCCCGGCAGGGCCTGGCCAGGCCCAGGAGCACATCTGGTCCTCGCTGAGGGGCTGGAGCCGATGGGGCCCTGAGGAGTACAGGGGTGGCCTGGTGTCCCCGGCCGCAGCTCTTCCCTGCCGCAGCCGCCTGCGCTCCTGTCCGCGCCCGAAGCCCCGTGCCCGCAGAGGCAGCTGGGTCTGGAGCTGCCAGCGCCAGCAGCCCCAGAGCAGAATGAGCTCCCTGAGCAGAGGCCGAGGCTCATATACCCCAGGCCCCGCCCCCGGGCAAGTGGTGGGGATGGGACACAAGGGGGGGCGGTGCCGGGGGGGTGGGGGTGGGGGGGGGGGGGTGGGCAGCAAGGCACGCCAACGGGAGGGTGGGGCATGGGGCAAAAAAGTCACGCCCGGGGGGGGGGCGGTGCTGGGGTGGGGTGCAGAATAACAAAGGCAAACCCGGGAAGGGGAGGGGGTGGGGGCCGGGCAGGGCACGGCCACTGTCGGCGAGGCCATGGGGGGGGCGGTGCTGGGGCGAGGTGCAAAGCAGCAAGGCACTCCCACGGGGGGGGGGCGGGGCGGGGCGCGGGGAAGCAGGGCACGCCCACGGGGGGGGGCGGTGCCGGGGCAGAAAAGGCACACCCGGGGGGGGGGTCGGGGGGGGGCAAGCAGGGCACGCCTACAGTGGCCAGTGCCGAAGAACGGCAGCAAGGCACGCTCGCGGCGGGGGGGGGAGGCGCCGGGTGGATTTGGGGCCAGGCACACCCACCCTTAGCAAGGCCACCGAGTTGGGGGTGGCATGGGAAAAACCCCACCTGAAGGCAGAGACAGGGGTATGGGGGGGCATAGACAGGTGCAGACGTGGGGCGCATCCTCACGGCTGCTCGATAGTCTCACCTTCAAGTCCTAGGAAGGGAAATGCGGTCACCAACACGCCTCACAAAAAACAAGTTGCCATCCTGCAGGAAGTTCAGAATTCCGGGAAAATCCAGTGCACCTAGAACAAAACAGCACCAAAACTATCAGTTAAAAAAAAAGGCTGTGTGTTTTAAAACCCTCCTGTCACCCCTGAACACCCCGTAGGAAACTGCCGACGTTAAAAAAAAAAAAAAAAAAAAAAAAAAAAAAAAAAAAAAAAAACAACAAAAAAAACCAAACCAAAAAAACCCCAAAACCCAAGCTGCATCCCAGGGCGCTCTCTCCTGTGGGTGCCGCTGGACCCTGCCCAGTCCCACAGCTCTCGCCTCGCCCAGAAGGAGCTCCCTGGGCAGAGCCCGGGGCTCATCTACTCCAGGCCCCCCCGCACCGAACCGGCACTTGGGCATCCTGGAGGACTGCGGGCCCATAGAGCGCATGTTCGGAGGACTGAGGGGCACTTCCGGCATCATGGAGGACCGCGGGGAAGCGGCGGGAGCCTGCCGGAGCCCCGGAGGAGCCGGTGAGTCCCCCGCGAAACGAGTGCCGGCGGCGCCGCCGTCTCGGGGCCGCATCCGCGTCGTTTCTCTCCGGAGCTGCGGCCGGTGCTTGGAAGGGGGGCGAGTGTATGGCGCCGCCGTCTTGTGAAGGCTGAGGCTGCCCGCGGCGGGGATGGGGCCGCGCGGGCAGGAGGGGACAGGCCGCCGCCCCGGCGTGCAGAGCTGCGTTCCTTGCGTGTTTCGGCAGGAATCGCTGTTGAATCCGTCTCGCTCTCGAATCCGTCTCGCTCTCCGCGGCTTCCGGGCAGTTTCTCCGCCGGCCCTGCCGGTCCGCGGTTAGGCCGGCGCGGAGCACCGGTGACGGGACCTGCGTGCGTGCGTGCGTGCGTGCGTGAGGGGCTCTTGCGAGAAGCGCCTCACAATAAGCAGGCTCAGCTCCGGGGCGGCGCTAGTAAATGGCATGGTCCTCGGGCGCCGTTAATTCGTGCCACGCGTTTGAGCTGGAATTTGAGAGAATAGTCTGTTATTTAAATGGCCCGATTGAAGAGTTGACTGGTACAGAAAGCGGGTGAACGAACGGCTCACAGCCAGCGAGCGCTCCGTGTACCGCTGCTGAAGGGAGCAGGAGCAAAGCGCAGGCACCCGACTGACACAAGAGGAAAAGGTTCATTACCGTTGGAAATCACGGTTTCGGATTGTGAATTAGGACTCTAATGAGGGGTCCGTTCACGACGACCGTTACCCTAAACTGCTCCCAATTGGTATTCTATTTCTGCTTCCCAAGGAGAAAATTTTCATCTGATGGTGCTGCGGGGGTATCTTTAATGCATCAGTTTAAGATGGCTAGTATTGTTAAACGGGCACTCATGATGCCCAGTTAGCGTTCGATCTGTTTCTAAAATGAAATCTAAGGTTTTTGTTCGTCGGATTTAATGGGCGTCGGTTTTTTCTTTTAGCTCTACTTGGAAGGAATTGGTACCCGTCCCCTCCTCCCCCCCCCCAACGGCTATGTTTAAGTTTCGGCAGTCGTGACTCCCTGTTGGTTTTCTAATTTTCCTTTTATTTTAAATCTAAATCTTTTAGCGTTATGTTAGTTCACCACCGGCCGGGAATTCTTTTAGTACCTACGTTTAAACGTAGCCGTTATTGAACGATTCCTTTTTTTATTTCTCTTTATCTAAAAATCTAAAGCTTCGATTACTCTTTTGGTTCTAAGCAGGAGTCACTGTTGCCTCCCAGCTTGCTTACAGCGGTGTGCTCGTTTAAGCGTTAGAGCCTCCCAATTAGTTTCCAGTTCAATTGGTTTAGCAGTGGTTATGTTTAAATGGAGCTGTTCACGACTCCCAATTAGTTTTCTGTCTTTATCACTTCAAGAGGGTCTCTCAACTATTCATTTTTTGAATTGCAATAGGGACCGGGAATAATTACTGCCTGGTTCATTAAGTAACGTCTGCCACTAAATTTAGTCATTACTCAACCCTAGGTAATATTTCTTCTCTTTAGGCGCGCTCTGATATTTTGTGACTTTACCACGAAGTGGATTAACTAGGACGCGTGATTTTTTTCTTTTCCTGTTAGAGTTGTTTCGCTACAGGTATTCCTTCCAGTTAGTGCTCTGTTGTTGATATTCTGCTGCTTGCCCTTTGATTACATCAATGGGGAGTAAGTACTGTCTGCAAAGTGGGAAGCAATAGCTAGAGCGGACGACGGGCAGTATTTGCTCCCAAAGACTATTCTGGTTACTGTGACGGACATTTTTATTTTAAACGTTTTGACGTAAACGAGCGGTAAAAATTAAACTAATAGAAACTGACCACTTTGGAATTCCCCAGGAAAAACGACCGGAGCGAGGACGCCTGCCGCGGTCCACTTGGGACGCTCGACGGTTTTGCACTCCGTCTCCAAAGTTTGAAGCTCCGCGGAGCGCAACCTCCCCGAGCGGCGACTCGGCCTGTAGCCACCGCCCGCTCTTCTCTCCGGCTCCGCCACCCGTTTTTCCAGAGCAGCCCAAAATCCCGGGGAAGCGAACCCGCGCACAGCAGATACGCCGCGACACCAAACCTCCGGCTGTCCAGCTGCGCCGCCCCCGACCGTCGCTGCTGCGCCAACGGGAGCCTCCGGCCGACGCGGTGCCGAGCGCCCGCGACCCCGTCGGCCGCCGGCTCTGCCAGCGGCGCGGTCCGGCGAAATCCGCGACGCTGCCGAGTCTGCGGCGAGTCCGGGGCGTGTTTTTTTAGCGAAGGAAAATGCCGTTTCAAGTCTCAAGTCCGACCTGCAAGGAAAAAGAAAGCCCGCGTAACAAGGCTAGACCCGTTCCTGTCTGTTGCAGAACTTGTACCAGCGCTACATTCTGGACGGGACCGAATGACAAAGCCGAATGACAGCCTGCAAGAATCCTCCTCTCAGAGCTCTCTGGTTGCAAAGGGACTATTGTAGATCACCAGCAGTTGTAAGACACTGAGACTCCTACTTTTCTCCATCTGCCTCCCTCAACAGAAATAAGTCCCAAAGGACAGAAAACCCCAGGAAAGGGTTGAAACCAAACCGAACCCAAAGCAAAAACCAAAACCAAGGAAAAACCGTCGGGGAAAAGAGCCCCAAAGCATCAGGAACTGTACCAAGCACCTTAAGTAACACTGAAGCGACTCGAACCAAAACAAGTGACAAAGCAGCTCAGGAGAGGTGCCAGGAAAGACAAATGAGTCCACACAGAGCAACGCCCGTGTCCTTCTGAGAGGACTAGGCAGGTGAGAGAAGGCCCTTTGAAGGCCCGTGGTTCTGAGAAGGCCACTTGTCACGCAGATTGATTCTGGTGCCTGGATGGGAAATGGAGGGGACTGAGGGGCACACGAAGGGGAGGGAGGAACTCGGACAGCTTACGGAGATGCCTGCGGTGCAAAGCCAAAAAGACGGCTGCAGGATGGCTCGGCGTCGGTGCCATCGACCCCCCCCAAAAGATGCTGTGACCCCACTTGGGGACGACAGCCTCTGGCCCCGGCGCCCCCGGGGCTGGGCAGAGGCAGCAGCGCTCGGCATAGCTGGTGGCAGGGGGCCCGACGGGGTGGAACGCGTCCCGGCAGGGCCTGGCCAGGCCCAGGAGCACATCTGGTCCTCGCTGAGGGGCTGGAGCCGATGGGGCCCTGAGGAGTACAGGGGTGGCCTGGTGTCCCCGGCCGCAGCTCTTCCCTGCCGCAGCCGCCTGCGCTCCTGTCCGCGCCCGAAGCCCCGTGCCCGCAGAGGCAGCTGGGTCTGGAGCTGCCAGCGCCAGCAGCCCCAGAGCAGAATGAGCTCCCTGAGCAGAGGCCGAGGCTCATATACCCCAGGCCCCGCCCCCGGGCAAGTGGTGGGGATGGGACACAAGGGGGGGCGGTGCCGGGGAGGTGGGGGTGGGGTGGGGGGGGTGGGCAGCAAGGCACGCCAACGGGAGGGTGGGGCATGGGGCAAAAAAGTCACGCCCGGGGGGGGGGCGGTGCTGGGGTGGGGTGCAGAATAACAAAGGCAAACCCGGGAAGGGGAGGGGGTGGGGGCCGGGCAGGGCACGGCCACTGTCGGCGAGGCCATGGGGGGGGCGGTGCTGGGGCGAGGTGCAAAGCAGCAAGGCACTCCCACGGGGGGGGGGCGGTGCCGGGGCAGAAAAGGCACACCCGGGGGGGGGGGTCGGGGGGGGGGCAAGCAGGGCACGCCTACAGTGGCCAGTGCCGAAGAACGGCAGCAAGGCACGCTCGCGGCGGGGGGGGGAGGCGGGGGGGGGAGGCGCCGGGTGGATTTGGGGCCAGGCACACCCACCCTTAGCAAGGCCACCGAGTTGGGGGTGGCATGGGAAAAACCCCACCTGAAGGCAGAGACAGGGGTATGGGGGGGCATAGACAGGTGCAGACGTGGGGCGCATCCTCACGGCTGCTCGATAGTCTCACCTTCAAGTCCTAGGAAGGGAAATGCGGTCACCAACACGCCTCACAAAAAACAAGTTGCCATCCTGCAGGAAGTTCAGAATTCCGGGAAAATCCAGTGCACCTAGAACAAAACAGCACCAAAACTAGCAGTTAAAAAAAAAGGCTGTGTGTTTTAAAACCCTCCTGTCACCCCTGAACACCCCGTAGGAAACTGCCGACGTTAAAAAAAAAAAAAAAAAAAAAAAAAAAAAACAAAAAAAAACAAACCAAAAAAACCCCAAAACCCAAGCTGCATCCCAGGGCGCTCTCTCCTGTGGGTGCCGCTGGACCCTGCCCAGTCCCACAGCTCTCGCCTCGCCCAGAAGGAGCTCCCTGGGCAGAGCCCGGGGCTCATCTACTCCAGGCCCCCCCGCACCGAACCGGCACTTGGGCATCCTGGAGGACTGCGGGCCCATAGAGCGCATGTTCGGAGGACTGAGGGGCACTTCCGGCATCATGGAGGACCGCGGGGAAGCGGCGGGAGCCTGCCGGAGCCCCGGAGGAGCCGGTGAGTCCCCCGCGAAACGAGTGCCGGCGGCGCCGCCGTCTCGGGGCCGCATCCGCGTCGTTTCTCTCCGGAGCTGCGGCCGGTGCTTGGAAGGGGGGCGAGTGTATGGCGCCGCCGTCTTGTGAAGGCTGAGGCTGCCCGCGGCGGGGATGGGGCCGCGCGGGCAGGAGGGGACAGGCCGCCGCCCCGGCGTGCAGAGCTGCGTTCCTTGCGTGTTTCGGCAGGAATCGCTGTTGAATCCGTCTCGCTCTCGAATCCGTCTCGCTCTCCGCGGCTTCCGGGCAGTTTCTCCGCCGGCCCTGCCGGTCCGCGGTTAGGCCGGCGCGGAGCACCGGTGACGGGACCTGCGTGCGTGCGTGCGTGCGTGCGTGCGTGCGTGAGGGGCTCTTGCGAGAAGCGCCTCACAATAAGCAGGCTCAGCTCCGGGGCGGCGCTAGTAAATGGCATGGTCCTCGGGCGCCGTTAATTCGTGCCACGCGTTTGAGCTGGAATTTGAGAGAATAGTCTGTTATTTAAATGGCCCGATTGAAGAGTTGACTGGTACAGAAAGCGGGTGAACGAACGGCTCACAGCCAGCGAGCGCTCCGTGTACCGCTGCTGAAGGGAGCAGGAGCAAAGCGCAGGCACCCGACTGACACAAGAGGAAAAGGTTCATTACCGTTGGAAATCACGGTTTCGGATTGTGAATTAGGACTCTAATGAGGGGTCCGTTCACGACGACCGTTACCCTAAACTGCTCCCAATTGGTATTCTATTTCTGCTTCCCAAGGAGAAAATTTTCATCTGATGGTGCTGCGGGGGTATCTTTAATGCATCAGTTTAAGATGGCTAGTATTGTTAAACGGGCACTCATGATGCCCAGTTAGCGTTCGATCTGTTTCTAAAATGAAATCTAAGGTTTTTGTTCGTCGGATTTAATGGGCGTCGGTTTTTTCTTTTAGCTCTACTTGGAAGGAATTGGTACCCGTCCCCTCCTCCCCCCCCCCAACGGCTATGTTTAAGTTTCGGCAGTCGTGACTCCCTGTTGGTTTTCTAATTTTCCTTTTATTTTAAATCTAAATCTTTTAGCGTTATGTTAGTTCACCACCGGCCGGGAATTCTTTTAGTACCTACGTTTAAACGTAGCCGTTATTGAACGATTCCTTTTTTTATTTCTCTTTATCTAAAAATCTAAAGCTTCGATTACTCTTTTGGTTCTAAGCAGGAGTCACTGTTGCCTCCCAGCTTGCTTACAGCGGTGTGCTCGTTTAAGCGTTAGAGCCTCCCAATTAGTTTCCAGTTCAATTGGTTTAGCAGTGGTTATGTTTAAATGGAGCTGTTCACGACTCCCAATTAGTTTTCTGTCTTTATCACTTCAAGAGGGTCTCTCAACTATTCATTTTTTGAATTGCAATAGGGACCGGGAATAATTACTGCCTGGTTCATTAAGTAACGTCTGCCACTAAATTTAGTCATTACTCAACCCTAGGTAATATTTCTTCTCTTTAGGCGCGCTCTGATATTTTGTGACTTTACCACGAAGTGGATTAACTAGGACGCGTGATTTTTTTCTTTTCCTGTTAGAGTTGTTTCGCTACAGGTATTCCTTCCAGTTAGTGCTCTGTTGTTGATATTCTGCTGCTTGCCCTTTGATTACATCAATGGGGAGTAAGTACTGTCTGCAAAGTGGGAAGCAATAGCTAGAGCGGACGACGGGCAGTATTTGCTCCCAAAGACTATTCTGGTTACTGTGACGGACATTTTTATTTTAAACGTTTTGACGTAAACGAGCGGTAAAAATTAAACTAATAGAAACTGACCACTTTGGAATTCCCCAGGAAAAACGACCGGAGCGAGGACGCCTGCCGCGGTCCACTTGGGACGCTCGACGGTTTTGCACTCCGTCTCCAAAGTTTGAAGCTCCGCGGAGCGCAACCTCCCCGAGCGGCGACTCGGCCTGTAGCCACCGCCCGCTCTTCTCTCCGGCTCCGCCACCCGTTTTTCCAGAGCAGCCCAAAATCCCGGGGAAGCGAACCCGCGCACAGCAGATACGCCGCGACACCAAACCTCCGGCTGTCCAGCTGCGCCGCCCCCGACCGTCGCTGCTGCGCCAACGGGAGCCTCCGGCCGACGCGGTGCCGAGCGCCCGCGACCCCGTCGGCCGCCGGCTCTGCCAGCGGCGCGGTCCGGCGAAATCCGCGACGCTGCCGAGTCTGCGGCGAGTCCGGGGCGTGTTTTTTTAGCGAAGGAAAATGCCGTTTCAAGTCTCAAGTCCGACCTGCAAGGAAAAAGAAAGCCCGCGTAACAAGGCTAGACCCGTTCCTGTCTGTTGCAGAACTTGTACCAGCGCTACATTCTGGACGGGACCGAATGACAAAGCCGAATGACAGCCTGCAAGAATCCTCCTCTCAGAGCTCTCTGGTTGCAAAGGGACTATTGTAGATCACCAGCAGTTGTAAGACACTGAGACTCCTACTTTTCTCCATCTGCCTCCCTCAACAGAAATAAGTCCCAAAGGACAGAAAACCCCAGGAAAGGGTTGAAACCAAACCGAACCCAAAGCAAAAACCAAAACCAAGGAAAAACCGTCGGGGAAAAGAGCCCCAAAGCATCAGGAACTGTACCAAGCACCTTAAGTAACACTGAAGCGACTCGAACCAAAACAAGTGACAAAGCAGCTCAGGAGAGGTGCCAGGAAAGACAAATGAGTCCACACAGAGCAACGCCCGTGTCCTTCTGAGAGGACTAGGCAGGTGAGAGAAGGCCCTTTGAAGGCCCGTGGTTCTGAGAAGGCCACTTGTCACGCAGATTGATTCTGGTGCCTGGATGGGAAATGGAGGGGACTGAGGGGCACACGAAGGGGAGGGAGGAACTCGGACAGCTTACGGAGATGCCTGCGGTGCAAAGCCAAAAAGACGGCTGCAGGATGGCTCGGCGTCGGTGCCATCGACCCCCCCCAAAAGATGCTGTGACCCCACTTGGGGACGACAGCCTCTGGCCCCGGCGCCCCCGGGGCTGGGCAGAGGCAGCAGCGCTCGGCATAGCTGGTGGCAGGGGGCCCGACGGGGTGGAACGCGTCCCGGCAGGGCCTGGCCAGGCCCAGGAGCACATCTGGTCCTCGCTGAGGGGCTGGAGCCGATGGGGCCCTGAGGAGTACAGGGGTGGCCTGGTGTCCCCGGCCGCAGCTCTTCCCTGCCGCAGCCGCCTGCGCTCCTGTCCGCGCCCGAAGCCCCGTGCCCGCAGAGGCAGCTGGGTCTGGAGCTGCCAGCGCCAGCAGCCCCAGAGCAGAATGAGCTCCCTGAGCAGAGGCCGAGGCTCATATACCCCAGGCCCCGCCCCCGGGCAAGTGGTGGGGATGGGACACAAGGGGGGGCGGTGCCGGGGGGGTGGGGGTGGGGGGGGGGGGGTGGGCAGCAAGGCACGCCAACGGGAGGGTGGGGCATGGGGCAAAAAAGTCACGCCCGGGGGGGGGGCGGTGCTGGGGTGGGGTGCAGAATAACAAAGGCAAACCCGGGAAGGGGAGGGGGTGGGGGCCGGGCAGGGCACGGCCACTGTCGGCGAGGCCATGGGGGGGGCGGTGCTGGGGCGAGGTGCAAAGCAGCAAGGCACTCCCACGGGGGGGGGGCGGTGCCGGGGCAGAAAAGGCACACCCGGAGGGGGGGTCGGGGGGGGGCAAGCAGGGCACGCCTACAGTGGCCAGTGCCGAAGAACGGCAGCAAGGCACGCTCGCGGCGGGGGGGGGAGGCGCCGGGTGGATTTGGGGCCAGGCACACCCACCCTTAGCAAGGCCACCGAGTTGGGGGTGGCATGGGAAAAACCCCACCTGAAGGCAGAGACAGGGGTATGGGGGGGCATAGACAGGTGCAGACGTGGGGCGCATCCTCACGGCTGCTCGATAGTCTCACCTTCAAGTCCTAGGAAGGGAAATGCGGTCACCAACACGCCTCACAAAAAACAAGTTGCCATCCTGCAGGAAGTTCAGAATTCCGGGAAAATCCAGTGCACCTAGAACAAAACAGCACCAAAACTAGCAGTTAAAAAAAAAGGCTGTGTGTTTTAAAACCCTCCTGTCACCCCTGAACACCCCGTAGGAAAGTGCCGACGTTAAAAAAAAAAAAAAAAAAAACAAAAAAAACCAAACCAAAAAAACCCCAAAACCCAAGCTGCATCCCAGGGCGCTCTCTCCTGTGGGTGCCGCTGGACCCTGCCCAGTCCCACAGCTCTCGCCTCGCCCAGAAGGAGCTCCCTGGGCAGAGCCCGGGGCTCATCTACTCCAGGCCCCCCCGCACCGAACCGGCACTTGGGCATCCTGGAGGACTGCGGGCCCATAGAGCGCATGTTCGGAGGACTGAGGGGCACTTCCGGCATCATGGAGGACCGCGGGGAAGCGGCGGGAGCCTGCCGGAGCCCCGGAGGAGCCGGTGAGTCCCCCGCGAAACGAGTGCCGGCGGCGCCGCCGTCTCGGGGCCGCATCCGCGTCGTTTCTCTCCGGAGCTGCGGCCGGTGCTTGGAAGGGGGGCGAGTGTATGGCGCCGCCGTCTTGTGAAGGCTGAGGCTGCCCGCGGCGGGGATGGGGCCGCGCGGGCAGGAGGGGACAGGCCGCCGCCCCGGCGTGCAGAGCTGCGTTCCTTGCGTGTTTCGGCAGGAATCGCTGTTGAATCCGTCTCGCTCTCGAATCCGTCTCGCTCTCCGCGGCTTCCGGGCAGTTTCTCCGCCGGCCCTGCCGGTCCGCGGTTAGGCCGGCGCGGAGCACCGGTGACGGGACCTGCGTGCGTGCGTGCGTGCGTGCGTGCGTGCGTGAGGGGCTCTTGCGAGAAGCGCCTCACAATAAGCAGGCTCAGCTCCGGGGCGGCGCTAGTAAATGGCATGGTCCTCGGGCGCCGTTAATTCGTGCCACGCGTTTGAGCTGGAATTTGAGAGAATAGTCTGTTATTTAAATGGCCCGATTGAAGAGTTGACTGGTACAGAAAGCGGGTGAACGAACGGCTCACAGCCAGCGAGCGCTCCGTGTACCGCTGCTGAAGGGAGCAGGAGCAAAGCGCAGGCACCCGACTGACACAAGAGGAAAAGGTTCATTACCGTTGGAAATCACGGTTTCGGATTGTGAATTAGGACTCTAATGAGGGGTCCGTTCACGACGACCGTTACCCTAAACTGCTCCCAATTGGTATTCTATTTCTGCTTCCCAAGGAGAAAATTTTCATCTGATGGTGCTGCGGGGGTATCTTTAATGCATCAGTTTAAGATGGCTAGTATTGTTAAACGGGCACTCATGATGCCCAGTTAGCGTTCGATCTGTTTCTAAAATGAAATCTAAGGTTTTTGTTCGTCGGATTTAATGGGCGTCGGTTTTTTCTTTTAGCTCTACTTGGAAGGAATTGGTACCCGTCCCCTCCTCCCCCCCCCCAACGGCTATGTTTAAGTTTCGGCAGTCGTGACTCCCTGTTGGTTTTCTAATTTTCCTTTTATTTTAAATCTAAATCTTTTAGCGTTATGTTAGTTCACCACCGGCCGGGAATTCTTTTAGTACCTACGTTTAAACGTAGCCGTTATTGAACGATTCCTTTTTTTATTTCTCTTTATCTAAAAATCTAAAGCTTCGATTACTCTTTTGGTTCTAAGCAGGAGTCACTGTTGCCTCCCAGCTTGCTTACAGCGGTGTGCTCGTTTAAGCGTTAGAGCCTCCCAATTAGTTTCCAGTTCAATTGGTTTAGCAGTGGTTATGTTTAAATGGAGCTGTTCACGACTCCCAATTAGTTTTCTGTCTTTATCACTTCAAGAGGGTCTCTCAACTATTCATTTTTTGAATTGCAATAGGGACCGGGAATAATTACTGCCTGGTTCATTAAGTAACGTCTGCCACTAAATTTAGTCATTACTCAACCCTAGGTAATATTTCTTCTCTTTAGGCGCGCTCTGATATTTTGTGACTTTACCACGAAGTGGATTAACTAGGACGCGTGATTTTTTTCTTTTCCTGTTAGAGTTGTTTCGCTACAGGTATTCCTTCCAGTTAGTGCTCTGTTGTTGATATTCTGCTGCTTGCCCTTTGATTACATCAATGGGGAGTAAGTACTGTCTGCAAAGTGGGAAGCAATAGCTAGAGCGGACGACGGGCAGTATTTGCTCCCAAAGACTATTCTGGTTACTGTGACGGACATTTTTATTTTAAACGTTTTGACGTAAACGAGCGGTAAAAATTAAACTAATAGAAACTGACCACTTTGGAATTCCCCAGGAAAAACGACCGGAGCGAGGACGCCTGCCGCGGTCCACTTGGGACGCTCGACGGTTTTGCACTCCGTCTCCAAAGTTTGAAGCTCCGCGGAGCGCAACCTCCCCGAGCGGCGACTCGGCCTGTAGCCACCGCCCGCTCTTCTCTCCGGCTCCGCCACCCGTTTTTCCAGAGCAGCCCAAAATCCCGGGGAAGCGAACCCGCGCACAGCAGATACGCCGCGACACCAAACCTCCGGCTGTCCAGCTGCGCCGCCCCCGACCGTCGCTGCTGCGCCAACGGGAGCCTCCGGCCGACGCGGTGCCGAGCGCCCGCGACCCCGTCGGCCGCCGGCTCTGCCAGCGGCGCGGTCCGGCGAAATCCGCGACGCTGCCGAGTCTGCGGCGAGTCCGGGGCGTGTTTTTTTAGCGAAGGAAAATGCCGTTTCAAGTCTCAAGTCCGACCTGCAAGGAAAAAGAAAGCCCGCGTAACAAGGCTAGACCCGTTCCTGTCTGTTGCAGAACTTGTACCAGCGCTACATTCTGGACGGGACCGAATGACAAAGCCGAATGACAGCCTGCAAGAATCCTCCTCTCAGAGCTCTCTGGTTGCAAAGGGACTATTGTAGATCACCAGCAGTTGTAAGACACTGAGACTCCTACTTTTCTCCATCTGCCTCCCTCAACAGAAATAAGTCCCAAAGGACAGAAAACCCCAGGAAAGGGTTGAAACCAAACCGAACCCAAAGCAAAAACCAAAACCAAGGAAAAACCGTCGGGGAAAAGAGCCCCAAAGCATCAGGAACTGTACCAAGCACCTTAAGTAACACTGAAGCGACTCGAACCAAAACAAGTGACAAAGCAGCTCAGGAGAGGTGCCAGGAAAGACAAATGAGTCCACACAGAGCAACGCCCGTGTCCTTCTGAGAGGACTAGGCAGGTGAGAGAAGGCCCTTTGAAGGCCCGTGGTTCTGAGAAGGCCACTTGTCACGCAGATTGATTCTGGTGCCTGGATGGGAAATGGAGGGGACTGAGGGGCACACGAAGGGGAGGGAGGAACTCGGACAGCTTACGGAGATGCCTGCGGTGCAAAGCCAAAAAGACGGCTGCAGGATGGCTCGGCGTCGGTGCCATCGACCCCCCCCAAAAGATGCTGTGACCCCACTTGGGGACAACAGCCTCTGGCCCCGGCGCCCCCGGGGCTGGGCAGAGGCAGCAGCGCTCGGCATAGCTGGTGGCAGGGGGCCCGACGGGGTGGAACGCGTCCCGGCAGGGCCTGGCCAGGCCCAGGAGCACATCTGGTCCTCGCTGAGGGGCTGGAGCCGATGGGGCCCTGAGGAGTACAGGGGTGGCCTGGTGTCCCCGGCCGCAGCTCTTCCCTGCCGCAGCCGCCTGCGCTCCTGTCCGCGCCCGAAGCCCCGTGCCCGCAGAGGCAGCTGGGTCTGGAGCTGCCAGCGCCAGCAGCCCCAGAGCAGAATGAGCTCCCTGAGCAGAGGCCGAGGCTCATATACCCCAGGCCCCGCCCCGGGGCAAGTGGTGGGGATGGGACACAAGGGGGGGCGGTGGCGGGGGGGGGGGGGGGGGGGGGTGGGGGGGGTGGGCAGCAAGGCACGCCAACGGGAGGGTGGGGCATGGGGCAAAAAAGTCACGCCCGGGGGGGGGGCGGTGCTGGGGCGAGGTGCAAAGCAGCAAGGCACTCCCACGGGGGGAGCGGTGCCGGGGCGGGGCACGGGGAAGCAGGGCACGCCCACGGGGGGGCGGTGCCGGGGCGGGGCGCGGAAAAGCAAGGCACACCCACGGGGGGGGGGATCAGTGCCGGGGCGGGGCGCAGGGAAGCAGGGCACGCCCACGGGGGGGGCGGTGCCGGGGCAGAAAAGGCACACCGGGGGGGGGTCGGGGGGGGGGGGCAAGCAGGGCACGCCTACAGTGGCCAGTGCCGAAGAACAGCAGCAAGGCACGCTCACGGCGGGGGGGAGGCGCCGGGTGGATTTGGGGCCAGGCACACCCACCCTTAGCAAGGCCACCGAGTTGGGGATGGCATGGGAAAAACCCCACCTGAAGGCAGAGACAGGGGTATGGGGGGGCATAGACAGGTGCAGACGTGGTGCGCATCCTCACGGCTGCTCGATAGTCTCACCTTCAAGTCCTAGGAAGGGAAATGCGGTCACCAACACTCCTCGCAAAAGACAAGTTGCCATCCTGCAGGAAGTTCAGAATTCCGGGAAAATCCAGTGCACCTAGAACAAAACAGCACCAAAACTAGCAGTTAAAAAAAAGGCTGTGTGTTTTAAAACCCTCCTGTCACCCCTGAACACCCCCTAGGAAACTGCTGACATAAAAACAAGAAAAAAAAAAAGCCCAAGCTTCATCCCAGGGCACTTTCTACTGTGGGTGCTGCTGGACCCTGCCTAGTCCCAGAGTTCTTGCCTCGCATGTAAGAAGGAGCTTCCTGGGAGAGTTCAGGGCTCATCTACCCCAGGCCCCAACCACCACCCTTCCCAAAATCATAGGCAACTGGGTAAACTGAGACACGGAGAGAGGGGACCTAGAAATGCCAGTTTCACAAGCAATGAGGAAGAATGAAATCAGAGCTGGTGGGGTGCCAGGAAGGAAACGACATAGAAAGGAAAGGTAGAAGGTGACACTTTACAGGGCAATGCTAGCAAAAGAGCAAAAAGCTTTGGGGAACTAGACAGCCTGAAAGGCAGACAGAGGCAGGGACAGGCAAGGAGGCAGGCAGAGATCCAGAGAACCGGGGCAGGGATGGCCCTGGACACACACGAGGGGACACGTGGCTCCTGGTGACAACGGCAGACCTTCACCGCCCCGAGGCTTTTCTCTCTGTCTCTGCCCCTTCCTCCTCCACAGTGCCAGCTGCCTGACCTTAGGAGCAGGCGGTGGGTGACTCAATGCACTTCTCTCACGAGGTTTCCTGGACATGCAGCAGCTCACACGTGTGCAGCCAACAGAGGCGCCAAGGTCCTGGTGCTGTGTTATGGTGGCATTCTCTGTTGTGGATGGGTGGGAGGGATCCTTCCTTGCCACAGGGACCAGCTGGAGACAGTTGCCTGTGGAAGCCCCTTGGTTTGACTCCTCAGCCAGCTCCTGCAGGCAGGCATGCCCAGGCAGCCCCCTTCATAGCCCAAAGTAAGGCCAGCCCCATCATTAGCCTCAGTGGCCACACCTGCCCCAGCTGGAGCCCATCAGGAACAGGTGCCTGGGCAAAGCCCCACAGCACATGGCCCCCTCCCCGGCACCTGCCCACAGCCACGAGCTCTGCACCCAGGGGCTTGAATACCATCCAGGGGCACAGAGGAGGCAGGAAAAGTTTACTCACCTCTGCCCAGAACAAATCCTGGCACTGAGCTGGCTACAAGGCTCGGTGTGCAAACACAGTAAACGCAGCAGGAGAGAAGGGAAAAAGCAGGAGGAAGGTAGAGAAGAGGTGGGGGACAGGCAGCCAGTAAACGGGATGCTGCAAACAGGAGAGGGACAGGGAGCAGGACAGTAGCATAGAGAGAGGAGTACTGGGACACTGAGCAAAAAACCCAGGGAGAGATGGAGGAATACATAAGAGCGAGGAGGAGCAGGAGAGAGAGGCCAAAGGGACCAGCAGGACCACAAGGCAGGGACAAGACAAGGGACAGGGAAATATTGTAAAGCAATAGGGGAAAAGAAACAGAGGCAAGAACTAACACATAGGGTCAGGAAGACAAAAAGAGGGAGCCTTACAAAGACAATGTAAAAAGTGACACCATTTCCACCCCCGTCTTGACTTCCACATTTTCCCTGACTTCGCACCCCATCTCAGCCTCCACTTTCTTCCAGCCCTGCCTCTCCCCCTGGCTTGAGGGGAAGCCCCAGTGCAATCAGGAAGGTGTTAGGCTGTCCATCAGGCTCCCACAGCAAAGGGGCCAGGACAGAAAGCCATTGCTGGCCCTCCCCATCCCTGGGCAGCCCTTTCCCAGGCAGCAGAAGGAGCGGCAGGCAGGGCAGCAGAGGTGGACCGGGACACACACAGGAGAACGTGTGACTCACCCCAGCTCCTGGCACCAGCTCAGATCTTCAGCACCCCAACACTTTTCTCTCAACTCCCCTCCACCGCCAGGCTGGCCAGCGGCTCACACACACAGCCGATGCAGGCACCAAGCTGCCAGCAATGTGTGCTGGTGGTCTGCTCCATCATGGACAGCTCAGGGGGATCCTTCCTTACCACAGGGACCAGCCATTCCATTCTGGAGGTAGCTCCAGCTACCTCCTCAGCCAGTTCCCCTTTATCAGCTCCCTCAGGCAGCCCCTTTATAGCCCACAGGAGGGCCGGCCCTGTTATTAGCCCCACTGGCCACACCTGGAGCCCATCAGGAACAGGGGCCACAGGCAAGAACAAGCACCCAGGGACAAGGAGCTCTGAAGAGGGAGATGTAGGAAGAAAATGTAAAAAGCAATACTGCTTTTCCACTCTCCCACCCACCCCTGCCCTTGGGAAAGCCTGATGGAAACCATGAGACTTCAGGGTGTCCCTGCTGGGTGCCCCTCATTCCCCCTGATATCTACTGGTGATGGCATTTTGGGCCCAAGGAAGTGCCAGAGCGAAGTTTGGAATGCAAACAGTTTGTTTAAAACAGTTTGCATCTGGAGCAGCAGTTCTTGTAGTGGTGGGGGCAAGGCAGGTGCATGGAGCAGGGACAAGGGGAGGGGGACACAAAACATGGTAATGGGAGGCAGGTGCAAGGCACACCCATGGTGGGGGGGCGGGGGGGGGGGAGGAAGGCAGGTGCACAGGGGGAGGATAGGGTGTGAGCTATGCACACCCATAAAGTGGGTACAAAAATCTGTCAGGGATAACCTGATTGAGGAAGATGAAGTTGACCTTGACAGCATTCCAGTATACCCTTGAAAAGACAGAAGAAGTGGATGAAGAATGTTGTAAACAAGTTTGAGGAAGTTATAAGAGATTGAGCAAGAAGAGACTGAGCAAGTAATACCACAGAGCAGAAACTTGGCAAGAGAACAGTAGGTACAGTGAGAAATACAGTAGGAGCTCCAGCCAATCATTATGTGAATGGAGGTGAATGGACAAAGCTATTGAGCGAATCATTTTAGCAGCCTTAGTGCATGAACAGGTGGACAGATAAGAAAGGTTATAAAAGGGTACGCTTTTTCTGCTGCACCATCTCAGCCATCTTGGTTTTTGCAACTTAATAAAGACTGCCTTCTTACATATACTCTTGTCGTTGTCCATCCCTACCATGAAAAAAAGCAGGCAAGGCAGGCCCATGGGAGGCAGGGACATGACAAGTAGGGCCAGGCACACACACGGGAGTCAAGGCCACAAAGATCGGGGTGGCATGGGAAAAACCCCACCTGAAGGCAGAGACAGGGGTATGGGGGGGGCATAGACAGGTGCAGATGTGGTGCACATCCTCATGCTACTCGATAATCTCACCTTCAGTCCTAGGAAAGGAAATGGGATCACAAACCCTTGTCACAAAAAACAAGTTGCCATCCTGCAGGAAGTTCAGAATTCCAGGAAAATCCAGTGCACCTATGTCTTGGTTTGAAAGACAGGTGTCTGTGGAGGAAGGCAGGAGCCTCCCTTGAAATGGAAAGTGCAACCCCCTTCCCTCCAAATTATTATAATTTTGAAATTAACGGGCGTTCAGGCAAAGATACGGGGAATAGGAATAACAGTTCTTTACTAATATATATATATATATATATATAAAACACAAGGCAGGGAAAAAACAAACAACCCACTGGTTTACACTGACAGAGTCAGGAATACAACCTGACACCCTGTTAGGGTGGCAGTAGCAGTCCGATAAGATGCTGGCTGCAGTCCTCCTGAAGCGATGGATGTAGTTCTGTGGAAGCAGCAATCAGGTAAAAGAGTCTGGTCTTCCTCCGAAGGTCCAGTGGTAGGTAGGTAGCTCTTGTCCTCTGGAACTCCAGTGGGGGGAAAAGCTCCTCTGGGAATCCACTGGAAGAAGGCTGCTAGGGTGTTCAAAATCTCTGTTTTTATTTGGCATGGACTGCTTGGCTCCTTCCCCCCCGCCCCCCCCACCCCCGGGCGGAGCATCTCACAATGGGATGGGGAGTCGTGAGGCAGTTCCTTGATGGGCCATTAACAGGAGATAGTCCAGGAGCGAGTTATCGATGAGTCAGGCGATAAGGCATTGTTGTGCCCAGTAACAGGAGATAGTCCGGGGGGGGGAGGCAGAGAGCACCGCCCCACCTGGTCTCAACAGCTCCTGAAGATGGTAATAGAATATTTTTTTCTTTTGGCACATTTTGCACTGTAACCCAGGACAACCTAGAACAAAACCACAGCAAAACTGTCAGTTAAAAAAGCTGTGTGTTTTAGAACCCTCTCATCACCCCTTAACACTCCGTATGAAACTGCTGACAAATAATAAAAAAAAAAAAGCCCAAGCTGCATCCCAGGGCTCTCTCTACTGTGGGTGCTGCTGGAGCTTGCCCAATCCCACAGCTCTCACCTCGCCCAGAAGGAGCTCCCTGGGCAGAGCCCGGGACTCATCTACCCCAGGCCCCGCCCACTGCCTTTCCAAACATCCCCCGGGGAAGGGGCCGCCGCGGGGCACAAAGGTGAGAGCGTCCGGTGCGTAGCCCACTCACTGTAGGCGGTAGCAGGAGAGAGCGCGGCAGCGCGCACCCGGAGCTGCAGTACCGTCTTTTGGTCACAGGGTGGCAGCAGGGTGCGCGGCAGCGCCGCCGGGGCTGCATAACCGCTTTTTGGTCACAGGGTGGCAGCAGGGAGCGCGGAAAGCTCCGCTGGGCCTGCAGTACCGACTTTCGGTCACAGGGTGGCAGCAGGGAGCGCGGCAGCGCCTTCGGGGCTGCAGTACTGCTTTTCGGTCACAGGGTGGCAGCAGGGAGCGCGGCAGCGCCTTCGGGACTGCAGTACTGCTTTTCGGTCACAGGGTGGCAGCAGGGAGCGCGGCAGCGCCTTCGGGACTGCAGTACTGCTTTTCGGTCACAGGGTGGCAGCAGGGAGCGCGGCAGCGCCTTCGGGACTGCAGTACTGCTTTTCGGTCACAGGGTGGCAGCAGAGAGCGCCACAAATCGGTGTCACCGCACACGCGCGTGTACCACGCCCCAGTACCCAACCCTAGTCAAATCGTGGTAGCAGAGCGCGCCGCAGGCGGCCGCCAGCGCGCATGCGCGTACCCCGGCCTGCAGTACCGCACACCCCCCACGCGCAGGCAGCACAAAGCGCCGTTTCACGCAGCACCCCCGTGCGGTCACAGCGGCGCAGCAGCACCTGCGTCTTTCTCTGACACTGGAGGTACAGGGGGACCCGGAGAGGGGTGGGGGATGACCGACACCAACGGCTCTCCCCGGCATAACCCACAGACGAGCACTCACCTGCCACAGCCCACGAGACAGAATCCATGCTCGATGCCTGCCCCCCGCCGGATCATCGACGCCGGCTGCCGCACAGCAGAGGGGTGGCAGGGCGTCCGCCAAAGGACAGTGCCATGGCTCTTGCTCGCACTCGGCTCTGCCACATTCCCCGTCTCGGACCACGCCCGGACGGGCTCCCCAGAGCAACAACTGCCCCTTTCCCCACCGGACAGCCGTGGCAGAAAGCTTGGACAGAGACAGAGCTGGCCCCGCGGGGCGAGAGCGCTGAGCCACCGGCAGGCAAACCCGGGGGGGGGGGGGGGGGGGCGAGCTGCTGCGCAGCACCGGACACTCACAGCAAGACATCGGGAAACAAAAGGCCCCAGCCATAGTTCAGCACATTAGAAGAACAACACAGAAGCAAGGAGAGGAATTCAATAGAACGAGGGACAGGAGAGCAGTCGAACTGAAGGAGACCAGCCCGAAATACAGACACATCCTCTACAAACCAGAGTGATTTGAATACTTAACACTCCATAGAAAGACAAACAGATACGATTTCCAACCCCTTCTTAGCAGAAAAGCAACTGCTCTTGCTCATGTTTGATGCCCTTCCTTAGAGCGCTGCTGCAGAACAAGGCTGTACACCCCCATCTAGATCTATGCTTACACCTGTCTCCAAAATACACAGTTGTTATTTGACTCTGCTCCTGCCCCACCTTGTTCTATCATGTCACATGATTAGAAACCAAGTACTTCAGAGCGCTCTGTCAAAACACAGGGAAGAAACTCAGTAACATGCAGCTGCCTCTGGCTTGGAAAGAGTTAGAGAAACCCCTGACCGCTTAAGTACACCTCATACATTACATGCTGTACTGATTCGGCAGCGAGTTTAAACCGCGTTAGTCATTCTGCCAATTATACAATTTTAACTTTCTCTAGAGTTTCATATATGACAGGAAAAGATCAGTGAAATAATAGATCCCCCACATGGTTTTACTCATTAAAAAGAAAAAAAAAAGAAATTCAAATCCCCAGGGCTGCAACAGGTAAGGCCACCGAACAGGACTGGCAGATGCACTAAGGCTTCTGGCTGTACCAAAGCACGCAGAGGAACATTTTTTAATCGTATCTCGACCGTTGCAACCAAGAATGTAAAGACCAGCGACGCCATCCACTTTTGGAACACTTGCTGTGCTTCAGTCTTTGGAAACAAATTGACTTTGCTGTTGTTTTGTTTTTCAAAAGAGGGCAAAAAGTCTCACTGCTCATGACTTCTACAGCCAAGCACACAGAGTCCGACAGGCAGTTCGTACAACGCAATTTCTTTGAAGGAGAAAGATTTCCATTCCAGGAAAATCCCTTTTCCAACTGAAATCAAAGTTACGCACTGCAGGACAACGGTCCCTGGTCCCTCAGCTTCGCTTCCAGAGGGCTGGGGATCCGCGTCCATCCTCAGCAGAAACCACATCAACTAACCTGATTACTCCTGCAGTTGCCACGTTCCTCCTCATCGCCTACAGAAAAAAAAAAAAAAAACCCACACACACCGCTGACAGTGGTAGCTGTCACACGGGTCACCACAGACCTCCTCGAAACACCCTCCTCCTCAAAAGGAACGTGGTCTTCCGCTCAACTGCTCCGCACCGATTCCCGTGTTGGACGCTGCAGCTGTCATCGCTTGCGGCCCCCCTAAGGTAGCAACAGACAGAGAAATACCGTCACGCTTGGGAGAAATCACCAGCCCCACGCTCCTCCTTGCTGCTCCTTAGCTCACCACCTCAAAAGCTCACCCAACTCCAAAGGCAGCTGCGTAACACCTGCACAAACGCACAGAAACGCTTGACCGAGCTGCCGCAGGATGCTCCGCTCTTGGACGCCGGCCCGGCTGACAACCGCCTCGCCTCCTCAGGCCGCTGGTCGGCGCGCAGCTTCGCCCCTCCGAGGCTATGTGCGTGACCTGCGAAAGCCAAAACTAAAGGCACGTGCTGAGATACCGCCCGAAACCACAGCCTGCCCGTGCCCATTCCCCTCTCCTCCTCCTCTACCTCGGCCGCCCACCCACCCTACCTCTGCCAGCTGCCGCGTTGAGGCTCCGGTACCACCTGTAAAACACAACCCATAAGGGATGCTTATAAACTTCACAAACGACACAACGCCTGAAAAGTAACTTCTCTGCTGCAGCCCACCAGTCCCAGCTCACCTCGCCCCAGCCACCCGCAGTGCCGATACCCTGCTTCGCTCGCTACTTCGTGCCTTTGGAATACAACAAACCTACCAAGACCTGTCAGCTGCTCACACAGCCATCGGCCGCATCTGCCCGCTGACACTGCGTGCCAACCCACCTTCTTCTGGCCGCTCCCCCGCCCCTCCTCTAACCCTTTGGTGCACGGCTCGTCTCACTGCATCTGAAAACGGCATCGAACGAGTCACCCGGCTGCGGAGCAACAGCTTAACGGTTCCGGAGATCTCCTTTCCATGTAGGAATACCCTCTAGACTCCAACAACAGCCAGCCAGCCATCACAGAAAACCAAAGCCAACGCAACACCTGGCCCTACGCGTACGACCCTTAGCACCTTCCACCCCGGAAGTCAAATGCCACGGCCCCTGACGAAAAGATACGGCCGCGGCCGCAACCGCAACGGTGGACGCGCGAGAAGCCGGGCCCCAAGACCCAACATCCACAGGATGCGGAGAAGTCGTCGTCCCAGAAGAGGGCTCCGTGAGAACAGACCGCTCGACAGCGGATACCCCAGCGCATCCTGGACCACTCGTCACCTTCTCGGACACGAGACATGCTGGACAGATCTGTGTGTGGAGCTTCTCGCGCGAGACGGGGAGCGCTCGGTCGGCGGTACCCCGGTGAGTCGAGGAGCACGAGACCCTCGGTGCGGCTACCGATGCGCCCGCCTACCGCAAAAGAATAAACCTCCGGAGCATTGAGACCTCATTAATGTGCAGTATAGCGCACACGGAACAAGCACCACCGACCGCCTCCTTACCACTGAACCCCTCAAGGAATCACAGCGGCGGTCAGCTGACGGAAAAACCATGGCGGCTGAAAGATCTAACACAGGCACCTTACAACCACAGAAACCGGTGCTAAACACACAACAGGTGAAAAACTACACGGAAACGTAACTGCTGTGACCGGCACTACGACACGTCTCATCAGGCGCGTCATGAAAAAGTCAGAAACGGAGTCATGGGAAGGCTCGCGTGCCCGGGCCTACGACAGAAGACAGACCCTGGCTGGAGACTGTTACCAGCGCAAAGAACGCAGACCCTCTTCTCTGAGAAGTTCTGGGGAAGATGCCTTCTCGAGAAACTCTCAAGCTCCGTATACAGGCGAGTACAAGATGCTCACCCTAACCCTCGCTGGACAATTTCACCATCAGTCCTATTAAGAGAGAAAAAAGAGCATAGATCAAGACATCAGCAACTTACACAGCACACAGTAAAAACGGTGGGGAAAAAAAACAAGGTTCCATCTCCCATAGTCAGGAATTCCAGAAAAATGCAATGCATCTAAAATTTAAAAAAAAAAAATGGCAGGCTATTAAACCATTTTGCCACCCCCAAACCCTCAGCGGAAAACCGCCAGCCTGAAACAACAAAAACAACTGCATAAAAGGGTACTTCCTACTATGCCTACAGCCGAACCTCGGCCGGTCTCGAAACTCTTCCCTCACACCGACGCCTCCGCTTCTTGCCGTGAGCAAACCCCCGACGCCCGCGCAGCCCAGCCGGCTCCAAGAGCTGCCGCCAGCGACCAGACCAGCGGAGCGCCCGCAGCGCAGCAGCCCCGGAGCAGAACGGGCTCCCTGTGCAGAGGCCAGGGCTCGTACACCCGGGGCCCTGCTCACCACCCTTCCTGCAATCCCCTGGGAAAGGGGCTGGGGCGACCCCCAGCAGACACAAGGGCGGCCGGAGGAGCAGCGGGGAGTTTCCTCACCTGCCTCCGTGTCACGGGGTACAAAGCACTGAGCAAAGACAGCGACCCGTACCGCAAAGGCCGATACCTGCTCTTCTACTGCAGGTATCTGCGGCACCAGCAACGTGACCGGGCAGGGAATTAAACTAACGGAACCGCTTTAACTGGGAGAATAAGGACACAAACCTGAGCCAGGTGCAGTCAGCAACATCCCCGGGGAGGAACCGGCAACCAAGTCCTCAGCGCTGCCCCTGGGAGACACAAAGAACGGCCAACTGTTGTCCACAGCGACGGCCACCCCTTTCCCCAGGCAGGAACCCCTCCTTCTGCAGGAGCTCCTGGAGACGCCCCCTCCTGCCCCAGACCATTGCCAACGGCACCCGTGCTTATGGGGCAATAAAGCACGTTCGCGGGTCAGCTTGCTGCTGCGAGGGCAGGGTCTGGGGTGGTCAGGGGCTACGGGACAGGTGCTGGAGCTGTGGGCAGCTGCATGGGGCGCGCAGGCCGGAGCACTTTTCCAGGGGGTGGGAAGGCCTCCAGGTGCCCGGAGGCAGCCATCTGCCCCTCTTCCTCCTTCCTCTCCACCAGCTCACAAAACCCCTGGGAGCTGCCCTGACGGGGCCCGACGTCTGCTGTCGGCACTCTCGGGCAGGCGTGCCCTAGCAGCACCATCCCCTGGGGCTGCGGCCCCATGACACAGAGCGGCCATCGCCATCAGCCTCGCTGGCTCCCTCCGGGGCTCCTCCGGCACCAGCCCGCAGCTGCAGCCATGGCCCCTTACCCCCGCTGTGTACCTGCTCCCCTGGACTCTCTGACCGCTGCTCAGCAAGTACAAAGGAGACAGAGCGAGGGTTTATTTGCAAACCCATCTAAGTGCGAGGAACACGCCTGCTCTGGGGCTCAGAGCCCGTCCACTCACCCTTCCCTGGGACCGCTCGGCAGTCCACGCTGGGGCAGCAGGTACGGAGAACGAAAACACAGCCATGGGGAGCTGGGCAGAGGAACAGAAAGAGAAAAATAAGGTGAGGGAGAGGAACTGAGGAGCAGAGAAAGAGAGGTACCGGGAAAAGAACAGAGAGGGGGAGACACAGATAAAGAAAGGACACAGAGTCCTGGTCTGTGGAAGGAAAACGGGGTCAGGGAGCCAGGCGAGGGAAAAGAGCACGCCCACCAGCCCTGTGCCCAGGGGGCAGCAGCGGCCTTTCCTCACGGGGAAGTGGCAGCGGGCACGGCGGCCCCATCCCACAGGCCCTGCAGCATCGCGCGGCCGTTACCGGCGGCGCCCGCCGGCAGGACAGCCTGCTGCTCGCCGGATGCAGCGCTGAGCATGGCGCCCGAGCCGGACGCCCGCAGGCAGCCATGCGGCCCTGGCAACGAGCCCACAGCTCGTGCGGCGGCTGTGGCGAGGGCTGGGCCGTGCCGCAGGAGCGGGGGGCCATCACTCGACCCCCGCAGCGCAGCACCTCCTCCCCTGGGCTCCCTCACAGCCCCTCGCCTGCTGTGAAGGGACTGCAAACGCAGCTGGGAGGGCAAAGGAGACTGCGAACGTTTCTTCAGTCACGCAGGTAGCGGATGCAGCGAGAGCGCCTGAGGCAGGGAACAGGATGGCGAGAGAAAGACAGGGACAGGGAGCCCGACAGGTGGAGAAAGAAGCAGCAGGGAGAGAAGAAGAGAGGCAGCAGATAGAGGGAGAAGGGAGCAGGGCAGAGACCGACAAAGGAGGACGGAGACGCAGGACAAAACTGGGACAGGCAGCACGACAGAGAGGAAGGAAAGAAGAACAGGGGCAGGAAGCTGGACCGAGACACATGGAGAAAGACAACAAAGAACAGGGCAGAGAGGGAGGATGAAACAACAGGGACAGGGAGCCAAGACAGCCAACAATGGAGGGAAGGGGCGGGGGTGGGGGGAACAACAACACGGTACAAACCACAGAGCTACACACTACAGGTGGAAGAATTAAAAAATAGAGCCGGGGAGCCAGAAAAAAAAAAAAAAAAGCTGGAGAGCAAAAAGTATAGCGATTCATACAAAAAGGGAGGGAATATTAAAATAGCGTCATCAGGGAGCCAGAGAAAGCGAGACGGAGAAAGGACAAAAGCAACAGGCTACAGGGCAGAGAGGGAGGAACTCATGAGCAGCAACAGAGCTCCGGCCAGAGAGAGACGGAAAAAAGTACAAGACTGCAGGGGCTGCAGGGCAGAGAAGGAAGAATTGACCAACAGGGACAGGGGACCAGACAGAGCGTGATCGAGAACAGAAAAAACCAGCAGCGGGCTACAGGGAAGAGGAATTCAAGAGCAGGGACTGGGAGCTGGACAAAGAGACAGAAAAAAAAAAAACAAACCACGAAACAGTGATGGGCTATGAGACAAATAAGGAGGAAAGAAAAAACAGCAGCAGGGAGCCAGACAGAAGAGACTGAGAAACACAGACAAATAGCTTGGGGCTATGGGACAGAGAATGTGGAATGAAAAGGCAGAGAGAGGGAGCCAGACAGAGAGCAGGGGGAAAATCCAGACAGGCTACGGAGGGGCAGAAGAAGGAATTAAAATCTGGGGACAGAGAGCTGAACAGAGAGGGATGGCGACAGCAGGGAATAGCAGCGGGTGCAGGAGTAAGAGGGAGAAAATAATCGATAGGGACAGGGAGCTGGATACAGAGGGTCAGAGAAAGGTGAAAATAGGGGTAGGGTAGAGGGCAGAGAGTAAGAATTAAAAAATGGGGGCACTGAGACACAGAGATGGAGAGAAGAAAAAAGCAACAGGCTACACAGCAAAGGAGGAGGAATTAAAAAACACGGACAGGAAGTGCGAAAGTGAGAAGGGGCTGGGGGGGGTGGGGTGGGCCGGGGACTCCAGGACACACGACTCCTGACAGGCAACAGGACAGAGAGGGAGGAATTAAAAGGGAGGGACTGGGAGCTGGGAGAGGGGGAGAAAGAAAAAGAATCACGGCACACTACAGGGCTGAGAAGGAAGAAACTGAACAACAGGGACAGGCAAACGGCCAAAGAGAGCCCAACGAAAGAAAATGTGCCGATGGGCTACAGGACAGAGAGGGAGGAGTGAAACAACAGGGAGCCAGAGCCAGGCACAGAGAGATCGAGACAGAAAAAACAGCCAGGAGCAACGAGGCGGGGCAGGGGTGGGGGGAAGCTGCGAGGATCTGGAGCCAGACAGAGCAACAGCAAAAGAAAATGACAACGACAAGCTCCAGGGAGGAGCGGGAGGAATGAAAAGACAGAGATGAGGGGCCGGACCCAGTGTGACACACGCAGGAAGCACAGCAACAGCTGGAGGGCAGAGAGGGAAGAATTAAAACACAGGGACAGGGCGCCAGAGGTGGAGTGGGGAGACAGATAAAGGGGGAGAGGGCAGACAGAAAGACAGGCTACAGGGAGAAGCAGGAGGAATTAAAGAAATGGGATCCACAGCCGGACAGAGAGAAGGAGAAAGCAGCACAATCACCACAGGCTACAGGGCCCAGAAGGAAGAAACTGAAAAACAGGGAAGCGGGAGCCGTCCAGAGAGAGATATGAAGAAAGGGAAGATAGCGGGGAGCCGCCACACGGCAGCAAGGGAAGGATTAAAAAGATGGGGCAGGGAGCCGGACAGGGAGCGATGGAGAAAGAAACAAAGCCCCTTGATGGGCTACAGGACAGAGAGGGAGCAACTGAAGACTCGGGGAAAAGGAGCAGGACAGAGAACGGAAAACCAGTGACGGGCCACAGGGCAGAGGGAGGAACCACATATGTGGGGAGAGGCAACTGGCCAGAGAGAGATGAGGACAGACAGATAACAGCAGTGGGCTACAGGGCTGAGAGAGAAACTGAAAAACGGGGACCGAGAGCCGGGAACAGGAGACACGCAGAAACACCAAATCGCAACAGGCCACAGGACAGAGAGGGAAGAAATAAACATCTGGGACCAGGAGCAACCTACAGAGAGACGTCGGGAAACGGAAGTTTCAAGAACAATGCATACGAGGCAGAGAGGAAGGCATTTTTAGAAGTGGGTCAAGACAGGGACAGGGAGCCCAACAGAGACAGAGAGAACAAGAAAGCAACAACGGGCTGCGAGACAGACAGGGAGCAATTGAAAAATCCCAGCAGGGAGAGACGGCAAAAGGAATGAAATCGCAACACGAACTTCGAAAGCGACAGGCTGCAGGGCAGAGAGGGAGGAATTTTAAAAAATCCGGATCTTGTGCTGGACCAAGAGAGACCGAGCAAATAAAAATGGTGAGGCCTAAAAGGGCACACAGGAAGGAATTAAACAACAGGGACAGAGAGCCAGACAGAGAAAAGTCCTGACAGGCTTCCAGAGAGAGAGGGGAATTTAAAATTAGAGACCAGGAGCTGGACAGAGAGAGACTGAGAAAGGGGAGGGGGAAAAAAAAAAAAAAAAAAAAAAAAAGACAGGGGCGGGCAAGGGGGAAATCACAGCACCATGTGAAAGACAGGGGGCCAGGGGAGGGATAGGGAGGGCCTGGGACACACAAGTGGGGCGATGGGGCCCCGAGGGCCCAGGACTCACCGCATCCCTTGTTCTCAGTGCTGCCAGGAGAATTTGCCCGTTCAGACGCTTCCTTCTCTTCCTCTCCTCCCTTCCTCTTCTGCAGCTCCGGTCACATGGTGGTTCTCCACCTAAAAGATTACATGGCTGTCTCAACTCTTGCGAGACAAGGCTTCCTAGACATGTAGCCTCGCTCGTTCATGCATCACACGGCCGTACCATGCCATGGGTTACGCACATGGACTCTCCGCTTGCCTGCGGCGGGAGGCAGCTGCCGGCCGGCCGGCCTCTGATTCCTTCTTCTTTCTCTGGCCTCTCCAGCTTCAGCCGCAGCAGCTCCTGTCCACTGCCCACAGCCAGCAAGTGCTCCGCCCGCCCCTTTTTGCCCCCACGCCGCGACGAGAGCGAGGTCAGGCAGAGACAACCCAGGCAAGACCGAGGCGGGTGCAGACAACAGCATCCTCAGGGGAGGAAGGGACACCTGTGCCCTCAGTGCAGCCTCTGGGAGACAAGGAGAATCAGTGACCATTATGACCGTAGATCATCCCCGGCCAAATCGCCTCCTTCCACAGCAGCTTCTGGAGATGCCACTTTTTCCCTGCACTGCAGTTAATGGTATCCACGTTAAGGCAGAATCAAGTGCATCCGAGGGCCAGCTTGCTGCCATCACAACAGGATGACCTGGGGAGACAGGCTGCAGGGGAGGTGCTGGAGCTGGGGGCAGCTGCGCGGGGCCAGCGGGGCCGGGGAAGGCTCAAGGGGAGCTCTGGCGAGTTGGGAAGGCACCCGGCGCCTGGAGGGGCGTCCGCCTCCTTCCCCTCTTCCCTCCCACCAGCTCCCGGGAGCTCCCCGGGGCTGCCCGCCGCAGCACGGGCCTTGAGGCTTCCCGTCCCGCCACCCCCGGCGGCCAGCGGCCAGCAGAGACTCCCGCACCCGCCGAAGGAGCTCGCTCGCCTCACCGCCGACCTCGCCCCTCACCCGCCGCCATGCTGCTCTCGCGCACCGCGCATGCGCGAGCCGCCGCCGGCGCGCCGGAAGGGCCACGCCCGGCGCGCGACCGCCGCGCTGCGGGACCGCGCTTTGGCCGCGCGGCAGCAGTGCCCGCCGGGCGGCGCGTGCCCGGGGCGGCCCCGGCACTGCAGCCCCGCGCGTTGCGCGCCGAGCGCCCGCCGGCCCCGCGCCCCTGGGGCGGGAGGACACGCCCCCGGCGGGGCGGGAGCGGGGAAGGGGCGGGTCTGAGCTTGGGCTGGGGGCGAGGGGCAAGTCGGGGGGTGCAGGCGGCACCCGAGGGGCGGTGGGAGGGCGGTGCCGAGCATGGTGGGGCGGAGGGGGCACAAGGTCGGAGGGCAGGGGGTTCGGGGGAACGTCCCGCAAAAACCTCGCATGGGGCAACATCTCCATGGGAATCACTTGGGGGGGGGGGACGGGACGGGGGGACGGACGACAGGGATGGGGGGGGGGGGGGGGGGGGCGGGCAGAACAGCGGGGAGGAGACCCTCTGGGCCCCGGACTCTCCCCACCGGACAGCCCCGGCTGCAGCACCCGCGGGTCCCCGCTGGAGACAGAGCCAGGAGCCTCCGGCCGCAGGGCTGGCGCCGCCGGGCGAGCACGCTGAACGGCCGGCAGGCAAACCTGGGCAGGGGGAGCTGCCGAGCAGCACCAGACACAACACGGCAGCTCAAGAACAAAAATCCCAAGTTATGTCTCAGCATATGAGAAAAGTAACACAGGAGAAAGCAGAAGAATTCAGTGAGAATGAGGGATAGGATAGCAGTTGAGCTAAAGGAGGTCAGCTCAAACTACAACACATCTGTTCAAAGCCAGAGCCATCGGTACGCTTAAAAAAAAATTAAAAAAAAAAATCAATACTAAGACTCATCAATACAATTTTGAAAGCATTCTCAGCATAAAAGCAAACACCCTTGATAGTGCTGGAAAACGTCTCGTCCCTTTCTCACAGCACCCCTGGGGGGAGATACACCCCCCACCCCCCCCCACCCGTGAGACCGCAGGAAGACCTCGTACCATCCTCGGACTCACCACAACAGCTACAGCCCTTGCGCCGCCGCCGCTGCTGCTGCACGTCTCGCTTGCTCAGTCAATAAATCTGCAGAGTGAAGTGTAAAACTCTAAATAAACATAACAAAGTCATGTTTAAAACGTTCTTTAAAGAAAGAACAAATCTCAGTCGTTCACTTTATACCGAAAAGGCACGTGGATGTTCATGTACATCCAACAACAATGCTCACACTACCAAAGTATTTGATTTGATGTTTGCGTTAACTGCACTCACCCAGCTGCAAGCAGATACCATTAAATCACCTGTCTCCAAAATACACCGTTCCCATCCGACTGGGGGGTTTCTTGTGCATTACACCATTAGGAGGGACATCTGGGCAGCTGCACCGCCCAGGAGAGATGCCACCCAATGGCCAGGGAAATGCACCACCGAAAGCCAGACAGAAATAAAGTACTTTGGAGTGCTCCCTCCAAATATGGGGAAAACCACCCATAACATTCAGCAGCCTCTCTTTTTAAACACATAGAAGAAATACCAAATTGCTTAAACACCCTCTTCAATCGTACCCTGAAGCTCGCGGGCGGTTACAGTTTAAACAAGGCAAGTCCATTTGTATATTACACAACATGAACTGTTTGGGGTTTTTTCCTATCAGAAATGAAACTTATAAAAAATTAGTAAGATAAGAGATCCCCATACTATTTTACTTTGGGGACACACACACACACACGACACACACACAGATGGGACCATGACGGACAGGGATGACGACACAATGCAGAAATCAACCACCCAGTTCTGCAATGCTTAAGGCTACCAAACAGGACTGGAAGATTTGCCAGAGAGAGGTGGGGGGAAAAAACCCACCAAACAAGCAAAAAAACCCCAAACAACAAAACAAAACAACACAACACAAAAAAAAAACCAACCCACGACCTTGATTGCTCTTAGTACAGATGTCAGTATCTCAGTCAGGTTTTCACGTACCCCTATGAGATATTTTAAACACTTAAGGACTGAAAAAGGAGAAAGCTTTTATCTGGAACACAGTCCATTTCTTCAGAACATCCAAACTCTGACGCACAGTTTCTTTCCCCTTTCAGCACCATACGATTCTCACAGAATCGTTTCTCAGCAAGCACACAAAACAGAAAGCTACGCACGCTCTCAGGAAGAGCAAATAAACGGAGGGGAGTACACTTCACACAGGCACAACGTGCTCCAGAACAGACCTTATTTTGAGTGTTTCTGCTGAAGCACTTCCTATCAAAACTAGAGAAGGAGAGCTGGCACGTTCTTCACGTTCACTTTAAAGTCCGTACTACAAGTACCTGGGGAAAAACGCAGACGCACGGGGCAGACGTACCTTGTCCTTGTAGGCCACTCGGGATCCTCTGGGCCAGTCTTGTACCTCCAGGGCAGAAGAAAGGGTCACCATGGTGAAATGATGCCAGTTGATAGTCTGCTGAGAGAGGAAAAAAAAAAAAAAAACAAGCCACCTTTTAGCACAAAGCGGGCTAGGAATCGAAAGCTTCCTATTTCGGCGAAGGTTTGCAATGACTACAACCGAGTGGAGGAAAAAGCATTTTGCATCATCTTTGGTACAGCTGTTGAGACAGGCCACTAGAGATTTTGGTTTTCATAGAAAACTGGGTGCTTTCTGTCTTTTTTTTTTTTTCTTTTTTTTCTCCTTCTGACTCATTGGCAGCTTCAGTCTCACCAGAACTCCCTTCCTTAGATCGACACAGATAACTACGCACCTTTTCTCAAGCCTACATAGAGCCAGGGTTTCCTCACCCTAGACATCCCAAATCGAATACTATCCTTAAAATGTACAGCGACCCACCTGCCCTTGTCAACTGCCTCCTTGCAGAAACTGCCCCTTCACAGCTCGTCCCCGTCTCAGCGGATTGTCCTGCTGGAGGATGAAGTGCAGAAGATGCGTATCCCCACAGCATTTGTCTGTGAGGGTACATGTTCAGAAATACTCTGAATCTGTAAGACAGACAGGTGTAATTTCTGCGATTTCAATCATCAGAACTCAATTGTGAGGAAACAAACTAATGTTTAAATGAAGGGTCTGTACGCTACAGTCCTAGGAGAGGGGCAGGGGGGAGAAAGGCATTACAAATTGGAAAAAAAAAAAAAAAGGGCATGATTCGGAGCTCCCAATCATGACGGAGCGGTGGGGACAGTAACAAAAGCAAAGACAAACAGCAGCAACGTTAAGTGAAATCCAGCTTTAATTCTGATCACGTCTTTAAGAGACTCCCCAAGTCTATACCTCAGTCCTACGAAGGACTAGTCCTTTTTTTTGAAGGACAAGTTGTTTTTTTTTTTTTAACACATAAAAGTCCCAGACTGAGGGCTCCACGGAATAGCATGTGGACTGAACCACAGGACAAGCAGTCATCAACACTCTAATGAAAAAACCAAATCGACTATAAACCAAGTTTAAACATCACTGTCCATCCTGTTTCTTTGGTTACATTTCTACCGGCATCTAGGTGCTCAAGAGTTCACTGTCCTCACACCACAGGTTACTGACAATGTACTCGGGCATCTAAAAATAAAAAGCCATCTCCACCCCACCCATAAAATCAGGGTGAACCACGAGAAGAGAAACTCTCAAGGCGGCAACAGGCAGCTCTGCACTTACCACGGAGGAAAGTCTGTTCCTCGGCCCGGAAAAAAAAACACTCTCGACTCCCAAGGGACCTCCCGGGGAACGAACCGTGCTCCATTAACGGCGTTTTGTCCCCAGCTTCTCTGCCCCGGGCTTGGGTGGGGAGGGGCGGCGGGGCCCTTCCACTCGCCCTGGCCCCTCCGCGCTCCCCCAGCCCCACGTGGGCCATCGCCCAAGCACCGACCGCATCCGCCCGCGCGGGATCTCCCTCGTGGGACGCGGAACGCGACGCCGGGAAGAGGCGGCGGAACAGGAACCTCTTGGTCAGGTCGCCCGGCCAGCGGCGAGAAGACCGAGCCAGGTTCTGCCCGAGGGGCCGGGCAGGGCCCCCTGGAGCCCCAGCCGGCCCGTTTCCGTCCCCTTTGCCCGGCACTGAGCAGGCCCCGCCGCCCCGCCCCAGACACCGGCGAGCACCGCCCGGCCCGCTCCGGCGCACCGGCAGGGCAGCCCAGCAGCGCCGCGCCCCGGGACCGCCGCTCCCGCCGTGCCGCGAGAGGCGCCTGCCCGGCTTCAGGCCCTGCGGGGACACCGCCCTCCCCACCCTCCCCCCCACGGCGCGGCTCCCCCCCGCTTCTTCCCACACGGCGCGGCTCCGCCCGCAGCCTCCCCCGCCCCGCTCCGCGCCTCCGACACGGGCCCCGCCGGCCTGGCCGCCCGCCTCACGGCTTTCCCCGGGACCCACCGGTCGATCGCCCGCTCCCCACTCACCCGCTCCCCCGGCGGAGCCCGAGCCAGAAGAGCCCCAGCCGCAGCCCCAGCCCCGCAACGTTCGGTGACCGCGCCGCTCCTGCCGCGACTCGCACTGCCGGGCGGTGCACCGGAGAGTGCAGGAAGCCACGCGCCCCGGAGGGGCGGGGAGAGAGGCGGAAGTGACGCTTCCGGCGGCGCGACAGGATGCAGGAACACGCGCCCACCAGAACGGGGGATGCGGCAAAGCGCGCCCCCTGCCGGGCGGGGGGAGCATGGAAGACACACCCCTGGGCGGGCGGGAGCACCGCTGGGCAGCGCCAAAGCACGCGCACCAGGGGCGGGAGGAGGGAGCGGGACGGCACCTCCGGGCGGCCGGCGACCAGGAGACCCCGCGCACCCGCCGAAAGGGATGACTCGCTCGCCTCACCGGTGGCCTCGGCCCTCCCCCGGCGCGCCGCCGTGCTGCTGCCGGGCACGCGTTTGCCCGGCACGCGCTTGCCCCGCCCACCACCGACGCGCCGGAGGGGCCGGAGCCGGCGCGCGAACGGGCAGAGGGCGAGGGGCGGAGCGGCAGCGGGGCTGCCTTACCGGGAGGCAGCAGACGGCGCCAGGCAGCCCCCGCGGTGTCGCATGGCCGCTGCGGGCGAACGGCAGCGTGGAAACAGCGAACGACACCGCGGGTCGGGGCTGCAGTACCTGCCCTTGGCCGCATGGTGGCAGCAGAGCGCCGCAAAGCGAACTGAAACGCGCAGAAAGCCCATTTAAGAAGCGCGGGCTCTGAGGAAATCCGGGGGCGATGGACAGAAAAGGCAGCGAACGTGCCCCTCCAGCCCGTATCCGGGGCTACACTGCAACAGCTGCCCTGTCCCCCGATGACCCCTCACTAGCCAGGGAGGGGCGTCGAGAAAAGGGGAGGAGACCTGCGGGTCGAAGTGAAATCGGGTTTAACGAGACAGCACCACTACCAACAGAGGCATGCAAAGTTACACTGGGCCAAATGAACGTGCAGCAGCCACGATCGACAGGAGAGGGGTCCTCGGGAGCAAGGAGAAGCAGGGAAAGGAGAGAGCCCTGCAGGAGCCCCGCGGGAGATCCCCTTCCTCAGCAAACCTTCCCCCTTTATACTGAGCATGACACAGTGGTCTGGGCTACACCTGTAGCTGACTCAAACTGCTAACAGCCTGCTGAGCATTGCTGGGCTGTGATTCTGGACCAGCCAAACCGTGACGGCAAAACACAGACAGGCAAGGCTGTAGACAGAAACTTTTAAAAGCGATGGGGATTAAGGAAATAAGGGAAAAAAATAAAAATAGTAATGGAGAAGTAGAAAGAAAAATCTGTAAAGCAAAGGCACTGAAGAAAAAGAAAAAGTTAAAACTTAAGATATCAAAAAGCAAAGAGTAGATGTAGAAAATACAGTGTAAGCAATAGGGATTAGGGAAATAAAGGGGAAAGATATAAAAATACAGAAAGTGACAGCCAACAAAAATGGAGACAGAGAAAGAAAAATTTAAAAGGATGGTGGTGAGGAAAGATAAGGCATAATTAAAAAATAAAGACAGGATGTGGGATAAAAGTAGATAGAAATCTTTAAGAGCAACAGGGTACAAGAAACAGAAATAATTTAAAAATAGGGTCGGGGAGGTGGATAGAAGAAAATTGAGGAAGAATTTTTTTTTTTTTTTTTAAGTGAGAGCATACAGGACAGAGAGAGGAATTAAAAAGGAGGGACAGGGTGCCAGAGGGAGGGAAAATGAGAAAGAGAAATTGCAATGCAGTGAGGCACAAGAAACACGGGAAAGCATTAAGAAATTGGGAGAGGGAGCCAGAAAATGGGACACCATGAACAAGAGAGGGCTGGAGAGGGGGACAAGGGTGTAGAGAGGAGAGCTGAGAGATTGCACCAGAAAATAGGGACCGAGAGACAAATCGGAGAGATGGGGAGTGAGGCAGAAGGGACTGACGAGACAGAGGCAAAACAAGGGCCGGGGACAAATTCTAAAGCAACAGGGAAAAAGAAACATAGGCAAGAAATTAAAAATAGAAACAGGGAGCCAAATAGAAACACATGTAGAACAAATATTTCAAAAAGCGATGGAGTACGGGAAACACAGGCAAGAAATAACACATGGGGGCAGGGTGACAGATGGAAGAAGCAAAACTGAAGAAGTGGTTGGGTAGAGGACACAGAGGGAAGAATTAAGAACTAGAGTCAGGGAGATGGACAGAGGGAAAAGCAGAAAGAATATTTTAAATGTGAAAGGGTACAAGAATTAAAAGAATAGGTATATGGACCTGCGTAAAGGGATGCAGGCAAAAATGTGAAAAACAACAAGATACGAGAAACAGGCAAGAAATTAAAATTAGGTCAGGGAGGGGGAGAGCAAGAGAGAGGTTGCAAGAAAATTTAAAAAGCGACTGGGTTCAAGAGACTTAAGTGAGAAGTTAAAAGACAGGAACGGAGAGGTAGAAACTTTCAAAAGCAATGGGGTACAAGAAACATGCAAGGAGGAAAAAACAGGAACAGAGAGCCCAGTAGAAGCAAACTGCCATGGGTTGACCTTGGCTGGCTGTTGAGTGCCCACCAAGGTGCTCCATCACTTCCTTTCCTCAACCAGAGGAAGAAAATACAACAAAAGCGCTAGTGGAAACCCACCACACTTCCCACAATCAACAGGGACCTGGATAAATGGAGGCAGGGAGAGAGGGAGACCTAGAAATGCCCTTTTCACAAGCAATAGGGCAGAATGAGAACAGAGCTCGTGGGGTGCCAGGAAGGAAACGACATAGAAAGGAAAGGTAGAAGGTGACACTTTACAGGGCAATGCTAGCAAAAGAGCAAAAAGCTTTGGGGAACTAGACAGCCTGAAAGGCAGACAGAGGCAGGGACAGGCAAGGAGGCAGGCAGAGATCCAGAGAACCGGGGCAGGGATGGCCCTGGACACACACGAGGGGACACGTGGCTCCTGGTGACAACGGCAGACCTTCACCGCCCCGAGGCTTTTCTTTCTGTCTCTGCCCCTTCCTCCTCCACAGTGCCAGCTGCCTGACCTTAGGAGCAGGCGGTGGGTGACTCAATGCACTTCTCTCACGAGGTTTCCTGGACATGCAGCAGCTCACACGTGTGCAGCCAACAGAGGCGCCAAGGTCCTGGTGCTGTGTTATGGTGGCATTCTCTGTTGTGGATGGGTGGGAGGGATCCTTCCTTGCCACAGGGACCAGCTGGAGACAGTTGCCTGTGGAAGCCCCTTGGTTTGACTCCTCAGCCAGCTCCTGCAGGCAGGCATGCCCAGGCAGCCCCCTTCATAGCCCAAAGTAGGGCCAGCCCCATCATTAGCCTCAGTGGCCACACCTGCCCCAGCTGGAGCCCATCAGGAACAGGTGCCTGGGCAAAGCCCCACAGCACATGGCCCCCTCCCCGGCACCTGCCCACAGCCACGAGCTCTGCACCCAGGGGCTTGAATACCATCCAGGGGCACAGAGGAGGCAGGAAAAGTTTACTCACCTCTGCCCAGAACAAATCCTGGCACTGAGCTGGCTACAAGGCTCGGTGTGCAAACACAGCAAACGCAGCAGGAGAGAAGGGAAAAAGCAGGAGGAAGGTAGAGAAGAGGTGGGGGACAGGCAGCCAGTAAACGGGATGCTGCAAACAGGAGAGGGACAGGGAGCAGGACAGTAGCATAGAGAGAGGAGTACTGGGACACTGAGCAAAAAACCCAGGGAGAGATGGAGGAATACATAAGAGCGAGGAGGAGCAGGAGAGAGAGGCCAAAGGGACCAGCAGGACCACAAGGCAGGGACAAGACAAGGGACAGGGAAATATTGTAAAGCAATAGGGGAAAAGAAACAGAGGCAAGAACTAACACATAGGGTCAGGAAGACAAAAAGAGGGAGCCTTACAAAGACAATGTAAAAAGTGACACCATTTCCACCCCCGTCTTGACTTCCACATTTTCCCTGACTTCGCACCCCATCTCAGCCTCCACTTTCTTCCAGCCCTGCCTCTCCCCCTGGCTTGAGGGGAAGCCCCAGTGCAATCAGGAAGGTGTTAGGCTGTCCATCAGGCTCCCACAGCAAAGGGGCCAGGACAGAAAGCCATTGCTGGCCCTCCCCATCCCTGGGCAGCCCTTTCCCAGGCAGCAGAAGGAGCGGCAGGCAGGGCAGCAGAGGTGGACCGGGACACACACAGGAGAACGTGTGACTCACCCCAGCTCCTGGCACCAGCTCAGATCTTCAGCACCCCAACACTTTTCTCTCAACTCCCCTCCACCGCCAGGCTGGCCAGCGGCTCACACACACAGCCGATGCAGGCACCAAGCTGCCAGCAATGTGTGCTGGTGGTCTGCTCCATCATGGACAGCTCAGGGGGATCCTTCCTTACCACAGGGACCAGCCATTCCATTCTGGAGGTAGCTCCAGCTACCTCCTCAGCCAGTTCCCCTTTATCAGCTCCCTCAGGCAGCCCCTTTATAGCCCACAGGAGGGCCGGCCCTGTTATTAGCCCCACTGGCCACACCTGGAGCCCATCAGGAACAGGGGCCACAGGCAAGAACAAGCACCCAGGGACAAGGAGCTCTGAAGAGGGAGATGTAGGAAGAAAATGTAAAAAGCAATACTGCTTTTCCACTCTCCCACCCACCCCTGCCCTTGGGAAAGCCTGATGGAAACCATGAGACTTCAGGGTGTCCCTGCTGGGTGCCCCTCATTCCCCCTGATATCTACTGGTGATGGCATTTTGGGCCCAAGGAAGTGCCAGAGCGAAGTTTGGAATGCAAACAGTTTGTTTAAAACAGTTTGCATCTGGAGCAGCAGTTCTTGTAGTGGTGGGGGCAAGGCAGGTGCATGGAGCAGGGACAAGGGGAGGGGGACACAAAACATGGTAATGGGAGGCAGGTGCAAGGCACACCCATGGTGGGGGGGCGGGGGGGGGGAGGAAGGCAGGTGCACAGGGGGAGGATAGGGTGTGAGCTATGCACACCCATAAAGTGGGTACAAAAATCTGTCAGGGATAACCTGATTGAGGAAGATGAAGTTGACCTTGACAGCATTCCAGTATACCCTTGAAAAGACAGAAGAAGTGGATGAAGAATGTTGTAAACAAGTTTGAGGAAGTTATAAGAGATTGAGCAAGAAGAGACTGAGCAAGTAATACCACAGAGCAGAAACTTGGCAAGAGAACAGTAGGTACAGTGAGAAATACAGTAGGAGCTCCAGCCAATCATTATGTGAATGGAGGTGAATGGACAAAGCTATTGAGCGAATCATTTTAGCAGCCTTAGTGCATGAACAGGTGGACAGATAAGAAAGGTTATAAAAGGGTACGCTTTTTCTGCTGCACCATCTCAGCCATCTTGGTTTTTGCAACTTAATAAAGACTGCCTTCTTACATATACTCTTGTCGTTGTCCATCCCTACCATGAAAAAAAGCAGGCAAGGCAGGCCCATGGGAGGCAGGGACATGACAAGTAGGGCCAGGCACACACACGGGAGTCAAGGCCACAAAGATCGGGGTGGCATGGGAAAAACCCCACCTGAAGGCAGAGACAGGGGTATGGGGGGGGCATAGACAGGTGCAGATGTGGTGCACATCCTCATGCTACTCGATAATCTCACCTTCAGTCCTAGGAAAGGAAATGGGATCACAAACCCTTGTCACAAAAAACAAGTTGCCATCCTGCAGGAAGTTCAGAATTCCAGGAAAATCCAGTGCACCTATGTCTTGGTTTGAAAGACAGGTGTCTGTGGAGGAAGGCAGGAGCCTCCCTTGAAATGGAAAGTGCAACCCCCTTCCCTCCAAATTATTATAATTTTGAAATTAACGGGCGTTCAGGCAAAGATACGGGGAATAGGAATAACAGTTCTTTACTAATATATATATATATATATATAAAAAACACAAGGCAGGGAAAAAACAAACAACCCACTGGTTTACACTGACAGAGTCAGGAATACAACCTGACACCCTGTTAGGGTGGCAGTAGCAGTCCGATAAGATGCTGGCTGCAGTCCTCCTGAAGCGATGGATGTAGTTCTGTGGAAGCAGCAATCAGGTAAAAGAGTCTGGTCTTCCTCCGAAGGTCCAGTGGTAGGTAGGTAGCTCTTGTCCTCTGGAACTCCAGTGGGGGGAAAAGCTCCTCTGGGAATCCACTGGAAGAAGGCTGCTAGGGTGTTCAAAATCTCTGTTTTTATTTGGCATGGACTGCTTGGCTCCTTCCCCCCCGCCCCCCCCACCCCCGGGCGGAGCATCTCACAATGGGATGGGGAGTCGTGAGGCAGTTCCTTGATGGGCCATTAACAGGAGATAGTCCAGGAGCGAGTTATCGATGAGTCAGGCGATAAGGCATTGTTGTGCCCAGTAACAGGAGATAGTCCGGGGGGGGGAGGCAGAGAGCACCGCCCCACCTGGTCTCAACAGCTCCTGAAGATGGTAATAGAATATTTTTTTCTTTTGGCACATTTTGCACTGTAACCCAGGACAACCTAGAACAAAACCACAGCAAAACTGTCAGTTAAAAAAGCTGTGTGTTTTAGAACCCTCTCATCACCCCTTAACACTCCGTATGAAACTGCTGACAAATAATAAAAAAAAAAAGCCCAAGCTGCATCCCAGGGCTCTCTCTACTGTGGGTGCTGCTGGAGCTTGCCCAATCCCACAGCTCTCACCTCGCCCAGAAGGAGCTCCCTGGGCAGAGCCCGGGACTCATCTACCCCAGGCCCCGCCCACTGCCTTTCCAAACATCCCCCGGGGAAGGGGCCGCCGCGGGGCACAAAGGTGAGAGCGTCCGGTGCGTAGCCCACTCACTGTAGGCGGTAGCAGGAGAGAGCGCGGCAGCGCGCACCCGGAGCTGCAGTACCGTCTTTTGGTCACAGGGTGGCAGCAGGGTGCGCGGCAGCGCCGCCGGGGCTGCATAACCGCTTTTTGGTCACAGGGTGGCAGCAGGGAGCGCGGAAAGCTCCGCTGGGCCTGCAGTACCGACTTTCGGTCACAGGGTGGCAGCAGGGAGCGCGGCAGCGCCTTCGGGGCTGCAGTACTGCTTTTCGGTCACAGGGTGGCAGCAGGGAGTGCGGCAGCGCCTTCGGGACTGCAGTACTGCTTTTCGGTCACAGGGTGGCAGCAGGGAGCGCGGCAGCGCCTTCGGGACTGCAGTACTGCTTTTCGGTCACAGGGTGGCAGCAGGGAGCGCGGCAGCGCCTTCGGGACTGCAGTACTGCTTTTCGGTCACAGGGTGGCAGCAGAGAGCGCCACAAATCGGTGTCACCGCACACGCGCGTGTACCACGCCCCAGTACCCAACCCTAGTCAAATCGTGGTAGCAGAGCGCGCCGCAGGCGGCCGCCAGCGCGCATGCGCGTACCCCGGCCTGCAGTACCGCACACCCCCCACGCGCAGGCAGCACAAAGCGCCGTTTCACGCAGCACCCCCGTGCGGTCACAGCGGCGCAGCAGCACCTGCGTCTTTCTCTGACACTGGGGGTACAGGGGGACCCGGAGAGGGGTGGGGGATGACCGACACCAACGGCTCTCCCCGGCATAACCCACAGACGAGCACTCACCTGCCACAGCCCACGAGACAGAATCCATGCTCGATGCCTGCCCCCCGCCGGATCATCGACGCCGGCTGCCGCACAGCAGAGGGGTGGCAGGGCGTCCGCCAAAGGACAGTGCCATGGCTCTTGCTCGCACTCGGCTCTGCCACATTCCCCGTCTCGGACCACGCCCGGACGGGCTCCCCAGAGCAACAACTGCCCCTTTCCCCACCGGACAGCCGTGGCAGAAAGCTTGGACAGAGACAGAGCTGGCCCCGCGGGGCGAGAGCGCTGAGCCACCGGCAGGCAAACCTGGGGGGGGGGGCGAGCTGCTGCGCAGCACCGGACACTCACAGCAAGACATCGGGAAACAAAAGGCCCCAGCCATAGTTCAGCACATTAGAAGAACAACACAGAAGCAAGGAGAGGAATTCAATAGAACGAGGGACAGGAGAGCAGTCGAACTGAAGGAGACCAGCCCGAAATACAGACACATCCTCTACAAACCAGAGTGATTTGAATACTTAACACTCCATAGAAAGACAAACAGATACGATTTCCAACCCCTTCTTAGCAGAAAAGCAACTGCTCTTGCTCATGTTTGATGCCCTTCCTTAGAGCGCTGCTGCAGAACAAGGCTGTACACCCCCATCTAGATCTATGCTTACACCTGTCTCCAAAATACACAGTTGTTATTTGACTCTGCTCCTGCCCCACCTTGTTCTATCATGTCACATGATTAGAAACCAAGTACTTCAGAGCGCTCTGTCAAAACACAGGGAAGAAACTCAGTAACATGCAGCTGCCTCTGGCTTGGAAAGAGTTAGAGAAACCCCTGACCGCTTAAGTACACCTCATACATTACATGCTGTACTGATTCGGCAGCGAGTTTAAACCGCGTTAGTCATTCTGCCAATTATACAATTTTAACTTTCTCTAGAGTTTCATATATGACAGGAAAAGATCAGTGAAATAATAGATCCCCCACATGGTTTTACTCATTAAAAAGAAAAAAAAAAGAAATTCAAATCCCCAGGGCTGCAACAGGTAAGGCCACCGAACAGGACTGGCAGATGCACTAAGGCTTCTGGCTGTACCAAAGCACGCAGAGGAACATTTTTTAATCGTATCTCGACCGTTGCAACCAAGAATGTAAAGACCAGCGACGCCATCCACTTTTGGAACACTTGCTGTGCTTCAGTCTTTGGAAACAAATTGACTTTGCTGTTGTTTTGTTTTTCAAAAGAGGGCAAAAAGTCTCACTGCTCATGACTTCTACAGCCAAGCACACAGAGTCCGACAGGCAGTTCGTACAACGCAATTTCTTTGAAGGAGAAAGATTTCCATTCCAGGAAAATCCCTTTTCCAACTGAAATCAAAGTTACGCACTGCAGGACAACGGTCCCTGGTCCCTCAGCTTCGCTTCCAGAGGGCTGGGGATCCGCGTCCATCCTCAGCAGAAACCACATCAACTAACCTGATTACTCCTGCAGTTGCCACGTTCCTCCTCATCGCCTACAGAAAAAAAAAAAAAAAAACCCACACACACCGCTGACAGTGGTAGCTGTCACACGGGTCACCACAGACCTCCTCGAAACACCCTCCTCCTCAAAAGGAACGTGGTCTTCCGCTCAACTGCTCCGCACCGATTCCCGTGTTGGACGCTGCAGCTGTCATCGCTTGCGGCCCCCCTAAGGTAGCAACAGACAGAGAAATACCGTCACGCTTGGGAGAAATCACCAGCCCCACGCTCCTCCTTGCTGCTCCTTAGCTCACCACCTCAAAAGCTCACCCAACTCCAAAGGCAGCTGCGTAACACCTGCACAAACGCACAGAAACGCTTGACCGAGCTGCCGCAGGATGCTCCGCTCTTGGACGCCGGCCCGGCTGACAACCGCCTCGCCTCCTCAGGCCGCTGGTCGGCGCGCAGCTTCGCCCCTCCGAGGCTATGTGCGTGACCTGCGAAAGCCAAAACAAAAGGCACGTGCTGAGATACCGCCCGAAACCACAGCCTGCCCGTGCCCATTCCCCTCTCCTCCTCCTCTACCTCGGCCGCCCACCCACCCTACCTCTGCCAGCTGCCGCGTTGAGGCTCCGGTACCACCTGTAAAACACAACCCATAAGGGATGCTTATAAACTTCACAAACGACACAACGCCTGAAAAGTAACTTCTCTGCTGCAGCCCACCAGTCCCAGCTCACCTCGCCCCAGCCACCCGCAGTGCCGATACCCTGCTTCGCTCGCTACTTCGTGCCTTTGGAATACAACAAACCTACCAAGACCTGTCAGCTGCTCACACAGCCATCGGCCGCATCTGCCCGCTGACACTGCGTGCCGACCCACCTTCTTATGGCCGCTCCCCCGCCCCTCCTCTAACCCTTTGGTGCACGGCTCGTCTCACTGCATCTGAAAACGGCATCGAACGAGTCACCCGGCTGCGGAGCAACAGCTTAACGGTTCCGGAGATCTCCTTTCCATGTAGGAATACCCTCTAGACTCCAACAACAGCCAGCCAGCCATCACAGAAAACCAAAGCCAAAGCAACACCTGGCCCTACGCGTACGACCCTTAGCACCTTCCACCCCGGAAGTCAAATGCCACGGCCCCTGACGAAAAGATACGGCCGCGGCCGCAACCGCAACGGTGGACGCGCGAGAAGCCGGGCCCCAAGACCCAACATCCACAGGATGCGGAGAAGTCGTCGTCCCAGAAGAGGGCTCCGTGAGAACAGACCGCTCGACAGCGGATACCCCAGCGCATCCTGGACCACTCGTCACCTTCTCGGACACGAGACATGCTGGACAGATCTGTGTGTGGAGCTTCTCGCGCGAGACGGGGAGCGCTCGGTCGGCGGTACCCCGGTGAGTCGAGGAGCACGAGACCCTCGGTGCGGCTACCGATGCGCCCGCCTACCGCAAAAGAATAAACCTCCGGAGCATTGAGACCTCATTAATGTGCAGTATAGCGCACACGGAACAAGCACCACCGACCGCCTCCTTACCACTGAACCCCTCAAGGAATCACAGCGGCGGTCAGCTGACGGAAAAACCATGGCGGCTGAAAGATCTAACACAGGCACCTTACAACCACAGAAACCGGTGCTAAACACACAACAGGTGAAAAACTACACGGAAACATAACTGCTGTGACCGGCACTACGACACGTCTCATCAGGCGCGTCATGAAAAAGTCAGAAACGGAGTCATGGGAAGGCTCGCGTGCCCGGGCCTACGACAGAAGACAGACCCTGGCTGGAGACTGTTACCAGCGCAAAGAACGCAGACCCTCTTCTCTGAGAAGTTCTGGGGAAGATGCCTTCTCGAGAAACTCTCAAGCTCCGTATACAGGCGAGTACAAGATGCTCACCCTAACCCTCGCTGGACAATTTCACCATCAGTCCTATTAAGAGAGAAAAAAGAGCATAGATCAAGACATCAGCAACTTACACAGCACACAGTAAAAACGGTGGGGAAAAAAAACAAGGTTCCATCTCCCATAGTCAGGAATTCCAGAAAAATGCAATGCATCTAAAATTTAAAAAAAAAAAATGGCAGGCTATTAAACCATTTTGCCACCCCCAAACCCTCAGCGGAAAACCGCCAGCCTGAAACAACAAAAACAACTGCATAAAAGGGTACTTCCTACTATGCCTACAGCCGAACCTCGGCCGGTCTCGAAACTCTTCCCTCACACCGACGCCTCCGCTTCTTGCCGTGAGCAAACCCCCGACGCCCGCGCAGCCCAGCCGGCTCCAAGAGCTGCCGCCAGCGACCAGACCAGCGGAGCGCCCGCAGCGCAGCAGCCCCGGAGCAGAACGGGCTCCCTGTGCAGAGGCCAGGGCTCGTACACCCGGGGCCCTGCTCACCACCCTTCCTGCAATCCCCTGGGAAAGGGGCTGGGGCGACCCCCAGCAGACACAAGGGCGGCCGGAGGAGCAGCGGGGAGTTTCCTCACCTGCCTCCGTGTCACGGGGTACAAAGCACTGAGCAAAGACAGCGACCCGTACCGCAAAGGCCGATACCTGCTCTTCTACTGCAGGTATCTGCGGCACCAGCAACGTGACCGGGCAGGGAATTAAACTAACGGAACCGCTTTAACTGGGAGAATAAGGACACAAACCTGAGCCAGGTGCAGTCAGCAACATCCCCGGGGAGGAACCGGCAACCAAGTCCTCAGCGCTGCCCCTGGGAGACACAAAGAACGGCCAACTGTTGTCCACAGCGACGGCCACCCCTTTCCCCAGGCAGGAACCCCTCCTTCTGCAGGAGCTCCTGGAGACGCCCCCTCCTGCCCCAGACCATTGCCAACGGCACCCGTGCTTATGGGGCAATAAAGCACGTTCGCGGGTCAGCTTGCTGCTGCGAGGGCAGGGTCTGGGGTGGTCAGGGGCTACGGGACAGGTGCTGGAGCTGTGGGCAGCTGCATGGGGCGCGCAGGCCGGAGCACTTTTCCAGGGGGTGGGAAGGCCTCCAGGTGCCCGGAGGCAGCCATCTGCCCCTCTTCCTCCTTCCTCTCCACCAGCTCACAAAACCCCTGGGAGCTGCCCTGACGGGGCCCGACGTCTGCTGTCGGCACTCTCGGGCAGGCGTGCCCTAGCAGCACCATCCCCTGGGGCTGCGGCCCCATGACACAGAGCGGCCATCGCCATCAGCCTCGCTGGCTCCCTCCGGGGCTCCTCCGGCACCAGCCCGCAGCTGCAGCCATGGCCCCTTACCCCCGCTGTGTACCTGCTCCCCTGGACTCTCTGACCGCTGCTCAGCAAGTACAAAGGAGACAGAGCGAGGGTTTATTTGCAAACCCATCTAAGTGCGAGGAACACGCCTGCTCTGGGGCTCAGAGCCCGTCCACTCACCCTTCCCTGGGACCGCTCGGCAGTCCACGCTGGGGCAGCAGGTACGGAGAACGAAAACACAGCCATGGGGAGCTGGGCAGAGGAACAGAAAGAGAAAAATAAGGTGAGGGAGAGGAACTGAGGAGCAGAGAAAGAGAGGTACCGGGAAAAGAACAGAGAGGGGGAGACACAGATAAAGAAAGGACACAGAGTCCTGGTCTGTGGAAGGAAAACGGGGTCAGGGAGCCAGGCGAGGGAAAAGAGCACGCCCACCAGCCCTGTGCCCAGGGGGCAGCAGCGGCCTTTCCTCACGGGGAAGTGGCAGCGGGCACGGCGGCCCCATCCCACAGGCCCTGCAGCATCGCGCGGCCGTTACCGGCGGCGCCCGCCGGCAGGACAGCCTGCTGCTCGCCGGATGCAGCGCTGAGCATGGCGCCCGAGCCGGACGCCCGCAGGCAGCCATGCGGCCCTGGCAACGAGCCCACAGCTCGTGCGGCGGCTGTGGCGAGGGCTGGGCCGTGCCGCAGGAGCGGGGGGCCATCACTCGACCCCCGCAGCGCAGCACCTCCTCCCCTGGGCTCCCTCACAGCCCCTCGCCTGCTGTGAAGGGACTGCAAACGCAGCTGGGAGGGCAAAGGAGACTGCGAACGTTTCTTCAGTCACGCAGGTAGCGGATGCAGCGAGAGCGCCTGAGGCAGGGAACAGGATGGCGAGAGAAAGACAGGGACAGGGAGCCCGACAGGTGGAGAAAGAAGCAGCAGGGAGAGAAGAAGAGAGGCAGCAGATAGAGGGAGAAGGGAGCAGGGCAGAGACCGACAAAGGAGGACGGAGACGCAGGACAAAACTGGGACAGGCAGCACGACAGAGAGGAAGGAAAGAAGAACAGGGGCAGGAAGCTGGACCGAGACACATGGAGAAAGACAACAAAGAACAGGGCAGAGAGGGAGGATGAAACAACAGGGACAGGGAGCCAAGACAGCCAACAATGGAGGGAAGGGGCGGGGGTGGGGGGAACAACAACACGGTACAAACCACAGAGCTACACACTACAGGTGGAAGAATTAAAAAATAGAGCCGGGGAGCCAGAAAAAAAAAAAAAAAAGCTGGAGAGCAAAAAGTATAGCGATTCATACAAAAAGGGAGGGAATATTAAAATAGCGTCATCAGGGAGCCAGAGAAAGCGAGACGGAGAAAGGACAAAAGCAACAGGCTACAGGGCAGAGAGGGAGGAACTCATGAGCAGCAACAGAGCTCCGGCCAGAGAGAGACGGAAAAAAGTACAAGACTGCAGGGGCTGCAGGGCAGAGAAGGAAGAATTGACCAACAGGGACAGGGGACCAGACAGAGCGTGATCGAGAACAGAAAAAACCAGCAGCGGGCTACAGGGAAGAGGAATTCAAGAGCAGGGACTGGGAGCTGGACAAAGAGACAGAAAAAAAAAAAAAAAACCACGAAACAGTGATGGGCTATGAGACAAATAAGGAGGAAAGAAAAAACAGCAGCAGGGAGCCAGACAGAAGAGACTGAGAAACACAGACAAATAGCTTGGGGCTATGGGACAGAGAATGTGGAATGAAAAGGCAGAGAGAGGGAGCCAGACAGAGAGCAGGGGGAAAATCCAGACAGGCTACGGAGGGGCAGAAGAAGGAATTAAAATCTGGGGACAGAGAGCTGAACAGAGAGGGATGGCGACAGCAGGGAATAGCAGCGGGTGCAGGAGTAAGAGGGAGAAAATAATCGATAGGGACAGGGAGCTGGATACAGAGGGTCAGAGAAAGGTGAAAATAGGGGTAGGGTAGAGGGCAGAGAGTAAGAATTAAAAAATGGGGGCACTGAGACACAGAGATGGAGAGAAGAAAAAAGCAACAGGCTACACAGCAAAGGAGGAGGAATTAAAAAACACGGACAGGAAGTGCGAAAGTGAGAAGGGGCTGGGGGGGGTGGGGTGGGCCGGGGACTCCAGGACACACGACTCCTGACAGGCAACAGGACAGAGAGGGAGGAATTAAAAGGGAGGGACTGGGAGCTGGGAGAGGGGGAGAAAGAAAAAGAATCACGGCACACTACAGGGCTGAGAAGGAAGAAACTGAACAGGGACAGGGAAACGGCCAAAGAGAGCCCAACGAAAGAAAATGTGCCGATGGGCTACAGGACAGAGAGGGAGGAGTGAAACAACAGGGAGCCAGAGCCAGGCACAGAGAGATCGAGACAGAAAAAACAGCCAGGAGCAACGAGGCGGGGCAGGGGTGGGGGGAAGCTGCGAGGATCTGGAGCCAGACAGAGCAACAGCAAAAGAAAATGACAACGACAAGCTCCAGGGAGGAGCGGGAGGAATGAAAAGACAGAGATGAGGGGCCGGACCCAGTGTGACACACGCAGGAAGCACAGCAACAGCTGGAGGGCAGAGAGGGAAGAATTAAAACACAGGGACAGGGCGCCAGAGGTGGAGTGGGGAGACAGATAAAGGGGGAGAGGGCAGACAGAAAGACAGGCTACAGGGAGAAGCAGGAGGAATTAAAGAAATGGGATCCACAGCCGGACAGAGAGAAGGAGAAAGCAGCACAATCACCACAGGCTACAGGGCCCAGAAGGAAGAAACTGAAAAACAGGGAAGCGGGAGCCGTCCAGAGAGAGATATGAAGAAAGGGAAGATAGCGGGGAGCCGCCACACGGCAGCAAGGGAAGGATTAAAAAGATGGGGCAGGGAGCCGGACAGGGAGCGATGGAGAAAGAAACAAAGCCCCTTGATGGGCTACAGGACAGAGAGGGAGCAACTGAAGACTCGGGGAAAAGGAGCAGGACAGAGAACGGAAAACCAGTGACGGGCCACAGGGCAGAGGGAGGAACCACATATGTGGGGAGAGGCAACTGGCCAGAGAGAGATGAGGACAGACAGATAACAGCAGTGGGCTACAGGGCTGAGAGAGAAACTGAAAAACGGGGACCGAGAGCCGGGAACAGGAGACACGCAGAAACACCAAATCGCAACAGGCCACAGGACAGAGAGGGAAGAAATAAACATCTGGGACCAGGAGCAACCTACAGAGAGACGTCGGGAAACGGAAGTTTCAAGAACAATGCATACGAGGCAGAGAGGAAGGCATTTTTAGAAGTGGGTCAAGACAGGGACAGGGAGCCCAACAGAGACAGAGAGAACAAGAAAGCAACAACGGGCTGCGAGACAGACAGGGAGCAACTGAAAAATCCCAGCAGGGAGAGACGGCAAAAGGAATGAAATCGCAACACGAACTTCGAAAGCGACAGGCTGCAGGGCAGAGAGGGAGGAATTTTAAAAAATCCGGATCTTGTGCTGGACCAAGAGAGACCGAGCAAATAAAAATGGTGAGGCCTAAAAGGGCACACAGGAAGGAATTAAACAACAGGGACAGAGAGCCAGACAGAGAAAAGTCCTGACAGGCTTCCAGAGAGAGAGGGGAATTTAAAATTAGAGACCAGGAGCTGGACAGAGAGAGACTGAGAAAGGGGAGGGGGAAAAAAAAAAAAAAAAAAAAAAAAAAGACAGGGGCGGGCAAGGGGGAAATCACAGCACCATGTGAAAGACAGGGGGCCAGGGGAGGGATAGGGAGGGCCTGGGACACACAAGTGGGGCGATGGGGCCCCGAGGGCCCAGGACTCACCGCATCCCTTGTTCTCAGTGCTGCCAGGAGAATTTGCCCGTTCAGACGCTTCCTTCTCTTCCTCTCCTCCCTTCCTCTTCTGCAGCTCCGGTCACATGGTGGTTCTCCACCTAAAAGATTACATGGCTGTCTCAACTCTTGCGAGACAAGGCTTCCTAGACATGTAGCCTCGCTCGTTCATGCATCACACGGCCGTACCATGCCATGGGTTACGCACATGGACTCTCCGCTTGCCTGCGGCGGGAGGCAGCTGCCGGCCGGCCGGCCTCTGATTCCTTCTTCTTTCTCTGGCCTCTCCAGCTTCAGCCGCAGCAGCTCCTGTCCACTGCCCACAGCCAGCAAGTGCTCCGCCCGCCCCTTTTTGCCCCCACGCCGCGACGAGAGCGAGGTCAGGCAGAGACAACCCAGGCAAGACCGAGGCGGGTGCAGACAACAGCATCCTCAGGGGAGGAAGGGACACCTGTGCCCTCAGTGCAGCCTCTGGGAGACAAGGAGAATCAGTGACCATTATGACCGTAGATCATCCCCGGCCAAATCGCCTCCTTCCACAGCAGCTTCTGGAGATGCCACTTTTTCCCTGCACTGCAGTTAATGGTATCCACGTTAAGGCAGAATCAAGTGCATCCGAGGGCCAGCTTGCTGCCATCACAACAGGATGACCTGGGGAGACAGGCTGCAGGGGAGGTGCTGGAGCTGGGGGCAGCTGCGCGGGGCCAGCGGGGCCGGGGAAGGCTCAAGGGGAGCTCTGGCGAGTTGGGAAGGCACCCGGCGCCTGGAGGGGCGTCCGCCTCCTTCCCCTCTTCCCTCCCACCAGCTCCCGGGAGCTCCCCGGGGCTGCCCGCCGCAGCACGGGCCTTGAGGCTTCCCGTCCCGCCACCCCCGGCGGCCAGCGGCCAGCAGAGACTCCCGCACCCGCCGAAGGAGCTCGCTCGCCTCACCGCCGACCTCGCCCCTCACCCGCCGCCATGCTGCTCTCGCGCACCGCGCATGCGCGAGCCGCCGCCGGCGCGCCGGAAGGGCCACGCCCGGCGCGCGACCGCCGCGCTGCGGGACCGCGCTTTGGCCGCGCGGCAGCAGTGCCCGCCGGGCGGCGCGTGCCCGGGGCGGCCCCGGCACTGCAGCCCCGCGCGTTGCGCGCCGAGCGCCCGCCGGCCCCGCGCCCCTGGGGCGGGAGGACACGCCCCCGGCGGGGCGGGAGCGGGGAAGGGGCGGGTCTGAGCTTGGGCTGGGGGCGAGGGGCAAGTCGGGGGGTGCAGGCGGCACCCGAGGGGCGGTGGGAGGGCGGTGCCGAGCATGGTGGGGCGGAGGGGGCACAAGGTCGGAGGGCAGGGGGTTCGGGGGAACGTCCCGCAAAAACCTCGCATGGGGCAACATCTCCATGGGAATCACTTGGGGGGGGGGGGACGGGACGGGGGGACGGACGACAGGGATGGGGGGGGGGGGGGGGGGGGGGGGCGGGCAGAACAGCGGGGAGGAGACCCTCTGGGCCCCGGACTCTCCCCACCGGACAGCCCCGGCTGCAGCACCCGCGGGTCCCCGCTGGAGACAGAGCCAGGAGCCTCCGGCCGCAGGGCTGGCGCCGCCGGGCGAGCACGCTGAACGGCCGGCAGGCAAACCTGGGCAGGGGGAGCTGCCGAGCAGCACCAGACACAACACGGCAGCTCAAGAACAAAAATCCCAAGTTATGTCTCAGCATATGAGAAAAGTAACACAGGAGAAAGCAGAAGAATTCAGTGAGAATGAGGGATAGGATAGCAGTTGAGCTAAAGGAGGTCAGCTCAAACTACAACACATCTGTTCAAAGCCAGAGCCATCGGTACGCTTAAAAAAAAATTAAAAAAAAAAATCAATACTAAGACTCATCAATACATTGAAAGCATTCTCAGCATAAAAGCAAACACCCTTGATAGTGCTGGAAAACGTCTCGTCCCTTTCTCACAGCACCCCTGGGGGGAGATACACCCCCCACCCCCCCCCCACCCGTGAGACCGCAGGAAGACCTCGTACCATCCTCGGACTCACCACAACAGCTACAGCCCTTGCGCCGCCGCCGCTGCTGCTGCACGTCTCGCTTGCTCAGTCAATAAATCTGCAGAGTGAAGTGTAAAACTCTAAATAAACATAACAAAGTCATGTTTAAAACGTTCTTTAAAGAAAGAACAAATCTCAGTCGTTCACTTTATACCGAAAAGGCACGTGGATGTTCATGTACATCCAACAACAATGCTCACACTACCAAAGTATTTGATTTGATGTTTGCGTTAACTGCACTCACCCAGCTGCAAGCAGATACCATTAAATCACCTGTCTCCAAAATACACCGTTCCCATCCGACTGGGGGGTTTCTTGTGCATTACACCATTAGGAGGGACATCTGGGCAGCTGCACCGCCCAGGAGAGATGCCACCCAATGGCCAGGGAAATGCACCACCGAAAGCCAGACAGAAATAAAGTACTTTGGAGTGCTCCCTCCAAATATGGGGAAAACCACCCATAACATTCAGCAGCCTCTCTTTTTAAACACATAGAAGAAATACCAAATTGCTTAAACACCCTCTTCAATCGTACCCTGAAGCTCGCGGGCGGTTACAGTTTAAACAAGGCAAGTCCATTTGTATATTACACAACATGAACTGTTTGGGGTTTTTTCCTATCAGAAATGAAACTTATAAAAAATTAGTAAGATAAGAGATCCCCATACTATTTTACTTTGGGGACACACACACACACACGACACACACACAGATGGGACCATGACGGACAGGGATGACGACACAATGCAGAAATCAACCACCCAGTTCTGCAATGCTTAAGGCTACCAAACAGGACTGGAAGATTTGCCAGAGAGAGGTGGGGGGAAAAAACCCACCAAACAAGCAAAAAAACCCCAAACAACAAAACAAAACAACACAACACAAAAAAAAACCCAACCCACGACCTTGATTGCTCTTAGTACAGATGTCAGTATCTCAGTCAGGTTTCCACGTACCCCTATGAGATATTTTAAACACTTAAGGACTGAAAAAGGAGAAAGCTTTTATCTGGAACACAGTCCATTTCTTCAGAACATCCAAACTCTGACGCACAGTTTCTTTCCCCTTTCAGCACCATACGATTCTCACAGAATCGTTTCTCAGCAAGCACACAAAACAGAAAGCTACGCACGCTCTCAGGAAGAGCAAATAAACGGAGGGGAGTACACTTCACACAGGCACAACGTGCTCCAGAACAGACCTTATTTTGAGTGTTTCTGCTGAAGCACTTCCTATCAAAACTAGAGAAGGAGAGCTGGCACGTTCTTCACGTTCACTTTAAAGTCCGTACTACAAGTACCTGGGGAAAAACGCAGACGCACGGGGCAGACGTACCTTGTCCTTGTAGGCCACTCGGGATCCTCTGGGCCAGTCTTGTACCTCCAGGGCAGAAGAAAGGGTCACCATGGTGAAATGATGCCAGTTGATAGTCTGCTGAGAGAGGAAAAAAAAAAAAAAACAAGCCACCTTTTAGCACAAAGCGGGCTAGGAATCGAAAGCTTCCTATTTCGGCGAAGGTTTGCAATGACTACAACCGAGTGGAGGAAAAAGCATTTTGCATCATCTTTGGTACAGCTGTTGAGACAGGCCACTAGAGATTTTGGTTTTCATAGAAAACTGGGTGCTTTCTGTCTTTTTTTTTTTTTCTTTTTTTTCTCCTTCTGACTCATTGGCAGCTTCAGTCTCACCAGAACTCCCTTCCTTAGATCGACACAGATAACTACGCACCTTTTCTCAAGCCTACATAGAGCCAGGGTTTCCTCACCCTAGACATCCCAAATCGAATACTATCCTTAAAATGTACAGCGACCCACCTGCCCTTGTCAACTGCCTCCTTGCAGAAACTGCCCCTTCACAGCTCGTCCCCGTCTCAGCGGATTGTCCTGCTGGAGGATGAAGTGCAGAAGATGCGTATCCCCACAGCATTTGTCTGTGAGGGTACATGTTCAGAAATACTCTGAATCTGTAAGACAGACAGGTGTAATTTCTGCGATTTCAATCATCAGAACTCAATTGTGAGGAAACAAACTAATGTTTAAATGAAGGGTCTGTACGCTACAGTCCTAGGAGAGGGGCAGGGGGGAGAAAGGCATTACAAATTGGAAAAAAAAAAAAAAAGGGCATGATTCGGAGCTCCCAATCATGACGGAGCGGTGGGGACAGTAACAAAAGCAAAGACAAACAGCAGCAACGTTAAGTGAAATCCAGCTTTAATTCTGATCACGTCTTTAAGAGACTCCCCAAGTCTATACCTCAGTCCTACGAAGGACTAGTCCTTTTTTTTGAAGGACAAGTTGTTTTTTTTTTTTTAACACATAAAAGTCCCAGACTGAGGGCTCCACGGAATAGCATGTGGACTGAACCACAGGACAAGCAGTCATCAACACTCTAATGAAAAAACCAAATCGACTATAAACCAAGTTTAAACATCACTGTCCATCCTGTTTCTTTGGTTACATTTCTACCGGCATCTAGGTGCTCAAGAGTTCACTGTCCTCACACCACAGGTTACTGACAATGTACTCGGGCATCTAAAAATAAAAAGCCATCTCCACCCCACCCATAAAATCAGGGTGAACCACGAGAAGAGAAACTCTCAAGGCGGCAACAGGCAGCTCTGCACTTACCACGGAGGAAAGTCTGTTCCTCGGCCCGGAAAAAAAAACACTCTCGACTCCCAAGGGACCTCCCGGGGAACGAACCGTGCTCCATTAACGGCGTTTTGTCCCCAGCTTCTCTGCCCCGGGCTTGGGTGGGGAGGGGCGGCGGGGCCCTTCCACTCGCCCTGGCCCCTCCGCGCTCCCCCAGCCCCACGTGGGCCATCGCCCAAGCACCGACCGCATCCGCCCGCGCGGGATCTCCCTCGTGGGACGCGGAACGCGACGCCGGGAAGAGGCGGCGGAACAGGAACCTCTTGGTCAGGTCGCCCGGCCAGCGGCGAGAAGACCGAGCCAGGTTCTGCCCGAGGGGCCGGGCAGGGCCCCCTGGAGCCCCAGCCGGCCCGTTTCCGTCCCCTTTGCCCGGCACTGAGCAGGCCCCGCCGCCCCGCCCCAGACACCGGCGAGCACCGCCCGGCCCGCTCCGGCGCACCGGCAGGGCAGCCCAGCAGCGCCGCGCCCCGGGACCGCCGCTCCCGCCGTGCCGCGAGAGGCGCCTGCCCGGCTTCAGGCCCTGCGGGGACACCGCCCTCCCCACCCTCCCCCCCACGGCGCGGCTCCCCCCCGCTTCTTCCCACACGGCGCGGCTCCGCCCGCAGCCTCCCCCGCCCCGCTCCGCGCCTCCGACACGGGCCCCGCCGGCCTGGCCGCCCGCCTCACGGCTTTCCCCGGGACCCACCGGTCGATCGCCCGCTCCCCACTCACCCGCTCCCCCGGCGGAGCCCGAGCCAGAAGAGCCCCAGCCGCAGCCCCAGCCCCGCAACGTTCGGTGACCGCGCCGCTCCTGCCGCGACTCGCACTGCCGGGCGGTGCACCGGAGAGTGCAGGAAGCCACGCGCCCCGGAGGGGCGGGGAGAGAGGCGGAAGTGACGCTTCCGGCGGCGCGACAGGATGCAGGAACACGCGCCCACCAGAACGGGGGATGCGGCAAAGCGCGCCCCCTGCCGGGCGGGGGGAGCATGGAAGACACACCCCTGGGCGGGCGGGAGCACCGCTGGGCAGCGCCAAAGCACGCGCACCAGGGGCGGGAGGAGGGAGCGGGACGGCACCTCCGGGCGGCCGGCGACCAGGAGACCCCGCGCACCCGCCGAAAGGGATGACTCGCTCGCCTCACCGGTGGCCTCGGCCCTCCCCCGGCGCGCCGCCGTGCTGCTGCCGGGCACGCGTTTGCCCGGCACGCGCTTGCCCCGCCCACCACCGACGCGCCGGAGGGGCCGGAGCCGGCGCGCGAACGGGCAGAGGGCGAGGGGCGGAGCGGCAGCGGGGCTGCCTTACCGGGAGGCAGCAGACGGCGCCAGGCAGCCCCCGCGGTGTCGCATGGCCGCTGCGGGCGAACGGCAGCGTGGAAACAGCGAACGACACCGCGGGTCGGGGCTGCAGTACCTGCCCCTGGCCGCATGGTGGCAGCAGAGCGCCGCAAAGCGAACTGAAACGCGCAGAAAGCCCATTTAAGAAGCGCGGGCTCTGAGGAAATCCGGGGGCGATGGACAGAAAAGGCAGCGAACGTGCCCCTCCAGCCCGTATCCGGGGCTACACTGCAACAGCTGCCCTGTCCCCCGATGACCCCTCACTAGCCAGGGAGGGGCGTCGAGAAAAGGGGAGGAGACCTGCGGGTCGAAGTGAAATCGGGTTTAACGAGACAGCACCACTACCAACAGAGGCATGCAAAGTTACACTGGGCCAAATGAACGTGCAGCAGCCACGATCGACAGGAGAGGGGTCCTCGGGAGCAAGGAGAAGCAGGGAAAGGAGAGAGCCCTGCAGGAGCCCCGCGGGAGATCCCCTTCCTCAGCAAACCTTCCCCCTTTATACTGAGCATGACACAGTGGTCTGGGCTACACCTGTAGCTGACTCAAACTGCTAACAGCCTGCTGAGCATTGCTGGGCTGTGATTCTGGACCAGCCAAACCGTGACGGCAAAACACAGACAGGCAAGGCTGTAGACAGAAACTTTTAAAAGCGATGGGGATTAAGGAAATAAGGGAAAAAAAATAAAAATAGTAATGGAGAAGTAGAAAGAAAAATCTGTAAAGCAAAGGCACTGAAGAAAAAGAAAAAGTTAAAACTTAAGATATCAAAAAGCAAAGAGTAGATGTAGAAAATACAGTGTAAGCAATAGGGATTAGGGAAATAAAGGGGAAAGATATAAAAATACAGAAAGTGACAGCCAACAAAAATGGAGACAGAGAAAGAAAAATTTAAAAGGATGGTGGTGAGGAAAGATAAGGCATAATTAAAAAATAAAGACAGGATGTGGGATAAAAGTAGATAGAAATCTTTAAGAGCAACAGGGTACAAGAAACAGAAATAATTTAAAAATAGGGTCGGGGAGGTGGATAGAAGAAAATTGAGGAAGAATTTTTTTTTTTTTTTTTAAGTGAGAGCATACAGGACAGAGAGAGGAATTAAAAAGGAGGGACAGGGTGCCAGAGGGAGGGAAAATGAGAAAGAGAAATTGCAATGCAGTGAGGCACAAGAAACACGGGAAAGCATTAAGAAATTGGGAGAGGGAGCCAGAAAATGGGACACCATGAACAAGAGAGGGCTGGAGAGGGGGACAAGGGTGTAGAGAGGAGAGCTGAGAGATTGCACCAGAAAATAGGGACCGAGAGACAAATCGGAGAGATGGGGAGTGAGGCAGAAGGGACTGACGAGACAGAGGCAAAACAAGGGCCGGGGACAAATTCTAAAGCAACAGGGAAAAAGAAACATAGGCAAGAAATTAAAAATAGAAACAGGGAGCCAAATAGAAACACATGTAGAACAAATATTTCAAAAAGCGATGGAGTACGGGAAACACAGGCAAGAAATAACACATGGGGGCAGGGTGACAGATGGAAGAAGCAAAACTGAAGAAGTGGTTGGGTAGAGGACACAGAGGGAAGAATTAAGAACTAGAGTCAGGGAGATGGACAGAGGGAAAAGCAGAAAGAATATTTTAAATGTGAAAGGGTACAAGAATTAAAAGAATAGGTATATGGACCTGCGTAAAGGGATGCAGGCAAAAATGTGAAAAACAACAAGATACGAGAAACAGGCAAGAAATTAAAATTAGGTCAGGGAGGGGGAGAGCAAGAGAGAGGTTGCAAGAAAATTTAAAAAGCGACTGGGTTCAAGAGACTTAAGTGAGAAGTTAAAAGACAGGAACGGAGAGGTAGAAACTTTCAAAAGCAATGGGGTACAAGAAACATGCAAGGAGGAAAAAACAGGAACAGAGAGCCCAGTAGAAGCAAACTGCCATGGGTTGACCTTGGCTGGCTGTTGAGTGCCCACCAAGGTGCTCCATCACTTCCTTTCCTCAACCAGAGGAAGAAAATACAACAAAAGCGCTAGTGGAAACCCACCACACTTCCCACAATCAACAGGGACCTGGATAAATGGAGGCAGGGAGAGAGGGAGACCTAGAAATGCCCTTTTCACAAGCAATAGGGCAGAATGAGAACAGAGCTCGTGGGGTGCCAGGAAGGAAACGACATAGAAAGGAAAGGTAGAAGGTGACACTTTACAGGGCAATGCTAGCAAAAGAGCAAAAAGCTTTGGGGAACTAGACAGCCTGAAAGGCAGACAGAGGCAGGGACAGGCAAGGAGGCAGGCAGAGATCCAGAGAACCGGGGCAGGGATGGCCCTGGACACACACGAGGGGACACGTGGCTCCTGGTGACAACGGCAGACCTTCACCGCCCCGAGGCTTTTCTTTCTGTCTCTGCCCCTTCCTCCTCCACAGTGCCAGCTGCCTGACCTTAGGAGCAGGCGGTGGGTGACTCAATGCACTTCTCTCACGAGGTTTCCTGGACATGCAGCAGCTCACACGTGTGCAGCCAACAGAGGCGCCAAGGTCCTGGTGCTGTGTTATGGTGGCATTCTCTGTTGTGGATGGGTGGGAGGGATCCTTCCTTGCCACAGGGACCAGCTGGAGACAGTTGCCTGTGGAAGCCCCTTGGTTTGACTCCTCAGCCAGCTCCTGCAGGCAGGCATGCCCAGGCAGCCCCCTTCATAGCCCAAAGTAGGGCCAGCCCCATCATTAGCCTCAGTGGCCACACCTGCCCCAGCTGGAGCCCATCAGGAACAGGTGCCTGGGCAAAGCCCCACAGCACATGGCCTCCTCCCCGGCACCTGCCCACAGCCACGAGCTCTGCACCCAGGGGCTTGAATACCATCCAGGGGCACAGAGGAGGCAGGAAAAGTTTACTCACCTCTGCCCAGAACAAATCCTGGCACTGAGCTGGCTACAAGGCTCGGTGTGCAAACACAGCAAACGCAGCAGGAGAGAAGGGAAAAAGCAGGAGGAAGGTAGAGAAGAGGTGGGGGACAGGCAGCCAGTAAACGGGATGCTGCAAACAGGAGAGGGACAGGGAGCAGGACAGTAGCATAGAGAGAGGAGTACTGGGACACTGAGCAAAAAAACCCAGGGAGAGATGGAGGAATACATAAGAGCGAGGAGGAGCAGGAGAGAGAGGCCAAAGGGACCAGCAGGACCACAAGGCAGGGACAAGACAAGGGACAGGGAAATATTGTAAAGCAATAGGGGAAAAGAAACAGAGGCAAGAACTAACACATAGGGTCAGGAAGACAAAAAGAGGGAGCCTTACAAAGACAATGTAAAAAGTGACACCATTTCCACCCCCGTCTTGACTTCCACATTTTCCCTGACTTCGCACCCCATCTCAGCCTCCACTTTCTTCCAGCCCTGCCTCTCCCCCTGGCTTGAGGGGAAGCCCCAGTGCAATCAGGAAGGTGTTAGGCTGTCCATCAGGCTCCCACAGCAAAGGGGCCAGGACAGAAAGCCATTGCTGGCCCTCCCCATCCCTGGGCAGCCCTTTCCCAGGCAGCAGAAGGAGCGGCAGGCAGGGCAGCAGAGGTGGACCGGGACACACACAGGAGAACGTGTGACTCACCCCAGCTCCTGGCACCAGCTCAGATCTTCAGCACCCCAACACTTTTCTCTCAACTCCCCTCCACCGCCAGGCTGGCCAGCGGCTCACACACACAGCCGATGCAGGCACCAAGCTGCCAGCAATGTGTGCTGGTGGTCTGCTCCATCATGGACAGCTCAGGGGGATCCTTCCTTACCACAGGGACCAGCCATTCCATTCTGGAGGTAGCTCCAGCTACCTCCTCAGCCAGTTCCCCTTTATCAGCTCCCTCAGGCAGCCCCTTTATAGCCCACAGGAGGGCCGGCCCTGTTATTAGCCCCACTGGCCACACCTGGAGCCCATCAGGAACAGGGGCCACAGGCAAGAACAAGCACCCAGGGACAAGGAGCTCTGAAGAGGGAGATGTAGGAAGAAAATGTAAAAAGCAATACTGCTTTTCCACTCTCCCACCCACCCCTGCCCTTGGGAAAGCCTGATGGAAACCATGAGACTTCAGGGTGTCCCTGCTGGGTGCCCCTCATTCCCCCTGATATCTACTGGTGATGGCATTTTGGGCCCAAGGAAGTGCCAGAGCGAAGTTTGGAATGCAAACAGTTTGTTTAAAACAGTTTGCATCTGGAGCAGCAGTTCTTGTAGTGGTGGGGGCAAGGCAGGTGCATGGAGCAGGGACAAGGGGAGGGGGACACAAAACATGGTAATGGGAGGCAGGTGCAAGGCACACCCATGGTGGGGGGGCGGGGGGGGGGGAGGAAGGCAGGTGCACAGGGGGAGGATAGGGTGTGAGCTATGCACACCCATAAAGTGGGTACAAAAATCTGTCAGGGATAACCTGATTGAGGAAGATGAAGTTGACCTTGACAGCATTCCAGTATACCCTTGAAAAGACAGAAGAAGTGGATGAAGAATGTTGTAAACAAGTTTGAGGAAGTTATAAGAGATTGAGCAAGAAGAGACTGAGCAAGTAATACCACAGAGCAGAAACTTGGCAAGAGAACAGTAGGTACAGTGAGAAATACAGTAGGAGCTCCAGCCAATCATTATGTGAATGGAGGTGAATGGACAAAGCTATTGAGCGAATCATTTTAGCAGCCTTAGTGCATGAACAGGTGGACAGATAAGAAAGGTTATAAAAGGGTACGCTTTTTCTGCTGCACCATCTCAGCCATCTTGGTTTTTGCAACTTAATAAAGACTGCCTTCTTACATATACTCTTGTCGTTGTCCATCCCTACCATGAAAAAAAGCAGGCAAGGCAGGCCCATGGGAGGCAGGGACATGACAAGTAGGGCCAGGCACACACACGGGAGTCAAGGCCACAAAGATCGGGGTGGCATGGGAAAAACCCCACCTGAAGGCAGAGACAGGGGTATGGGGGGGGCATAGACAGGTGCAGATGTGGTGCACATCCTCATGCTACTCGATAATCTCACCTTCAGTCCTAGGAAAGGAAATGGGATCACAAACCCTTGTCACAAAAAACAAGTTGCCATCCTGCAGGAAGTTCAGAATTCCAGGAAAATCCAGTGCACCTATGTCTTGGTTTGAAAGACAGGTGTCTGTGGAGGAAGGCAGGAGCCTCCCTTGAAATGGAAAGTGCAACCCCCTTCCCTCCAAATTATTATAATTTTGAAATTAACGGGCGTTCAGGCAAAGATACGGGGAATAGGAATAACAGTTCTTTACTAATATATATATATATATATATATATAAAACACAAGGCAGGGAAAAAACAAACAACCCACTGGTTTACACTGACAGAGTCAGGAATACAACCTGACACCCTGTTAGGGTGGCAGTAGCAGTCCGATAAGATGCTGGCTGCAGTCCTCCTGAAGCGATGGATGTAGTTCTGTGGAAGCAGCAATCAGGTAAAAGAGTCTGGTCTTCCTCCGAAGGTCCAGTGGTAGGTAGGTAGCTCTTGTCCTCTGGAACTCCAGTGGGGGGAAAAGCTCCTCTGGGAATCCACTGGAAGAAGGCTGCTAGGGTGTTCAAAATCTCTGTTTTTATTTGGCATGGACTGCTTGGCTCCTTCCCCCCCGCCCCCCCCACCCCCGGGCGGAGCATCTCACAATGGGATGGGGAGTCGTGAGGCAGTTCCTTGATGGGCCATTAACAGGAGATAGTCCAGGAGCGAGTTATCGATGAGTCAGGCGATAAGGCATTGTTGTGCCCAGTAACAGGAGATAGTCCGGGGGGGGGAGGCAGAGAGCACCGCCCCACCTGGTCTCAACAGCTCCTGAAGATGGTAATAGAATATTTTTTTCTTTTGGCACACATTTTGCACTGTAACCCAGGACAACCTAGAACAAAACCACAGCAAAACTGTCAGTTAAAAAAGCTGTGTGTTTTAGAACCCTCTCATCACCCCTTAACACTCCGTATGAAACTGCTGACAAATAATAAAAAAAAAAAAGCCCAAGCTGCATCCCAGGGCTCTCTCTACTGTGGGTGCTGCTGGAGCTTGCCCAATCCCACAGCTCTCACCTCGCCCAGAAGGAGCTCCCTGGGCAGAGCCCGGGACTCATCTACCCCAGGCCCCGCCCACTGCCTTTCCAAACATCCCCCGGGGAAGGGGCCGCCGCGGGGCACAAAGGTGAGAGCGTCCGGTGCGTAGCCCACTCACTGTAGGCGGTAGCAGGAGAGAGCGCGGCAGCGCGCACCCGGAGCTGCAGTACCGTCTTTTGGTCACAGGGTGGCAGCAGGGTGCGCGGCAGCGCCGCCGGGGCTGCATAACCGCTTTTTGGTCACAGGGTGGCAGCAGGGAGCGCGGAAAGCTCCGCTGGGCCTGCAGTACCGACTTTCGGTCACAGGGTGGCAGCAGGGAGCGCGGCAGCGCCTTCGGGACTGCAGTACTGCTTTTCGGTCACAGGGTGGCAGCAGGGAGCGCGGCAGCGCCTTCGGGACTGCAGTACTGCTTTTCGGTCACAGGGTGGCAGCAGGGAGCGCGGCAGCGCCTTCGGGACTGCAGTACTGCTTTTCGGTCACAGGGTGGCAGCAGGGAGCGCGGCAGCGCCTTCGGGACTGCAGTACTGCTTTTCGGTCACAGGGTGGCAGCAGAGAGCGCCACAAATCGGTGTCACCGCACACGCGCGTGTACCACGCCCCAGTACCCAACCCTAGTCAAATCGTGGTAGCAGAGCGCGCCGCAGGCGGCCGCCAGCGCGCATGCGCGTACCCCGGCCTGCAGTACCGCACACCCCCCACGCGCAGGCAGCACAAAGCGCCGTTTCACGCAGCACCCCCGTGCGGTCACAGCGGCGCAGCAGCACCTGCGTCTTTCTCTGACACTGGGGGTACAGGGGGACCCGGAGAGGGGTGGGGGATGACCGACACCAACGGCTCTCCCCGGCATAACCCACAGACGAGCACTCACCTGCCACAGCCCACGAGACAGAATCCATGCTCGATGCCTGCCCCCCGCCGGATCATCGACGCCGGCTGCCGCACAGCAGAGGGGTGGCAGGGCGTCCGCCAAAGGACAGTGCCATGGCTCTTGCTCGCACTCGGCTCTGCCACATTCCCCGTCTCGGACCACGCCCGGACGGGCTCCCCAGAGCAACAACTGCCCCTTTCCCCACCGGACAGCCGTGGCAGAAAGCTTGGACAGAGACAGAGCTGGCCCCGCGGGGCGAGAGCGCTGAGCCACCGGCAGGCAAACCTGGGGGGGGGGGGGGGGGGGGGGCGAGCTGCTGCGCAGCACCGGACACTCACAGCAAGACATCGGGAAACAAAAGGCCCCAGCCATAGTTCAGCACATTAGAAGAACAACACAGAAGCAAGGAGAGGAATTCAATAGAACGAGGGACAGGCGAGCAGTCGAACTGAAGGAGACCAGCCCGAAATACAGACACATCCTCTACAAACCAGAGTGATTTGAATACTTAACACTCCATAGAAAGACAAACAGATACGATTTCCAACCCCTTCTTAGCAGAAAAGCAACTGCTCTTGCTCATGTTTGATGCCCTTCCTTAGAGCGCTGCTGCAGAACAAGGCTGTACACCCCCATCTAGATCTATGCTTACACCTGTCTCCAAAATACACAGTTGTTATTTGACTCTGCTCCTGCCCCACCTTGTTCTATCATGTCACATGATTAGAAACCAAGTACTTCAGAGCGCTCTGTCAAAACACAGGGAAGAAACTCAGTAACATGCAGCTGCCTCTGGCTTGGAAAGAGTTAGAGAAACCCCTGACCGCTTAAGTACACCTCATACATTACATGCTGTACTGATTCGGCAGCGAGTTTAAACCGCGTTAGTCATTCTGCCAATTATACAATTTTAACTTTCTCTAGAGTTTCATATATGACAGGAAAAGATCAGTGAAATAATAGATCCCCCACATGGTTTTACTCATTAAAAAGAAAAAAAAAAGAAATTCAAATCCCCAGGGCTGCAACAGGTAAGGCCACCGAACAGGACTGGCAGATGCACTAAGGCTTCTGGCTGTACCAAAGCACGCAGAGGAACATTTTTTAATCGTATCTCGACCGTTGCAACCAAGAATGTAAAGACCAGCGACGCCATCCACTTTTGGAACACTTGCTGTGCTTCAGTCTTTGGAAACAAATTGACTTTGCTGTTGTTTTGTTTTTCAAAAGAGGGCAAAAAGTCTCACTGCTCATGACTTCTACAGCCAAGCACACAGAGTCCGACAGGCAGTTCGTACAACGCAATTTCTTTGAAGGAGAAAGATTTCCATTCCAGGAAAATCCCTTTTCCAACTGAAATCAAAGTTACGCACTGCAGGACAACGGTCCCTGGTCCCTCAGCTTCGCTTCCAGAGGGCTGGGGATCCGCGTCCATCCTCAGCAGAAACCACATCAACTAACCTGATTACTCCTGCAGTTGCCACGTTCCTCCTCATCGCCTACAGAAAAAAAAAAAAAAAAACCCACACACACCGCTGACAGTGGTAGCTGTCACACGGGTCACCACAGACCTCCTCGAAACACCCTCCTCCTCAAAAGGAACGTGGTCTTCCGCTCAACTGCTCCGCACCGATTCCCGTGTTGGACGCTGCAGCTGTCATCGCTTGCGGCCCCCCTAAGGTAGCAACAGACAGAGAAATACCGTCACGCTTGGGAGAAATCACCAGCCCCACGCTCCTCCTTGCTGCTCCTTAGCTCACCACCTCAAAAGCTCACCCAACTCCAAAGGCAGCTGCGTAACACCTGCACAACCGCACAGAAACGCTTGACCGAGCTGCCGCAGGATGCTCCGCTCTTGGACGCCGGCCCGGCTGACAACCGCCTCGCCTCCTCAGGCCGCTGGTCGGCGCGCAGCTTCGCCCCTCCGAGGCTATGTGCGTGACCTGCGAAAGCCAAAACAAAAGGCACGTGCTGAGATACCGCCCGAAACCACAGCCTGCCCGTGCCCATTCCCCTCTCCTCCTCCTCTACCTCGGCCGCCCACCCACCCTACCTCTGCCAGCTGCCGCGTTGAGGCTCCGGTACCACCTGTAAAACACAACCCATAAGGGATGCTTATAAACTTCACAAACGACACAACGCCTGAAAAGTAACTTCTCTGCTGCAGCCCACCAGTCCCAGCTCACCTCGCCCCAGCCACCCGCAGTGCCGATACCCTGCTTCGCTCGCTACTTCGTGCCTTTGGAATACAACAAACCTACCAAGACCTGTCAGCTGCTCACGCAGCCATCGGCCGCATCTGCCCGCTGACACTGCGTGCCAACCCACCTTCTTATGGCCGCTCCCCCGCCCCTCCTCTAACCCTTTGGTGCACGGCTCGTCTCACTGCATCTGAAAACGGCATCGAACGAGTCACCCGGCTGCGGAGCAACAGCTTAACGGTTCCGGAGATCTCCTTTCCATGTAGGAATACCCTCTAGACTCCAACAACAGCCAGCCAGCCATCACAGAAAACCAAAGCCAAAGCAACACCTGGCCCTACGCGTACGACCCTTAGCACCTTCCACCCCGGAAGTCAAATGCCACGGCCCCTGACGAAAAGATACGGCCGCGGCCGCAACCGCAACGGTGGACGCGCGAGAAGCCGGGCCCCAAGACCCAACATCCACAGGATGCGGAGAAGTCGTCGTCCCAGAAGAGGGCTCCGTGAGAACAGACCGCTCGACAGCGGATACCCCAGCGCATCCTGGACCACTCGTCACCTTCTCGGACACGAGACATGCTGGACAGATCTGTGTGTGGAGCTTCTCGCGCGAGACGGGGAGCGCTCGGTCGGCGGTACCCCGGTGAGTCGAGGAGCACGAGACCCTCGGTGCGGCTACCGATGCGCCCGCCTACCGCAAAAGAATAAACCTCCGGAGCATTGAGACCTCATTAATGTGCAGTATAGCGCACACGGAACAAGCACCACCGACCGCCTCCTTACCACTGAACCCCTCAAGGAATCACAGCGGCGGTCAGCTGACGGAAAAACCATGGCGGCTGAAAGATCTAACACAGGCACCTTACAACCACAGAAACCGGTGCTAAACACACAACAGGTGAAAAACTACACGGAAACATAACTGCTGTGACCGGCACTACGACACGTCTCATCAGGCGCGTCATGAAAAAGTCAGAAACGGAGTCATGGGAAGGCTCGCGTGCCCGGGCCTACGACAGAAGACAGACCCTGGCTGGAGACTGTTACCAGCGCAAAGAACGCAGACCCTCTTCTCTGAGAAGTTCTGGGGAAGATGCCTTCTCGAGAAACTCTCAAGCTCCGTATACAGGCGAGTACAAGATGCTCACCCTAACCCTCGCTGGACAATTTCACCATCAGTCCTATTAAGAGAGAAAAAAGAGCATAGATCAAGACATCAGCAACTTACACAGCACACAGTAAAAACGGTGGGGAAAAAAAACAAGGTTCCATCTCCCATAGTCAGGAATTCCAGAAAAATGCAATGCATCTAAAATTTAAAAAAAAAAAATGGCAGGCTATTAAACCATTTTGCCACCCCCAAACCCTCAGCGGAAAACCGCCAGCCTGAAACAACAAAAACAACTGCATAAAAGGGTACTTCCTACTATGCCTACAGCCGAACCTCGGCCGGTCTCGAAACTCTTCCCTCACACCGACGCCTCCGCTTCTTGCCGTGAGCAAACCCCCGACGCCCGCGCAGCCCAGCCGGCTCCAAGAGCTGCCGCCAGCGACCAGACCAGCGGAGCGCCCGCAGCGCAGCAGCCCCGGAGCAGAACGGGCTCCCTGTGCAGAGGCCAGGGCTCGTACACCCGGGGCCCTGCTCACCACCCTTCCTGCAATCCCCTGGGAAAGGGGCTGGGGCGACCCCCAGCAGACACAAGGGCGGCCGGAGGAGCAGCGGGGAGTTTCCTCACCTGCCTCCGTGTCACGGGGTACAAAGCACTGAGCAAAGACAGCGACCCGTACCGCAAAGGCCGATACCTGCTCTTCTACTGCAGGTATCTGCGGCACCAGCAACGTGACCGGGCAGGGAATTAAACTAACGGAACCGCTTTAACTGGGAGAATAAGGACACAAACCTGAGCCAGGTGCAGTCAGCAACATCCCCGGGGAGGAACCGGCAACCAAGTCCTCAGCGCTGCCCCTGGGAGACACAAAGAACGGCCAACTGTTGTCCACAGCGACGGCCACCCCTTTCCCCAGGCAGGAACCCCTCCTTCTGCAGGAGCTCCTGGAGACGCCCCCTCCTGCCCCAGACCATTGCCAACGGCACCCGTGCTTATGGGGCAATAAAGCACGTTCGCGGGTCAGCTTGCTGCTGCGAGGGCAGGGTCTGGGGTGGTCAGGGGCTACGGGACAGGTGCTGGAGCTGTGGGCAGCTGCATGGGGCGCGCAGGCCGGAGCACTTTTCCAGGGGGTGGGAAGGCCTCCAGGTGCCCGGAGGCAGCCATCTGCCCCTCTTCCTCCTTCCTCTCCACCAGCTCACAAAACCCCTGGGAGCTGCCCTGACGGGGCCCGACGTCTGCTGTCGGCACTCTCGGGCAGGCGTGCCCTAGCAGCACCATCCCCTGGGGCTGCGGCCCCATGACACAGAGCGGCCATCGCCATCAGCCTCGCTGGCTCCCTCCGGGGCTCCTCCGGCACCAGCCCGCAGCTGCAGCCATGGCCCCTTACCCCCGCTGTGTACCTGCTCCCCTGGACTCTCTGACCGCTGCTCAGCAAGTACAAAGGAGACAGAGCGAGGGTTTATTTGCAAACCCATCTAAGTGCGAGGAACACGCCTGCTCTGGGGCTCAGAGCCCGTCCACTCACCCTTCCCTGGGACCGCTCGGCAGTCCACGCTGGGGCAGCAGGTACGGAGAACGAAAACACAGCCATGGGGAGCTGGGCAGAGGAACAGAAAGAGAAAAATAAGGTGAGGGAGAGGAACTGAGGAGCAGAGAAAGAGAGGTACCGGGAAAAGAACAGAGAGGGGGAGACACAGATAAAGAAAGGACACAGAGTCCTGGTCTGTGGAAGGAAAACGGGGTCAGGGAGCCAGGCGAGGGAAAAGAGCACGCCCACCAGCCCTGTGCCCAGGGGGCAGCAGCGGCCTTTCCTCACGGGGAAGTGGCAGCGGGCACGGCGGCCCCATCCCACAGGCCCTGCAGCATCGCGCGGCCGTTACCGGCGGCGCCCGCCGGCAGGACAGCCTGCTGCTCGCCGGATGCAGCGCTGAGCATGGCGCCCGAGCCGGACGCCCGCAGGCAGCCATGCGGCCCTGGCAACGAGCCCACAGCTCGTGCGGCGGCTGTGGCGAGGGCTGGGCCGTGCCGCAGGAGCGGGGGGCCATCACTCGACCCCCGCAGCGCAGCACCTCCTCCCCTGGGCTCCCTCACAGCCCCTCGCCTGCTGTGAAGGGACTGCAAACGCAGCTGGGAGGGCAAAGGAGACTGCGAACGTTTCTTCAGTCACGCAGGTAGCGGATGCAGCGAGAGCGCCTGAGGCAGGGAACAGGATGGCGAGAGAAAGACAGGGACAGGGAGCCCGACAGGTGGAGAAAGAAGCAGCAGGGAGAGAAGAAGAGAGGCAGCAGATAGAGGGAGAAGGGAGCAGGGCAGAGACCGACAAAGGAGGACGGAGACGCAGGACAAAACTGGGACAGGCAGCACGACAGAGAGGAAGGAAAGAAGAACAGGGGCAGGAAGCTGGACCGAGACACATGGAGAAAGACAACAAAGAACAGGGCAGAGAGGGAGGATGAAACAACAGGGACAGGGAGCCAAGACAGCCAACAATGGAGGGAAGGGGCGGGGGTGGGGGGAACAACAACACGGTACAAACCACAGAGCTACACACTACAGGTGGAAGAATTAAAAAATAGAGCCGGGGAGCCAGAAAAAAAAAAAAAAAAGCTGGAGAGCAAAAAGTATAGCGATTCATACAAAAAGGGAGGGAATATTAAAATAGCGTCATCAGGGAGCCAGAGAAAGCGAGACGGAGAAAGGACAAAAGCAACAGGCTACAGGGCAGAGAGGGAGGAACTCATGAGCAGCAACAGAGCTCCGGCCAGAGAGAGACGGAAAAAAGTACAAGACTGCAGGGGCTGCAGGGCAGAGAAGGAAGAATTGACCAACAGGGACAGGGGACCAGACAGAGCGTGATCGAGAACAGAAAAAACCAGCAGCGGGCTACAGGGAAGAGGAATTCAAGAGCAGGGACTGGGAGCTGGACAAAGAGACAGAAAAAAAAAAAAAAAAACACGAAACAGTGATGGGCTATGAGACAAATAAGGAGGAAAGAAAAAACAGCAGCAGGGAGCCAGACAGAAGAGACTGAGAAACACAGACAAATAGCTTGGGGCTATGGGACAGAGAATGTGGAATGAAAAGGCAGAGAGAGGGAGCCAGACAGAGAGCAGGGGGAAAATCCAGACAGGCTACGGAGGGGCAGAAGAAGGAATTAAAATCTGGGGACAGAGAGCTGAACAGAGAGGGATGGCGACAGCAGGGAATAGCAGCGGGTGCAGGAGTAAGAGGGAGAAAATAATCGATAGGGACAGGGAGCTGGATACAGAGGGTCAGAGAAAGGTGAAAATAGGGGTAGGGTAGAGGGCAGAGAGTAAGAATTAAAAAATGGGGGCACTGAGACACAGAGATGGAGAGAAGAAAAAAGCAACAGGCTACACAGCAAAGGAGGAGGAATTAAAAAACACGGACAGGAAGTGCGAAAGTGAGAAGGGGCTGGGGGGGGTGGGGTGGGCCGGGGACTCCAGGACACACGACTCCTGACAGGCAACAGGACAGAGAGGGAGGAATTAAAAGGGAGGGACTGGGAGCTGGGAGAGGGGGAGAAAGAAAAAGAATCACGGCACACTACAGGGCTGAGAAGGAAGAAACTGAACAGGGACAGGGAAACGGCCAAAGAGAGCCCAACGAAAGAAAATGTGCCGATGGGCTACAGGACAGAGAGGGAGGAGTGAAACAACAGGGAGCCAGAGCCAGGCACAGAGAGATCGAGACAGAAAAAACAGCCAGGAGCAACGAGGCGGGGCAGGGGTGGGGGGAAGCTGCGAGGATCTGGAGCCAGACAGAGCAACAGCAAAAGAAAATGACAACGACAAGCTCCAGGGAGGAGCGGGAGGAATGAAAAGACAGAGATGAGGGGCCGGACCCAGTGTGACACACGCAGGAAGCACAGCAACAGCTGGAGGGCAGAGAGGGAAGAATTAAAACACAGGGACAGGGCGCCAGAGGTGGAGTGGGGAGACAGATAAAGGGGGAGAGGGCAGACAGAAAGACAGGCTACAGGGAGAAGCAGGAGGAATTAAAGAAATGGGATCCACAGCCGGACAGAGAGAAGGAGAAAGCAGCACAATCACCACAGGCTACAGGGCCCAGAAGGAAGAAACTGAAAAACAGGGAAGCGGGAGCCGTCCAGAGAGAGATATGAAGAAAGGGAAGATAGCGGGGAGCCGCCACACGGCAGCAAGGGAAGGATTAAAAAGATGGGGCAGGGAGCCGGACAGGGAGCGATGGAGAAAGAAACAAAGCCCCTTGATGGGCTACAGGACAGAGAGGGAGCAACTGAAGACTCGGGGAAAAGGAGCAGGACAGAGAACGGAAAACCAGTGACGGGCCACAGGGCAGAGGGAGGAACCACATATGTGGGGAGAGGCAACTGGCCAGAGAGAGATGAGGACAGACAGATAACAGCAGTGGGCTACAGGGCTGAGAGAGAAACTGAAAAACGGGGACCGAGAGCCGGGAACAGGAGACACGCAGAAACACCAAATCGCAACAGGCCACAGGACAGAGAGGGAAGAAATAAACATCTGGGACCAGGAGCAACCTACAGAGAGACGTCGGGAAACGGAAGTTTCAAGAACAATGCATACGAGGCAGAGAGGAAGGCATTTTTAGAAGTGGGTCAAGACAGGGACAGGGAGCCCAACAGAGACAGAGAGAACAAGAAAGCAACAACGGGCTGCGAGACAGACAGGGAGCAATTGAAAAATCCCAGCAGGGAGAGACGGCAAAAGGAATGAAATCGCAACACGAACTTCGAAAGCGACAGGCTGCAGGGCAGAGAGGGAGGAATTTTAAAAAATCCGGATCTTGTGCTGGACCAAGAGAGACCGAGCAAATAAAAATGGTGAGGCCTAAAAGGGCACACAGGAAGGAATTAAACAACAGGGACAGAGAGCCAGACAGAGAAAAGTCCTGACAGGCTTCCAGAGAGAGAGGGGAATTTAAAATTAGAGACCAGGAGCTGGACAGAGAGAGACTGAGAAAGGGGAGGGGGAAAAAAAAAAAAAAAAAAAAAAAAAAAGACAGGGGCGGGCAAGGGGGAAATCACAGCACCATGTGAAAGACAGGGGGCCAGGGGAGGGATAGGGAGGGCCTGGGACACACAAGTGGGGCGATGGGGCCCCGAGGGCCCAGGACTCACCGCATCCCTTGTTCTCAGTGCTGCCAGGAGAATTTGCCCGTTCAGACGCTTCCTTCTCTTCCTCTCCTCCCTTCCTCTTCTGCAGCTCCGGTCACATGGTGGTTCTCCACCTAAAAGATTACATGGCTGTCTCAACTCTTGCGAGACAAGGCTTCCTAGACATGTAGCCTCGCTCGTTCATGCATCACACGGCCGTACCATGCCATGGGTTACGCACATGGACTCTCCGCTTGCCTGCGGCGGGAGGCAGCTGCCGGCCGGCCGGCCTCTGATTCCTTCTTCTTTCTCTGGCCTCTCCAGCTTCAGCCGCAGCAGCTCCTGTCCACTGCCCACAGCCAGCAAGTGCTCCGCCCGCCCCTTTTTGCCCCCACGCCGCGACGAGAGCGAGGTCAGGCAGAGACAACCCAGGCAAGACCGAGGCGGGTGCAGACAACAGCATCCTCAGGGGAGGAAGGGACACCTGTGCCCTCAGTGCAGCCTCTGGGAGACAAGGAGAATCAGTGACCATTATGACCGTAGATCATCCCCGGCCAAATCGCCTCCTTCCACAGCAGCTTCTGGAGATGCCACTTTTTCCCTGCACTGCAGTTAATGGTATCCACGTTAAGGCAGAATCAAGTGCATCCGAGGGCCAGCTTGCTGCCATCACAACAGGATGACCTGGGGAGACAGGCTGCAGGGGAGGTGCTGGAGCTGGGGGCAGCTGCGCGGGGCCAGCGGGGCCGGGGAAGGCTCAAGGGGAGCTCTGGCGAGTTGGGAAGGCACCCGGCGCCTGGAGGGGCGTCCGCCTCCTTCCCCTCTTCCCTCCCACCAGCTCCCGGGAGCTCCCCGGGGCTGCCCGCCGCAGCACGGGCCTTGAGGCTTCCCGTCCCGCCACCCCCGGCGGCCAGCGGCCAGCAGAGACTCCCGCACCCGCCGAAGGAGCTCGCTCGCCTCACCGCCGACCTCGCCCCTCACCCGCCGCCATGCTGCTCTCGCGCACCGCGCATGCGCGAGCCGCCGCCGGCGCGCCGGAAGGGCCACGCCCGGCGCGCGACCGCCGCGCTGCGGGACCGCGCTTTGGCCGCGCGGCAGCAGTGCCCGCCGGGCGGCGCGTGCCCGGGGCGGCCCCGGCACTGCAGCCCCGCGCGTTGCGCGCCGAGCGACCGCCGGCCCCGCGCCCCTGGGGCGGGAGGACACGCCCCCGGCGGGGCGGGAGCGGGGAAGGGGCGGGTCTGAGCTTGGGCTGGGGGCGAGGGGCAAGTCGGGGGGTGCAGGCGGCACCCGAGGGGCGGTGGGAGGGCGGTGCCGAGCATGGTGGGGCGGAGGGGGCACAAGGTCGGAGGGCAGGGGGTTCGGGGGAACGTCCCGCAAAAACCTCGCACGGGGCAACATCTCCATGGGAATCACTTGGGGGGGGGGGACGGGACGGGGGGACGGACGACAGGGATGGGGGGGGGGGGGGGGGGGGGGGCGGGCAGAACAGCGGGGAGGAGACCCTCTGGGCCCCGGACTCTCCCCACCGGACAGCCCCGGCTGCAGCACCCGCGGGTCCCCGCTGGAGACAGAGCCAGGAGCCTCCGGCCGCAGGGCTGGCGCCGCCGGGCGAGCACGCTGAACGGCCGGCAGGCAAACCTGGGCAGGGGGAGCTGCCGAGCAGCACCAGACACAACACGGCAGCTCAAGAACAAAAATCCCAAGTTATGTCTCAGCATATGAGAAAAGTAACACAGGAGAAAGCAGAAGAATTCAGTGAGAATGAGGGATAGGATAGCAGTTGAGCTAAAGGAGGTCAGCTCAAACTACAACACATCTGTTCAAAGCCAGAGCCATCGGTACGCTTAAAAAAAAATTTAAAAAAAAAATCAATACTAAGACTCATCAATACAATTTTGAAAGCATTCTCAGCATAAAAGCAAACACCCTTGATAGTGCTGGAAAACGTCTCGTCCCTTTCTCACAGCACCCCTGGGGGGAGATACACCCCCCACCCCCCCCCACCCGTGAGACCGCAGGAAGACCTCGTACCATCCTCGGACTCACCACAACAGCTACAGCCCTTGCGCCGCCGCCGCTGCTGCTGCACGTCTCGCTTGCTCAGTCAATAAATCTGCAGAGTGAAGTGTAAAACTCTAAATAAACATAACAAAGTCATGTTTAAAACGTTCTTTAAAGAAAGAACAAATCTCAGTCGTTCACTTTATACCAAAAAGGCACGTGGATGTTCATGTACATCCAACAACAATGCTCACACTACCAAAGTATTTGATTTGATGTTTGCGTTAACTGCACTCACCCAGCTGCAAGCAGATACCATTAAATCACCTGTCTCCAAAATACACCGTTCCCATCCGACTGGGGGGTTTCTTGTGCATTACACCATTAGGAGGGACATCTGGGCAGCTGCACCGCCCAGGAGAGATGCCACCCAATGGCCAGGGAAATGCACCACCGAAAGCCAGACAGAAATAAAGTACTTTGGAGTGCTCCCTCCAAATATGGGGAAAACCACCCATAACATTCAGCAGCCTCTCTTTTTAAACACATAGAAGAAATACCAAATTGCTTAAACACCCTCTTCAATCGTACCCTGAAGCTCGCGGGCGGTTACAGTTTAAACAAGGCAAGTCCATTTGTATATTACACAACATGAACTGTTTGGGGTTTTTTCCTATCAGAAATGAAACTTATAAAAAATTAGTAAGATAAGAGATCCCCATACTATTTTACTTTGGGGACACACACACACACACGACACACACACAGATGGGACCATGACGGACAGGGATGACGACACAATGCAGAAATCAACCACCCAGTTCTGCAATGCTTAAGGCTACCAAACAGGACTGGAAGATTTGCCAGAGAGAGGTGGGGGGAAAAAACCCACCAAACAAGCAAAAAAACCCCAAACAACAAAACAAAACAACACAACACAAAAAAAAAACCAACCCACGACCTTGATTGCTCTTAGTACAGATGTCAGTATCTCAGTCAGGTTTCCACGTACCCCTATGAGATATTTTAAACACTTAAGGACTGAAAAAGGAGAAAGCTTTTATCTGGAACACAGTCCATTTCTTCAGAACATCCAAACTCTGACGCACAGTTTCTTTCCCCTTTCAGCACCATACGATTCTCACAGAATCGTTTCTCAGCAAGCACACAAAACAGAAAGCTACGCACGCTCTCAGGAAGAGCAAATAAACGGAGGGGAGTACACTTCACACAGGCACAACGTGCTCCAGAACAGACCTTATTTTGAGTGTTTCTGCTGAAGCACTTCCTATCAAAACTAGAGAAGGAGAGCTGGCACGTTCTTCACGTTCACTTTAAAGTCCGTACTACAAGTACCTGGGGAAAAACGCAGACGCACGGGGCAGACGTACCTTGTCCTTGTAGGCCACTCGGGATCCTCTGGGCCAGTCTTGTACCTCCAGGGCAGAAGAAAGGGTCACCATGGTGAAATGATGCCAGTTGATAGTCTGCTGAGAGAGGAAAAAAAAAAAAAAACAAGCCACCTTTTAGCACAAAGCGGGCTAGGAATCGAAAGCTTCCTATTTCGGCGAAGGTTTGCAATGACTACAACCGAGTGGAGGAAAAAGCATTTTGCATCATCTTTGGTACAGCTGTTGAGACAGGCCACTAGAGATTTTGGTTTTCATAGAAAACTGGGTGCTTTCTGTCTTTTTTTTTTTTTCTTTTTTTTCTCCTTCTGACTCATTGGCAGCTTCAGTCTCACCAGAACTCCCTTCCTTAGATCGACACAGATAACTACGCACCTTTTCTCAAGCCTACATAGAGCCAGGGTTTCCTCACCCTAGACATCCCAAATCGAATACTATCCTTAAAATGTACAGCGACCCACCTGCCCTTGTCAACTGCCTCCTTGCAGAAACTGCCCCTTCACAGCTCGTCCCCGTCTCAGCGGATTGTCCTGCTGGAGGATGAAGTGCAGAAGATGCGTATCCCCACAGCATTTGTCTGTGAGGGTACATGTTCAGAAATACTCTGAATCTGTAAGACAGACAGGTGTAATTTCTGCGATTTCAATCATCAGAACTCAATTGTGAGGAAACAAACTAATGTTTAAATGAAGGGTCTGTACGCTACAGTCCTAGGAGAGGGGCAGGGGGGAGAAAGGCATTACAAATTGGAAAAAAAAAAAAAAAAGGGCATGATTCGGAGCTCCCAATCATGACGGAGCGGTGGGGACAGTAACAAAAGCAAAGACAAACAGCAGCAACGTTAAGTGAAATCCAGCTTTAATTCTGATCACGTCTTTAAGAGACTCCCCAAGTCTATACCTCAGTCCTACGAAGGACTAGTCCTTTTTTTTGAAGGACAAGTTGTTTTTTTTTTTTTAACACATAAAAGTCCCAGACTGAGGGCTCCACGGAATAGCATGTGGACTGAACCACAGGACAAGCAGTCATCAACACTCTAATGAAAAAACCAAATCGACTATAAACCAAGTTTAAACATCACTGTCCATCCTGTTTCTTTGGTTACATTTCTACCGGCATCTAGGTGCTCAAGAGTTCACTGTCCTCACACCACAGGTTACTGACAATGTACTCGGGCATCTAAAAATAAAAAGCCATCTCCACCCCACCCATAAAATCAGGGTGAACCACGAGAAGAGAAACTCTCAAGGCGGCAACAGGCAGCTCTGCACTTACCACGGAGGAAAGTCTGTTCCTCGGCCCGGAAAAAAAAACACTCTCGACTCCCAAGGGACCTCCCGGGGAACGAACCGTGCTCCATTAACGGCGTTTTGTCCCCAGCTTCTCTGCCCCGGGCTTGGGTGGGGAGGGGCGGCGGGGCCCTTCCACTCGCCCTGGCCCCTCCGCGCTCCCCCAGCCCCACGTGGGCCATCGCCCAAGCACCGACCGCATCCGCCCGCGCGGGATCTCCCTCGTGGGACGCGGAACGCGACGCCGGGAAGAGGCGGCGGAACAGGAACCTCTTGGTCAGGTCGCCCGGCCAGCGGCGAGAAGACCGAGCCAGGTTCTGCCCGAGGGGCCGGGCAGGGCCCCCTGGAGCCCCAGCCGGCCCGTTTCCGTCCCCTTTGCCCGGCACTGAGCAGGCCCCGCCGCCCCGCCCCAGACACCGGCGAGCACCGCCCGGCCCGCTCCGGCGCACCGGCAGGGCAGCCCAGCAGCGCCGCGCCCCGGGACCGCCGCTCCCGCCGTGCCGCGAGAGGCGCCTGCCCGGCTTCAGGCCCTGCGGGGACACCGCCCTCCCCACCCTCCCCCCCACGGCGCGGCTCCCCCCCGCTTCTTCCCACACGGCGCGGCTCCGCCCGCAGCCTCCCCCGCCCCGCTCCGCGCCTCCGACACGGGCCCCGCCGGCCTGGCCGCCCGCCTCACGGCTTTCCCCGGGACCCACCGGTCGATCGCCCGCTCCCCACTCACCCGCTCCCCCGGCGGAGCCCGAGCCAGAAGAGCCCCAGCCGCAGCCCCAGCCCCGCAACGTTCGGTGACCGCGCCGCTCCTGCCGCGACTCGCACTGCCGGGCGGTGCACCGGAGAGTGCAGGAAGCCACGCGCCCCGGAGGGGCGGGGAGAGAGGCGGAAGTGACGCTTCCGGCGGCGCGACAGGATGCAGGAACACGCGCCCACCAGAACGGGGGATGCGGCAAAGCGCGCCCCCTGCCGGGCGGGGGGAGCATGGAAGACACACCCCTGGGCGGGCGGGAGCACCGCTGGGCAGCGCCAAAGCACGCGCACCAGGGGCGGGAGGAGGGAGCGGGACGGCACCTCCGGGCGGCCGGCGACCAGGAGACCCCGCGCACCCGCCGAAAGGGATGACTCGCTCGCCTCACCGGTGGCCTCGGCCCTCCCCCGGCGCGCCGCCGTGCTGCTGCCGGGCACGCGTTTGCCCGGCACGCGCTTGCCCCGCCCACCACCGACGCGCCGGAGGGGCCGGAGCCGGCGCGCGAACGGGCAGAGGGCGAGGGGCGGAGCGGCAGCGGGGCTGCCTTACCGGGAGGCAGCAGACGGCGCCAGGCAGCCCCCGCGGTGTCGCATGGCCGCTGCGGGCGAACGGCAGCGTGGAAACAGCGAACGACACCGCGGGTCGGGGCTGCAGTACCTGCCCCTGGCCGCATGGTGGCAGCAGAGCGCCGCAAAGCGAACTGAAACGCGCAGAAAGCCCATTTAAGAAGCGCGGGCTCTGAGGAAATCCGGGGGCGATGGACAGAAAAGGCAGCGAACGTGCCCCTCCAGCCCGTATCCGGGGCTACACTGCAACAGCTGCCCTGTCCCCCGATGACCCCTCACTAGCCAGGGAGGGGCGTCGAGAAAAGGGGAGGAGACCTGCGGGTCGAAGTGAAATCGGGTTTAACGAGACAGCACCACTACCAACAGAGGCATGCAAAGTTACACTGGGCCAAATGAACGTGCAGCAGCCACGATCGACAGGAGAGGGGTCCTCGGGAGCAAGGAGAAGCAGGGAAAGGAGAGAGCCCTGCAGGAGCCCCGCGGGAGATCCCCTTCCTCAGCAAACCTTCCCCCTTTATACTGAGCATGACACAGTGGTCTGGGCTACACCTGTAGCTGACTCAAACTGCTAACAGCCTGCTGAGCATTGCTGGGCTGTGATTCTGGACCAGCCAAACCGTGACGGCAAAACACAGACAGGCAAGGCTGTAGACAGAAACTTTTAAAAGCGATGGGGATTAAGGAAATAAGGGAAAAAAAATAAAAATAGTAATGGAGAAGTAGAAAGAAAAATCTGTAAAGCAAAGGCACTGAAGAAAAAGAAAAAGTTAAAACTTAAGATATCAAAAAGCAAAGAGTAGATGTAGAAAATACAGTGTAAGCAATAGGGATTAGGGAAATAAAGGGGAAAGATATAAAAATACAGAAAGTGACAGCCAACAAAAATGGAGACAGAGAAAGAAAAATTTAAAAGGATGGTGGTGAGGAAAGATAAGGCATAATTAAAAAATAAAGACAGGATGTGGGATAAAAGTAGATAGAAATCTTTAAGAGCAACAGGGTACAAGAAACAGAAATAATTTAAAAATAGGGTCGGGGAGGTGGATAGAAGAAAATTGAGGAAGAATTTTTTTTTTTTTTTTTAAGTGAGAGCATACAGGACAGAGAGAGGAATTAAAAAGGAGGGACAGGGTGCCAGAGGGAGGGAAAATGAGAAAGAGAAATTGCAATGCAGTGAGGCACAAGAAACACGGGAAAGCATTAAGAAATTGGGAGAGGGAGCCAGAAAATGGGACACCATGAACAAGAGAGGGCTGGAGAGGGGGACAAGGGTGTAGAGAGGAGAGCTGAGAGATTGCACCAGAAAATAGGGACCGAGAGACAAATCGGAGAGATGGGGAGTGAGGCAGAAGGGACTGACGAGACAGAGGCAAAACAAGGGCCGGGGACAAATTCTAAAGCAACAGGGAAAAAGAAACATAGGCAAGAAATTAAAAATAGAAACAGGGAGCCAAATAGAAACACATGTAGAACAAATATTTCAAAAAGCGATGGAGTACGGGAAACACAGGCAAGAAATAACACATGGGGGCAGGGTGACAGATGGAAGAAGCAAAACTGAAGAAGTGGTTGGGTAGAGGACACAGAGGGAAGAATTAAGAACTAGAGTCAGGGAGATGGACAGAGGGAAAAGCAGAAAGAATATTTTAAATGTGAAAGGGTACAAGAATTAAAAGAATAGGTATATGGACCTGCGTAAAGGGATGCAGGCAAAAATGTGAAAAACAACAAGAGACGAGAAACAGGCAAGAAATTAAAATTAGGTCAGGGAGGGGGAGAGCAAGAGAGAGGTTGCAAGAAAATTTAAAAAGCGACTGGGTTCAAGAGACTTAAGTGAGAAGTTAAAAGACAGGAACGGAGAGGTAGAAACTTTCAAAAGCAATGGGGTACAAGAAACATGCAAGGAGGAAAAAACAGGAACAGAGAGCCCAGTAGAAGCAAACTGCCATGGGTTGACCTTGGCTGGCTGTTGAGTGCCCACCAAGGTGCTCCATCACTTCCTTTCCTCAACCAGAGGAAGAAAATACAACAAAAGCGCTAGTGGAAACCCACCACACTTCCCACAATCAACAGGGACCTGGATAAATGGAGGCAGGGAGAGAGGGAGACCTAGAAATGCCCTTTTCACAAGCAATAGGGCAGAATGAGAACAGAGCTCGTGGGGTGCCAGGAAGGAAACGACATAGAAAGGAAAGGTAGAAGGTGACACTTTACAGGGCAATGCTAGCAAAAGAGCAAAAAGCTTTGGGGAACTAGACAGCCTGAAAGGCAGACAGAGGCAGGGACAGGCAAGGAGGCAGGCAGAGATCCAGAGAACCGGGGCAGGGATGGCCCTGGACACACACGAGGGGACACGTGGCTCCTGGTGACAACGGCAGACCTTCACCGCCCCGAGGCTTTTCTTTCTGTCTCTGCCCCTTCCTCCTCCACAGTGCCAGCTGCCTGACCTTAGGAGCAGGCGGTGGGTGACTCAATGCACTTCTCTCACGAGGTTTCCTGGACATGCAGCAGCTCACACGTGTGCAGCCAACAGAGGCGCCAAGGTCCTGGTGCTGTGTTATGGTGGCATTCTCTGTTGTGGATGGGTGGGAGGGATCCTTCCTTGCCACAGGGACCAGCTGGAGACAGTTGCCTGTGGAAGCCCCTTGGTTTGACTCCTCAGCCAGCTCCTGCAGGCAGGCATGCCCAGGCAGCCCCCTTCATAGCCCAAAGTAGGGCCAGCCCCATCATTAGCCTCAGTGGCCACACCTGCCCCAGCTGGAGCCCATCAGGAACAGGTGCCTGGGCAAAGCCCCACAGCACATGGCCCCCTCCCCGGCACCTGCCCACAGCCACGAGCTCTGCACCCAGGGGCTTGAATACCATCCAGGGGCACAGAGGAGGCAGGAAAAGTTTACTCACCTCTGCCCAGAACAAATCCTGGCACTGAGCTGGCTACAAGGCTCGGTGTGCAAACACAGCAAACGCAGCAGGAGAGAAGGGAAAAAGCAGGAGGAAGGTAGAGAAGAGGTGGGGGACAGGCAGCCAGTAAACGGGATGCTGCAAACAGGAGAGGGACAGGGAGCAGGACAGTAGCATAGAGAGAGGAGTACTGGGACACTGAGCAAAAAACCCAGGGAGAGATGGAGGAATACATAAGAGCGAGGAGGAGCAGGAGAGAGAGGCCAAAGGGACCAGCAGGACCACAAGGCAGGGACAAGACAAGGGACAGGGAAATATTGTAAAGCAATAGGGGAAAAGAAACAGAGGCAAGAACTAACACATAGGGTCAGGAAGACAAAAAGAGGGAGCCTTACAAAGACAATGTAAAAAGTGACACCATTTCCACCCCCGTCTTGACTTCCACATTTTCCCTGACTTCGCACCCCATCTCAGCCTCCACTTTCTTCCAGCCCTGCCTCTCCCCCTGGCTTGAGGGGAAGCCCCAGTGCAATCAGGAAGGTGTTAGGCTGTCCATCAGGCTCCCACAGCAAAGGGGCCAGGACAGAAAGCCATTGCTGGCCCTCCCCATCCCTGGGCAGCCCTTTCCCAGGCAGCAGAAGGAGCGGCAGGCAGGGCAGCAGAGGTGGACCGGGACACACACAGGAGAACGTGTGACTCACCCCAGCTCCTGGCACCAGCTCAGATCTTCAGCACCCCAACACTTTTCTCTCAACTCCCCTCCACCGCCAGGCTGGCCAGCGGCTCACACACACAGCCGATGCAGGCACCAAGCTGCCAGCAATGTGTGCTGGTGGTCTGCTCCATCATGGACAGCTCAGGGGGATCCTTCCTTACCACAGGGACCAGCCATTCCATTCTGGAGGTAGCTCCAGCTACCTCCTCAGCCAGTTCCCCTTTATCAGCTCCCTCAGGCAGCCCCTTTATAGCCCACAGGAGGGCCGGCCCTGTTATTAGCCCCACTGGCCACACCTGGAGCCCATCAGGAACAGGGGCCACAGGCAAGAACAAGCACCCAGGGACAAGGAGCTCTGAAGAGGGAGATGTAGGAAGAAAATGTAAAAAGCAATACTGCTTTTCCACTCTCCCACCCACCCCTGCCCTTGGGAAAGCCTGATGGAAACCATGAGACTTCAGGGTGTCCCTGCTGGGTGCCCCTCATTCCCCCTGATATCTACTGGTGATGGCATTTTGGGCCCAAGGAAGTGCCAGAGCGAAGTTTGGAACGCAAACAGTTTGTTTAAAACAGTTTGCATCTGGAGCAGCAGTTCTTGTAGTGGTGGGGGCAAGGCAGGTGCATGGAGCAGGGACAAGGGGAGGGGGACACAAAACATGGTAATGGGAGGCAGGTGCAAGGCACACCCATGGTGGGGGGGCGGGGGGGGGGAGGAAGGCAGGTGCACAGGGGGAGGATAGGGTGTGAGCTATGCACACCCATAAAGTGGGTACAAAAATCTGTCAGGGATAACCTGATTGAGGAAGATGAAGTTGACCTTGACAGCATTCCAGTATACCCTTGAAAAGACAGAAGAAGTGGATGAAGAATGTTGTAAACAAGTTTGAGGAAGTTATAAGAGATTGAGCAAGAAGAGACTGAGCAAGTAATACCACAGAGCAGAAACTTGGCAAGAGAACAGTAGGTACAGTGAGAAATACAGTAGGAGCTCCAGCCAATCATTATGTGAATGGAGGTGAATGGACAAAGCTATTGAGCGAATCATTTTAGCAGCCTTAGTGCATGAACAGGTGGACAGATAAGAAAGGTTATAAAAGGGTACGCTTTTTCTGCTGCACCATCTCAGCCATCTTGGTTTTTGCAACTTAATAAAGACTGCCTTCTTACATATACTCTTGTCGTTGTCCATCCCTACCATGAAAAAAAGCAGGCAAGGCAGGCCCATGGGAGGCAGGGACATGACAAGTAGGGCCAGGCACACACACGGGAGTCAAGGCCACAAAGATCGGGGTGGCATGGGAAAAACCCCACCTGAAGGCAGAGACAGGGGTATGGGGGGGGCATAGACAGGTGCAGATGTGGTGCACATCCTCATGCTACTCGATAATCTCACCTTCAGTCCTAGGAAAGGAAATGGGATCACAAACCCTTGTCACAAAAAACAAGTTGCCATCCTGCAGGAAGTTCAGAATTCCAGGAAAATCCAGTGCACCTATGTCTTGGTTTGAAAGACAGGTGTCTGTGGAGGAAGGCAGGAGCCTCCCTTGAAATGGAAAGTGCAACCCCCTTCCCTCCAAATTATTATAATTTTGAAATTAACGGGCGTTCAGGCAAAGATACGGGGAATAGGAATAACAGTTCTTTACTAATATATATATATATATATATATAAAAAACACAAGGCAGGGAAAAAACAAACAACCCACTGGTTTACACTGACAGAGTCAGGAATACAACCTGACACCCTGTTAGGGTGGCAGTAGCAGTCCGATAAGATGCTGGCTGCAGTCCTCCTGAAGCGATGGATGTAGTTCTGTGGAAGCAGCAATCAGGTAAAAGAGTCTGGTCTTCCTCCGAAGGTCCAGTGGTAGGTAGGTAGCTCTTGTCCTCTGGAACTCCAGTGGGGGGAAAAGCTCCTCTGGGAATCCACTGGAAGAAGGCTGCTAGGGTGTTCAAAATCTCTGTTTTTATTTGGCATGGACTGCTTGGCTCCTTCCCCCCCGCCCCCCCCCACCCCCGGGCGGAGCATCTCACAATGGGATGGGGAGTCGTGAGGCAGTTCCTTGATGGGCCATTAACAGGAGATAGTCCAGGAGCGAGTTATCGATGAGTCAGGCGATAAGGCATTGTTGTGCCCAGTAACAGGAGATAGTCCGGGGGGGGGAGGCAGAGAGCACCGCCCCACCTGGTCTCAACAGCTCCTGAAGATGGTAATAGAATATTTTTTTCTTTTGGCACATTTTGCACTGTAACCCAGGACAACCTAGAACAAAACCACAGCAAAACTGTCAGTTAAAAAAGCTGTGTGTTTTAGAACCCTCTCATCACCCCTTAACACTCCGTATGAAACTGCTGACAAATAATAAAAAAAAAAAAGCCCAAGCTGCATCCCAGGGCTCTCTCTACTGTGGGTGCTGCTGGAGCTTGCCCAATCCCACAGCTCTCACCTCGCCCAGAAGGAGCTCCCTGGGCAGAGCCCGGGACTCATCTACCCCAGGCCCCGCCCACTGCCTTTCCAAACATCCCCCGGGGAAGGGGCCGCCGCGGGGCACAAAGGTGAGAGCGTCCGGTGCGTAGCCCACTCACTGTAGGCGGTAGCAGGAGAGAGCGCGGCAGCGCGCACCCGGAGCTGCAGTACCGTCTTTTGGTCACAGGGTGGCAGCAGGGTGCGCGGCAGCGCCGCCGGGGCTGCATAACCGCTTTTTGGTCACAGGGTGGCAGCAGGGAGCGCGGAAAGCTCCGCTGGGCCTGCAGTACCGACTTTCGGTCACAGGGTGGCAGCAGGGAGCGCGGCAGCGCCTTCGGGACTGCAGTACTGCTTTTCGGTCACAGGGTGGCAGCAGGGAGCGCGGCAGCGCCTTCGGGACTGCAGTACTGCTTTTCGGTCACAGGGTGGCAGCAGGGAGCGCGGCAGCGCCTTCGGGACTGCAGTACTGCTTTTCGGTCACAGGGTGGCAGCAGAGAGCGCCACAAATCGGTGTCACCGCACACGCGCGTGTACCACGCCCCAGTACCCAACCCTAGTCAAATCGTGGTAGCAGAGCGCGCCGCAGGCGGCCGCCAGCGCGCATGCGCGTACCCCGGCCTGCAGTACCGCACACCCCCCACGCGCAGGCAGCACAAAGCGCCGTTTCACGCAGCACCCCCGTGCGGTCACAGCGGCGCAGCAGCACCTGCGTCTTTCTCTGACACTGGGGGTACAGGGGGACCCGGAGAGGGGTGGGGGATGACCGACACCAACGGCTCTCCCCGGCATAACCCACAGACGAGCACTCACCTGCCACAGCCCACGAGACAGAATCCATGCTCGATGCCTGCCCCCCGCCGGATCATCGACGCCGGCTGCCGCACAGCAGAGGGGTGGCAGGGCGTCCGCCAAAGGACAGTGCCATGGCTCTTGCTCGCACTCGGCTCTGCCACATTCCCCGTCTCGGACCACGCCCGGACGGGCTCCCCAGAGCAACAACTGCCCCTTTCCCCACCGGACAGCCGTGGCAGAAAGCTTGGACAGAGACAGAGCTGGCCCCGCGGGGCGAGAGCGCTGAGCCACCGGCAGGCAAACCTGGGGGGGGGGGGGGGGGGGGGGCGAGCTGCTGCGCAGCACCGGACACTCACAGCAAGACATCGGGAAACAAAAGGCCCCAGCCATAGTTCAGCACATTAGAAGAACAACACAGAAGCAAGGAGAGGAATTCAATAGAACGAGGGACAGGCGAGCAGTCGAACTGAAGGAGACCAGCCCGAAATACAGACACATCCTCTACAAACCAGAGTGATTTGAATACTTAACACTCCATAGAAAGACAAACAGATACGATTTCCAACCCCTTCTTAGCAGAAAAGCAACTGCTCTTGCTCATGTTTGATGCCCTTCCTTAGAGCGCTGCTGCAGAACAAGGCTGTACACCCCCATCTAGATCTATGCTTACACCTGTCTCCAAAATACACAGTTGTTATTTGACTCTGCTCCTGCCCCACCTTGTTCTATCATGTCACATGATTAGAAACCAAGTACTTCAGAGCGCTCTGTCAAAACACAGGGAAGAAACTCAGTAACATGCAGCTGCCTCTGGCTTGGAAAGAGTTAGAGAAACCCCTGACCGCTTAAGTACACCTCATACATTACATGCTGTACTGATTCGGCAGCGAGTTTAAACCGCGTTAGTCATTCTGCCAATTATACAATTTTAACTTTCTCTAGAGTTTCATATATGACAGGAAAAGATCAGTGAAATAATAGATCCCCCACATGGTTTTACTCATTAAAAAGAAAAAAAAAAGAAATTCAAATCCCCAGGGCTGCAACAGGTAAGGCCACCGAACAGGACTGGCAGATGCACTAAGGCTTCTGGCTGTACCAAAGCACGCAGAGGAACATTTTTTAATCGTATCTCGACCGTTGCAACCAAGAATGTAAAGACCAGCGACGCCATCCACTTTTGGAACACTTGCTGTGCTTCAGTCTTTGGAAACAAATTGACTTTGCTGTTGTTTTGTTTTTCAAAAGAGGGCAAAAAGTCTCACTGCTCATGACTTCTACAGCCAAGCACACAGAGTCCGACAGGCAGTTCGTACAACGCAATTTCTTTGAAGGAGAAAGATTTCCATTCCAGGAAAATCCCTTTTCCAACTGAAATCAAAGTTACGCACTGCAGGACAACGGTCCCTGGTCCCTCAGCTTCGCTTCCAGAGGGCTGGGGATCCGCGTCCATCCTCAGCAGAAACCACATCAACTAACCTGATTACTCCTGCAGTTGCCACGTTCCTCCTCATCGCCTACAGAAAAAAAAAAAAAAAAACCCACACACACCGCTGACAGTGGTAGCTGTCACACGGGTCACCACAGACCTCCTCGAAACACCCTCCTCCTCAAAAGGAACGTGGTCTTCCGCTCAACTGCTCCGCACCGATTCCCGTGTTGGACGCTGCAGCTGTCATCGCTTGCGGCCCCCCTAAGGTAGCAACAGACAGAGAAATACCGTCACGCTTGGGAGAAATCACCAGCCCCACGCTCCTCCTTGCTGCTCCTTAGCTCACCACCTCAAAAGCTCACCCAACTCCAAAGGCAGCTGCGTAACACCTGCACAACCGCACAGAAACGCTTGACCGAGCTGCCGCAGGATGCTCCGCTCTTGGACGCCGGCCCGGCTGACAACCGCCTCGCCTCCTCAGGCCGCTGGTCGGCGCGCAGCTTCGCCCCTCCGAGGCTATGTGCGTGACCTGCGAAAGCCAAAACAAAAGGCACGTGCTGAGATACCGCCCGAAACCACAGCCTGCCCGTGCCCATTCCCCTCTCCTCCTCCTCTACCTCGGCCGCCCACCCACCCTACCTCTGCCAGCTGCCGCGTTGAGGCTCCGGTACCACCTGTAAAACACAACCCATAAGGGATGCTTATAAACTTCACAAACGACACAACGCCTGAAAAGTAACTTCTCTGCTGCAGCCCACCAGTCCCAGCTCACCTCGCCCCAGCCACCCGCAGTGCCGATACCCTGCTTCGCTCGCTACTTCGTGCCTTTGGAATACAACAAACCTACCAAGACCTGTCAGCTGCTCACACAGCCATCGGCCGCATCTGCCCGCTGACACTGCGTGCCAACCCACCTTCTTATGGCCGCTCCCCCGCCCCTCCTCTAACCCTTTGGTGCACGGCTCGTCTCACTGCATCTGAAAACGGCATCGAACGAGTCACCCGGCTGCGGAGCAACAGCTTAACGGTTCCGGAGATCTCCTTTCCATGTAGGAATACCCTCTAGACTCCAACAACAGCCAGCCAGCCATCACAGAAAACCAAAGCCAAAGCAACACCTGGCCCTACGCGTACGACCCTTAGCACCTTCCACCCCGGAAGTCAAATGCCACGGCCCCTGACGAAAAGATACGGCCGCGGCCGCAACCGCAACGGTGGACGCGCGAGAAGCCGGGCCCCAAGACCCAACATCCACAGGATGCGGAGAAGTCGTCGTCCCAGAAGAGGGCTCCGTGAGAACAGACCGCTCGACAGCGGATACCCCAGCGCATCCTGGACCACTCGTCACCTTCTCGGACACGAGACATGCTGGACAGATCTGTGTGTGGAGCTTCTCGCGCGAGACGGGGAGCGCTCGGTCGGCGGTACCCCGGTGAGTCGAGGAGCACGAGACCCTCGGTGCGGCTACCGATGCGCCCGCCTACCGCAAAAGAATAAACCTCCGGAGCATTGAGACCTCATTAATGTGCAGTATAGCGCACACGGAACAAGCACCACCGACCGCCTCCTTACCACTGAACCCCTCAAGGAATCACAGCGGCGGTCAGCTGACGGAAAAACCATGGCGGCTGAAAGATCTAACACAGGCACCTTACAACCACAGAAACCGGTGCTAAACACACAACAGGTGAAAAACTACACGGAAACATAACTGCTGTGACCGGCACTACGACACGTCTCATCAGGCGCGTCATGAAAAAGTCAGAAACGGAGTCATGGGAAGGCTCGCGTGCCCGGGCCTACGACAGAAGACAGACCCTGGCTGGAGACTGTTACCAGCGCAAAGAACGCAGACCCTCTTCTCTGAGAAGTTCTGGGGAAGATGCCTTCTCGAGAAACTCTCAAGCTCCGTATACAGGCGAGTACAAGATGCTCACCCTAACCCTCGCTGGACAATTTCACCATCAGTCCTATTAAGAGAGAAAAAAGAGCATAGATCAAGACATCAGCAACTTACACAGCACACAGTAAAAACGGTGGGGAAAAAAAACAAGGTTCCATCTCCCATAGTCAGGAATTCCAGAAAAATGCAATGCATCTAAAATTTAAAAAAAAAAAATGGCAGGCTATTAAACCATTTTGCCACCCCCAAACCCTCAGCGGAAAACCGCCAGCCTGAAACAACAAAAACAACTGCATAAAAGGGTACTTCCTACTATGCCTACAGCCGAACCTCGGCCGGTCTCGAAACTCTTCCCTCACACCGACGCCTCCGCTTCTTGCCGTGAGCAAACCCCCGACGCCCGCGCAGCCCAGCCGGCTCCAAGAGCTGCCGCCAGCGACCAGACCAGCGGAGCGCCCGCAGCGCAGCAGCCCCGGAGCAGAACGGGCTCCCTGTGCAGAGGCCAGGGCTCGTACACCCGGGGCCCTGCTCACCACCCTTCCTGCAATCCCCTGGGAAAGGGGCTGGGGCGACCCCCAGCAGACACAAGGGCGGCCGGAGGAGCAGCGGGGAGTTTCCTCACCTGCCTCCGTGTCACGGGGTACAAAGCACTGAGCAAAGACAGCGACCCGTACCGCAAAGGCCGATACCTGCTCTTCTACTGCAGGTATCTGCGGCACCAGCAACGTGACCGGGCAGGGAATTAAACTAACGGAACCGCTTTAACTGGGAGAATAAGGACACAAACCTGAGCCAGGTGCAGTCAGCAACATCCCCGGGGAGGAACCGGCAACCAAGTCCTCAGCGCTGCCCCTGGGAGACACAAAGAACGGCCAACTGTTGTCCACAGCGACGGCCACCCCTTTCCCCAGGCAGGAACCCCTCCTTCTGCAGGAGCTCCTGGAGACGCCCCCTCCTGCCCCAGACCATTGCCAACGGCACCCGTGCTTATGGGGCAATAAAGCACGTTCGCGGGTCAGCTTGCTGCTGCGAGGGCAGGGTCTGGGGTGGTCAGGGGCTACGGGACAGGTGCTGGAGCTGTGGGCAGCTGCATGGGGCGCGCAGGCCGGAGCACTTTTCCAGGGGGTGGGAAGGCCTCCAGGTGCCCGGAGGCAGCCATCTGCCCCTCTTCCTCCTTCCTCTCCACCAGCTCACAAAACCCCTGGGAGCTGCCCTGACGGGGCCCGACGTCTGCTGTCGGCACTCTCGGGCAGGCGTGCCCTAGCAGCACCATCCCCTGGGGCTGCGGCCCCATGACACAGAGCGGCCATCGCCATCAGCCTCGCTGGCTCCCTCCGGGGCTCCTCCGGCACCAGCCCGCAGCTGCAGCCATGGCCCCTTACCCCCGCTGTGTACCTGCTCCCCTGGACTCTCTGACCGCTGCTCAGCAAGTACAAAGGAGACAGAGCGAGGGTTTATTTGCAAACCCATCTAAGTGCGAGGAACACGCCTGCTCTGGGGCTCAGAGCCCGTCCACTCACCCTTCCCTGGGACCGCTCGGCAGTCCACGCTGGGGCAGCAGGTACGGAGAACGAAAACACAGCCATGGGGAGCTGGGCAGAGGAACAGAAAGAGAAAAATAAGGTGAGGGAGAGGAACTGAGGAGCAGAGAAAGAGAGGTACCGGGAAAAGAACAGAGAGGGGGAGACACAGATAAAGAAAGGACACAGAGTCCTGGTCTGTGGAAGGAAAACGGGGTCAGGGAGCCAGGCGAGGGAAAAGAGCACGCCCACCAGCCCTGTGCCCAGGGGGCAGCAGCGGCCTTTCCTCACGGGGAAGTGGCAGCGGGCACGGCGGCCCCATCCCACAGGCCCTGCAGCATCGCGCGGCCGTTACCGGCGGCGCCCGCCGGCAGGACAGCCTGCTGCTCGCCGGATGCAGCGCTGAGCATGGCGCCCGAGCCGGACGCCCGCAGGCAGCCATGCGGCCCTGGCAACGAGCCCACAGCTCGTGCGGCGGCTGTGGCGAGGGCTGGGCCGTGCCGCAGGAGCGGGGGGCCATCACTCGACCCCCGCAGCGCAGCACCTCCTCCCCTGGGCTCCCTCACAGCCCCTCGCCTGCTGTGAAGGGACTGCAAACGCAGCTGGGAGGGCAAAGGAGACTGCGAACGTTTCTTCAGTCACGCAGGTAGCGGATGCAGCGAGAGCGCCTGAGGCAGGGAACAGGATGGCGAGAGAAAGACAGGGACAGGGAGCCCGACAGGTGGAGAAAGAAGCAGCAGGGAGAGAAGAAGAGAGGCAGCAGATAGAGGGAGAAGGGAGCAGGGCAGAGACCGACAAAGGAGGACGGAGACGCAGGACAAAACTGGGACAGGCAGCACGACAGAGAGGAAGGAAAGAAGAACAGGGGCAGGAAGCTGGACCGAGACACATGGAGAAAGACAACAAAGAACAGGGCAGAGAGGGAGGATGAAACAACAGGGACAGGGAGCCAAGACAGCCAACAATGGAGGGAAGGGGCGGGGGTGGGGGGAACAACAACACGGTACAAACCACAGAGCTACACACTACAGGTGGAAGAATTAAAAAATAGAGCCGGGGAGCCAGAAAAAAAAAAAAAAAAGCTGGAGAGCAAAAAGTATAGCGATTCATACAAAAAGGGAGGGAATATTAAAATAGCGTCATCAGGGAGCCAGAGAAAGCGAGACGGAGAAAGGACAAAAGCAACAGGCTACAGGGCAGAGAGGGAGGAACTCATGAGCAGCAACAGAGCTCCGGCCAGAGAGAGACGGAAAAAAGTACAAGACTGCAGGGGCTGCAGGGCAGAGAAGGAAGAATTGACCAACAGGGACAGGGGACCAGACAGAGCGTGATCGAGAACAGAAAAAACCAGCAGCGGGCTACAGGGAAGAGGAATTCAAGAGCAGGGACTGGGAGCTGGACAAAGAGACAGAAAAAAAAAAAAAAAAACACGAAACAGTGATGGGCTATGAGACAAATAAGGAGGAAAGAAAAAACAGCAGCAGGGAGCCAGACAGAAGAGACTGAGAAACACAGACAAATAGCTTGGGGCTATGGGACAGAGAATGTGGAATGAAAAGGCAGAGAGAGGGAGCCAGACAGAGAGCAGGGGGAAAATCCAGACAGGCTACGGAGGGGCAGAAGAAGGAATTAAAATCTGGGGACAGAGAGCTGAACAGAGAGGGATGGCGACAGCAGGGAATAGCAGCGGGTGCAGGAGTAAGAGGGAGAAAATAATCGATAGGGACAGGGAGCTGGATACAGAGGGTCAGAGAAAGGTGAAAATAGGGGTAGGGTAGAGGGCAGAGAGTAAGAATTAAAAAATGGGGGCACTGAGACACAGAGATGGAGAGAAGAAAAAAGCAACAGGCTACACAGCAAAGGAGGAGGAATTAAAAAACACGGACAGGAAGTGCGAAAGTGAGAAGGGGCTGGGGGGGGTGGGGTGGGCCGGGGACTCCAGGACACACGACTCCTGACAGGCAACAGGACAGAGAGGGAGGAATTAAAAGGGAGGGACTGGGAGCTGGGAGAGGGGGAGAAAGAAAAAGAATCACGGCACACTACAGGGCTGAGAAGGAAGAAACTGAACAGGGACAGGGAAACGGCCAAAGAGAGCCCAACGAAAGAAAATGTGCCGATGGGCTACAGGACAGAGAGGGAGGAGTGAAACAACAGGGAGCCAGAGCCAGGCACAGAGAGATCGAGACAGAAAAAACAGCCAGGAGCAACGAGGCGGGGCAGGGGTGGGGGGAAGCTGCGAGGATCTGGAGCCAGACAGAGCAACAGCAAAAGAAAATGACAACGACAAGCTCCAGGGAGGAGCGGGAGGAATGAAAAGACAGAGATGAGGGGCCGGACCCAGTGTGACACACGCAGGAAGCACAGCAACAGCTGGAGGGCAGAGAGGGAAGAATTAAAACACAGGGACAGGGCGCCAGAGGTGGAGTGGGGAGACAGATAAAGGGGGAGAGGGCAGACAGAAAGACAGGCTACAGGGAGAAGCAGGAGGAATTAAAGAAATGGGATCCACAGCCGGACAGAGAGAAGGAGAAAGCAGCACAATCACCACAGGCTACAGGGCCCAGAAGGAAGAAACTGAAAAACAGGGAAGCGGGAGCCGTCCAGAGAGAGATATGAAGAAAGGGAAGATAGCGGGGAGCCGCCACACGGCAGCAAGGGAAGGATTAAAAAGATGGGGCAGGGAGCCGGACAGGGAGCGATGGAGAAAGAAACAAAGCCCCTTGATGGGCTACAGGACAGAGAGGGAGCAACTGAAGACTCGGGGAAAAGGAGCAGGACAGAGAACGGAAAACCAGTGACGGGCCACAGGGCAGAGGGAGGAACCACATATGTGGGGAGAGGCAACTGGCCAGAGAGAGATGAGGACAGACAGATAACAGCAGTGGGCTACAGGGCTGAGAGAGAAACTGAAAAACGGGGACCGAGAGCCGGGAACAGGAGACACGCAGAAACACCAAATCGCAACAGGCCACAGGACAGAGAGGGAAGAAATAAACATCTGGGACCAGGAGCAACCTACAGAGAGACGTCGGGAAACGGAAGTTTCAAGAACAATGCATACGAGGCAGAGAGGAAGGCATTTTTAGAAGTGGGTCAAGACAGGGACAGGGAGCCCAACAGAGACAGAGAGAACAAGAAAGCAACAACGGGCTGCGAGACAGACAGGGAGCAATTGAAAAATCCCAGCAGGGAGAGACGGCAAAAGGAATGAAATCGCAACACGAACTTCGAAAGCGACAGGCTGCAGGGCAGAGAGGGAGGAATTTTAAAAAAATCCGGATCTTGTGCTGGACCAAGAGAGACCGAGCAAATAAAAATGGTGAGGCCTAAAAGGGCACACAGGAAGGAATTAAACAACAGGGACAGAGAGCCAGACAGAGAAAAGTCCTGACAGGCTTCCAGAGAGAGAGGGGAATTTAAAATTAGAGACCAGGAGCTGGACAGAGAGAGACTGAGAAAGGGGAGGGGGAAAAAAAAAAAAAAAAAAAAAAAAAAAGACAGGGGCGGGCAAGGGGGAAATCACAGCACCATGTGAAAGACAGGGGGCCAGGGGAGGGATAGGGAGGGCCTGGGACACACAAGTGGGGCGATGGGGCCCCGAGGGCCCAGGACTCACCGCATCCCTTGTTCTCAGTGCTGCCAGGAGAATTTGCCCGTTCAGACGCTTCCTTCTCTTCCTCTCCTCCCTTCCTCTTCTGCAGCTCCGGTCACATGGTGGTTCTCCACCTAAAAGATTACATGGCTGTCTCAACTCTTGCGAGACAAGGCTTCCTAGACATGTAGCCTCGCTCGTTCATGCATCACACGGCCGTACCATGCCATGGGTTACGCACATGGACTCTCCGCTTGCCTGCGGCGGGAGGCAGCTGCCGGCCGGCCGGCCTCTGATTCCTTCTTCTTTCTCTGGCCTCTCCAGCTTCAGCCGCAGCAGCTCCTGTCCACTGCCCACAGCCAGCAAGTGCTCCGCCCGCCCCTTTTTGCCCCCACGCCGCGACGAGAGCGAGGTCAGGCAGAGACAACCCAGGCAAGACCGAGGCGGGTGCAGACAACAGCATCCTCAGGGGAGGAAGGGACACCTGTGCCCTCAGTGCAGCCTCTGGGAGACAAGGAGAATCAGTGACCATTATGACCGTAGATCATCCCCGGCCAAATCGCCTCCTTCCACAGCAGCTTCTGGAGATGCCACTTTTTCCCTGCACTGCAGTTAATGGTATCCACGTTAAGGCAGAATCAAGTGCATCCGAGGGCCAGCTTGCTGCCATCACAACAGGATGACCTGGGGAGACAGGCTGCAGGGGAGGTGCTGGAGCTGGGGGCAGCTGCGCGGGGCCAGCGGGGCCGGGGAAGGCTCAAGGGGAGCTCTGGCGAGTTGGGAAGGCACCCGGCGCCTGGAGGGGCGTCCGCCTCCTTCCCCTCTTCCCTCCCACCAGCTCCCGGGAGCTCCCCGGGGCTGCCCGCCGCAGCACGGGCCTTGAGGCTTCCCGTCCCGCCACCCCCGGCGGCCAGCGGCCAGCAGAGACTCCCGCACCCGCCGAAGGAGCTCGCTCGCCTCACCGCCGACCTCGCCCCTCACCCGCCGCCATGCTGCTCTCGCGCACCGCGCATGCGCGAGCCGCCGCCGGCGCGCCGGAAGGGCCACGCCCGGCGCGCGACCGCCGCGCTGCGGGACCGCGCTTTGGCCGCGCGGCAGCAGTGCCCGCCGGGCGGCGCGTGCCCGGGGCGGCCCCGGCACTGCAGCCCCGCGCGTTGCGCGCCGAGCGACCGCCGGCCCCGCGCCCCTGGGGCGGGAGGACACGCCCCCGGCGGGGCGGGAGCGGGGAAGGGGCGGGTCTGAGCTTGGGCTGGGGGCGAGGGGCAAGTCGGGGGGTGCAGGCGGCACCCGAGGGGCGGTGGGAGGGCGGTGCCGAGCATGGTGGGGCGGAGGGGGCACAAGGTCGGAGGGCAGGGGGTTCGGGGGAACGTCCCGCAAAAACCTCGCACGGGGCAACATCTCCATGGGAATCACTTGGGGGGGGGGGACGGGACGGGGGGACGGACGACAGGGATGGGGGGGGGGGGGGGGGGGGGGCGGGCAGAACAGCGGGGAGGAGACCCTCTGGGCCCCGGACTCTCCCCACCGGACAGCCCCGGCTGCAGCACCCGCGGGTCCCCGCTGGAGACAGAGCCAGGAGCCTCCGGCCGCAGGGCTGGCGCCGCCGGGCGAGCACGCTGAACGGCCGGCAGGCAAACCTGGGCAGGGGGAGCTGCCGAGCAGCACCAGACACAACACGGCAGCTCAAGAACAAAAATCCCAAGTTATGTCTCAGCATATGAGAAAAGTAACACAGGAGAAAGCAGAAGAATTCAGTGAGAATGAGGGATAGGATAGCAGTTGAGCTAAAGGAGGTCAGCTCAAACTACAACACATCTGTTCAAAGCCAGAGCCATCGGTACGCTTAAAAAAAAATTAAAAAAAAAAATCAATACTAAGACTCATCAATACAATTTTGAAAGCATTCTCAGCATAAAAGCAAACACCCTTGATAGTGCTGGAAAACGTCTCGTCCCTTTCTCACAGCACCCCTGGGGGGAGATACACCCCCCACCCCCCCCCACCCGTGAGACCGCAGGAAGACCTCGTACCATCCTCGGACTCACCACAACAGCTACAGCCCTTGCGCCGCCGCCGCTGCTGCTGCACGTCTCGCTTGCTCAGTCAATAAATCTGCAGAGTGAAGTGTAAAACTCTAAATAAACATAACAAAGTCATGTTTAAAACGTTCTTTAAAGAAAGAACAAATCTCAGTCGTTCACTTTATACCAAAAAGGCACGTGGATGTTCATGTACATCCAACAACAATGCTCACACTACCAAAGTATTTGATTTGATGTTTGCGTTAACTGCACTCACCCAGCTGCAAGCAGATACCATTAAATCACCTGTCTCCAAAATACACCGTTCCCATCCGACTGGGGGGTTTCTTGTGCATTACACCATTAGGAGGGACATCTGGGCAGCTGCACCGCCCAGGAGAGATGCCACCCAATGGCCAGGGAAATGCACCACCGAAAGCCAGACAGAAATAAAGTACTTTGGAGTGCTCCCTCCAAATATGGGGAAAACCACCCATAACATTCAGCAGCCTCTCTTTTTAAACACATAGAAGAAATACCAAATTGCTTAAACACCCTCTTCAATCGTACCCTGAAGCTCGCGGGCGGTTACAGTTTAAACAAGGCAAGTCCATTTGTATATTACACAACATGAACTGTTTGGGGTTTTTTCCTATCAGAAATGAAACTTATAAAAAATTAGTAAGATAAGAGATCCCCATACTATTTTACTTTGGGGACACACACACACACACGACACACACACAGATGGGACCATGACGGACAGGGATGACGACACAATGCAGAAATCAACCACCCAGTTCTGCAATGCTTAAGGCTACCAAACAGGACTGGAAGATTTGCCAGAGAGAGGTGGGGGGAAAAAACCCACCAAACAAGCAAAAAAACCCCAAACAACAAAACAAAACAACACAACACAAAAAAAAAACCAACCCACGACCTTGATTGCTCTTAGTACAGATGTCAGTATCTCAGTCAGGTTTCCACGTACCCCTATGAGATATTTTAAACACTTAAGGACTGAAAAAGGAGAAAGCTTTTATCTGGAACACAGTCCATTTCTTCAGAACATCCAAACTCTGACGCACAGTTTCTTTCCCCTTTCAGCACCATACGATTCTCACAGAATCGTTTCTCAGCAAGCACACAAAACAGAAAGCTACGCACGCTCTCAGGAAGAGCAAATAAACGGAGGGGAGTACACTTCACACAGGCACAACGTGCTCCAGAACAGACCTTATTTTGAGTGTTTCTGCTGAAGCACTTCCTATCAAAACTAGAGAAGGAGAGCTGGCACGTTCTTCACGTTCACTTTAAAGTCCGTACTACAAGTACCTGGGGAAAAACGCAGACGCACGGGGCAGACGTACCTTGTCCTTGTAGGCCACTCGGGATCCTCTGGGCCAGTCTTGTACCTCCAGGGCAGAAGAAAGGGTCACCATGGTGAAATGATGCCAGTTGATAGTCTGCTGAGAGAGGAAAAAAAAAAAAAAACAAGCCACCTTTTAGCACAAAGCGGGCTAGGAATCGAAAGCTTCCTATTTCGGCGAAGGTTTGCAATGACTACAACCGAGTGGAGGAAAAAGCATTTTGCATCATCTTTGGTACAGCTGTTGAGACAGGCCACTAGAGATTTTGGTTTTCATAGAAAACTGGGTGCTTTCTGTCTTTTTTTTTTTTTCTTTTTTTTCTCCTTCTGACTCATTGGCAGCTTCAGTCTCACCAGAACTCCCTTCCTTAGATCGACACAGATAACTACGCACCTTTTCTCAAGCCTACATAGAGCCAGGGTTTCCTCACCCTAGACATCCCAAATCGAATACTATCCTTAAAATGTACAGCGACCCACCTGCCCTTGTCAACTGCCTCCTTGCAGAAACTGCCCCTTCACAGCTCGTCCCCGTCTCAGCGGATTGTCCTGCTGGAGGATGAAGTGCAGAAGATGCGTATCCCCACAGCATTTGTCTGTGAGGGTACATGTTCAGAAATACTCTGAATCTGTAAGACAGACAGGTGTAATTTCTGCGATTTCAATCATCAGAACTCAATTGTGAGGAAACAAACTAATGTTTAAATGAAGGGTCTGTACGCTACAGTCCTAGGAGAGGGGCAGGGGGGAGAAAGGCATTACAAATTGGAAAAAAAAAAAAAAAAAGGGCATGATTCGGAGCTCCCAATCATGACGGAGCGGTGGGGACAGTAACAAAAGCAAAGACAAACAGCAGCAACGTTAAGTGAAATCCAGCTTTAATTCTGATCACGTCTTTAAGAGACTCCCCAAGTCTATACCTCAGTCCTACGAAGGACTAGTCCTTTTTTTTGAAGGACAAGTTGTTTTTTTTTTTTTAACACATAAAAGTCCCAGACTGAGGGCTCCACGGAATAGCATGTGGACTGAACCACAGGACAAGCAGTCATCAACACTCTAATGAAAAAACCAAATCGACTATAAACCAAGTTTAAACATCACTGTCCATCCTGTTTCTTTGGTTACATTTCTACCGGCATCTAGGTGCTCAAGAGTTCACTGTCCTCACACCACAGGTTACTGACAATGTACTCGGGCATCTAAAAATAAAAAGCCATCTCCACCCCACCCATAAAATCAGGGTGAACCACGAGAAGAGAAACTCTCAAGGCGGCAACAGGCAGCTCTGCACTTACCACGGAGGAAAGTCTGTTCCTCGGCCCGGAAAAAAAAACACTCTCGACTCCCAAGGGACCTCCCGGGGAACGAACCGTGCTCCATTAACGGCGTTTTGTCCCCAGCTTCTCTGCCCCGGGCTTGGGTGGGGAGGGGCGGCGGGGCCCTTCCACTCGCCCTGGCCCCTCCGCGCTCCCCCAGCCCCACGTGGGCCATCGCCCAAGCACCGACCGCATCCGCCCGCGCGGGATCTCCCTCGTGGGACGCGGAACGCGACGCCGGGAAGAGGCGGCGGAACAGGAACCTCTTGGTCAGGTCGCCCGGCCAGCGGCGAGAAGACCGAGCCAGGTTCTGCCCGAGGGGCCGGGCAGGGCCCCCTGGAGCCCCAGCCGGCCCGTTTCCGTCCCCTTTGCCCGGCACTGAGCAGGCCCCGCCGCCCCGCCCCAGACACCGGCGAGCACCGCCCGGCCCGCTCCGGCGCACCGGCAGGGCAGCCCAGCAGCGCCGCGCCCCGGGACCGCCGCTCCCGCCGTGCCGCGAGAGGCGCCTGCCCGGCTTCAGGCCCTGCGGGGACACCGCCCTCCCCACCCTCCCCCCCACGGCGCGGCTCCCCCCCGCTTCTTCCCACACGGCGCGGCTCCGCCCGCAGCCTCCCCCGCCCCGCTCCGCGCCTCCGACACGGGCCCCGCCGGCCTGGCCGCCCGCCTCACGGCTTTCCCCGGGACCCACCGGTCGATCGCCCGCTCCCCACTCACCCGCTCCCCCGGCGGAGCCCGAGCCAGAAGAGCCCCAGCCGCAGCCCCAGCCCCGCAACGTTCGGTGACCGCGCCGCTCCTGCCGCGACTCGCACTGCCGGGCGGTGCACCGGAGAGTGCAGGAAGCCACGCGCCCCGGAGGGGCGGGGAGAGAGGCGGAAGTGACGCTTCCGGCGGCGCGACAGGATGCAGGAACACGCGCCCACCAGAACGGGGGATGCGGCAAAGCGCGCCCCCTGCCGGGCGGGGGGAGCATGGAAGACACACCCCTGGGCGGGCGGGAGCACCGCTGGGCAGCGCCAAAGCACGCGCACCAGGGGCGGGAGGAGGGAGCGGGACGGCACCTCCGGGCGGCCGGCGACCAGGAGACCCCGCGCACCCGCCGAAAGGGATGACTCGCTCGCCTCACCGGTGGCCTCGGCCCTCCCCCGGCGCGCCGCCGTGCTGCTGCCGGGCACGCGTTTGCCCGGCACGCGCTTGCCCCGCCCACCACCGACGCGCCGGAGGGGCCGGAGCCGGCGCGCGAACGGGCAGAGGGCGAGGGGCGGAGCGGCAGCGGGGCTGCCTTACCGGGAGGCAGCAGACGGCGCCAGGCAGCCCCCGCGGTGTCGCATGGCCGCTGCGGGCGAACGGCAGCGTGGAAACAGCGAACGACACCGCGGGTCGGGGCTGCAGTACCTGCCCCTGGCCGCATGGTGGCAGCAGAGCGCCGCAAAGCGAACTGAAACGCGCAGAAAGCCCATTTAAGAAGCGCGGGCTCTGAGGAAATCCGGGGGCGATGGACAGAAAAGGCAGCGAACGTGCCCCTCCAGCCCGTATCCGGGGCTACACTGCAACAGCTGCCCTGTCCCCCGATGACCCCTCACTAGCCAGGGAGGGGCGTCGAGAAAAGGGGAGGAGACCTGCGGGTCGAAGTGAAATCGGGTTTAACGAGACAGCACCACTACCAACAGAGGCATGCAAAGTTACACTGGGCCAAATGAACGTGCAGCAGCCACGATCGACAGGAGAGGGGTCCTCGGGAGCAAGGAGAAGCAGGGAAAGGAGAGAGCCCTGCAGGAGCCCCGCGGGAGATCCCCTTCCTCAGCAAACCTTCCCCCTTTATACTGAGCATGACACAGTGGTCTGGGCTACACCTGTAGCTGACTCAAACTGCTAACAGCCTGCTGAGCATTGCTGGGCTGTGATTCTGGACCAGCCAAACCGTGACGGCAAAACACAGACAGGCAAGGCTGTAGACAGAAACTTTTAAAAGCGATGGGGATTAAGGAAATAAGGGAAAAAAAATAAAAATAGTAATGGAGAAGTAGAAAGAAAAATCTGTAAAGCAAAGGCACTGAAGAAAAAGAAAAAGTTAAAACTTAAGATATCAAAAAGCAAAGAGTAGATGTAGAAAATACAGTGTAAGCAATAGGGATTAGGGAAATAAAGGGGAAAGATATAAAAATACAGAAAGTGACAGCCAACAAAAATGGAGACAGAGAAAGAAAAATTTAAAAGGATGGTGGTGAGGAAAGATAAGGCATAATTAAAAAATAAAGACAGGATGTGGGATAAAAGTAGATAGAAATCTTTAAGAGCAACAGGGTACAAGAAACAGAAATAATTTAAAAATAGGGTCGGGGAGGTGGATAGAAGAAAATTGAGGAAGAATTTTTTTTTTTTTTTTTAAGTGAGAGCATACAGGACAGAGAGAGGAATTAAAAAGGAGGGACAGGGTGCCAGAGGGAGGGAAAATGAGAAAGAGAAATTGCAATGCAGTGAGGCACAAGAAACACGGGAAAGCATTAAGAAATTGGGAGAGGGAGCCAGAAAATGGGACACCATGAACAAGAGAGGGCTGGAGAGGGGGACAAGGGTGTAGAGAGGAGAGCTGAGAGATTGCACCAGAAAATAGGGACCGAGAGACAAATCGGAGAGATGGGGAGTGAGGCAGAAGGGACTGACGAGACAGAGGCAAAACAAGGGCCGGGGACAAATTCTAAAGCAACAGGGAAAAAGAAACATAGGCAAGAAATTAAAAATAGAAACAGGGAGCCAAATAGAAACACATGTAGAACAAATATTTCAAAAAGCGATGGAGTACGGGAAACACAGGCAAGAAATAACACATGGGGGCAGGGTGACAGATGGAAGAAGCAAAACTGAAGAAGTGGTTGGGTAGAGGACACAGAGGGAAGAATTAAGAACTAGAGTCAGGGAGATGGACAGAGGGAAAAGCAGAAAGAATATTTTAAATGTGAAAGGGTACAAGAATTAAAAGAATAGGTATATGGACCTGCGTAAAGGGATGCAGGCAAAAATGTGAAAAACAACAAGAGACGAGAAACAGGCAAGAAATTAAAATTAGGTCAGGGAGGGGGAGAGCAAGAGAGAGGTTGCAAGAAAATTTAAAAAGCGACTGGGTTCAAGAGACTTAAGTGAGAAGTTAAAAGACAGGAACGGAGAGGTAGAAACTTTCAAAAGCAATGGGGTACAAGAAACATGCAAGGAGGAAAAAACAGGAACAGAGAGCCCAGTAGAAGCAAACTGCCATGGGTTGACCTTGGCTGGCTGTTGAGTGCCCACCAAGGTGCTCCATCACTTCCTTTCCTCAACCAGAGGAAGAAAATACAACAAAAGCGCTAGTGGAAACCCACCACACTTCCCACAATCAACAGGGACCTGGATAAATGGAGGCAGGGAGAGAGGGAGACCTAGAAATGCCCTTTTCACAAGCAATAGGGCAGAATGAGAACAGAGCTCGTGGGGTGCCAGGAAGGAAACGACATAGAAAGGAAAGGTAGAAGGTGACACTTTACAGGGCAATGCTAGCAAAAGAGCAAAAAGCTTTGGGGAACTAGACAGTCTGAAAGGCAGACAGAGGCAGGGACAGGCAAGGAGGCAGGCAGAGATCCAGAGAACCGGGGCAGGGATGGCCCTGGACACACACGAGGGGACACGTGGCTCCTGGTGACAACGGCAGACCTTCACCGCCCCGAGGCTTTTCTTTCTGTCTCTGCCCCTTCCTCCTCCACAGTGCCAGCTGCCTGACCTTAGGAGCAGGCGGTGGGTGACTCAATGCACTTCTCTCACGAGGTTTCCTGGACATGCAGCAGCTCACACGTGTGCAGCCAACAGAGGCGCCAAGGTCCTGGTGCTGTGTTATGGTGGCATTCTCTGTTGTGGATGGGTGGGAGGGATCCTTCCTTGCCACAGGGACCAGCTGGAGACAGTTGCCTGTGGAAGCCCCTTGGTTTGACTCCTCAGCCAGCTCCTGCAGGCAGGCATGCCCAGGCAGCCCCCTTCATAGCCCAAAGTAGGGCCAGCCCCATCATTAGCCTCAGTGGCCACACCTGCCCCAGCTGGAGCCCATCAGGAACAGGTGCCTGGGCAAAGCCCCACAGCACATGGCCCCCTCCCCGGCACCTGCCCACAGCCACGAGCTCTGCACCCAGGGGCTTGAATACCATCCAGGGGCACAGAGGAGGCAGGAAAAGTTTACTCACCTCTGCCCAGAACAAATCCTGGCACTGAGCTGGCTACAAGGCTCGGTGTGCAAACACAGCAAACGCAGCAGGAGAGAAGGGAAAAAGCAGGAGGAAGGTAGAGAAGAGGTGGGGGACAGGCAGCCAGTAAACGGGATGCTGCAAACAGGAGAGGGACAGGGAGCAGGACAGTAGCATAGAGAGAGGAGTACTGGGACACTGAGCAAAAAACCCAGGGAGAGATGGAGGAATACATAAGAGCGAGGAGGAGCAGGAGAGAGAGGCCAAAGGGACCAGCAGGACCACAAGGCAGGGACAAGACAAGGGACAGGGAAATATTGTAAAGCAATAGGGGAAAAGAAACAGAGGCAAGAACTAACACATAGGGTCAGGAAGACAAAAAGAGGGAGCCTTACAAAGACAATGTAAAAAGTGACACCATTTCCACCCCCGTCTTGACTTCCACATTTTCCCTGACTTCGCACCCCATCTCAGCCTCCACTTTCTTCCAGCCCTGCCTCTCCCCCTGGCTTGAGGGGAAGCCCCAGTGCAATCAGGAAGGTGTTAGGCTGTCCATCAGGCTCCCACAGCAAAGGGGCCAGGACAGAAAGCCATTGCTGGCCCTCCCCATCCCTGGGCAGCCCTTTCCCAGGCAGCAGAAGGAGCGGCAGGCAGGGCAGCAGAGGTGGACCGGGACACACACAGGAGAACGTGTGACTCACCCCAGCTCCTGGCACCAGCTCAGATCTTCAGCACCCCAACACTTTTCTCTCAACTCCCCTCCACCGCCAGGCTGGCCAGCGGCTCACACACACAGCCGATGCAGGCACCAAGCTGCCAGCAATGTGTGCTGGTGGTCTGCTCCATCATGGACAGCTCAGGGGGATCCTTCCTTACCACAGGGACCAGCCATTCCATTCTGGAGGTAGCTCCAGCTACCTCCTCAGCCAGTTCCCCTTTATCAGCTCCCTCAGGCAGCCCCTTTATAGCCCACAGGAGGGCCGGCCCTGTTATTAGCCCCACTGGCCACACCTGGAGCCCATCAGGAACAGGGGCCACAGGCAAGAACAAGCACCCAGGGACAAGGAGCTCTGAAGAGGGAGATGTAGGAAGAAAATGTAAAAAGCAATACTGCTTTTCCACTCTCCCACCCACCCCTGCCCTTGGGAAAGCCTGATGGAAACCATGAGACTTCAGGGTGTCCCTGCTGGGTGCCCCTCATTCCCCCTGATATCTACTGGTGATGGCATTTTGGGCCCAAGGAAGTGCCAGAGCGAAGTTTGGAATGCAAACAGTTTGTTTAAAACAGTTTGCATCTGGAGCAGCAGTTCTTGTAGTGGTGGGGGCAAGGCAGGTGCATGGAGCAGGGACAAGGGGAGGGGGACACAAAACATGGTAATGGGAGGCAGGTGCAAGGCACACCCATGGTGGGGGGGCGGGGGGGGGGAGGAAGGCAGGTGCACAGGGGGAGGATAGGGTGTGAGCTATGCACACCCATAAAGTGGGTACAAAAATCTGTCAGGGATAACCTGATTGAGGAAGATGAAGTTGACCTTGACAGCATTCCAGTATACCCTTGAAAAGACAGAAGAAGTGGATGAAGAATGTTGTAAACAAGTTTGAGGAAGTTATAAGAGATTGAGCAAGAAGAGACTGAGCAAGTAATACCACAGAGCAGAAACTTGGCAAGAGAACAGTAGGTACAGTGAGAAATACAGTAGGAGCTCCAGCCAATCATTATGTGAATGGAGGTGAATGGACAAAGCTATTGAGCGAATCATTTTAGCAGCCTTAGTGCATGAACAGGTGGACAGATAAGAAAGGTTATAAAAGGGTACGCTTTTTCTGCTGCACCATCTCAGCCATCTTGGTTTTTGCAACTTAATAAAGACTGCCTTCTTACATATACTCTTGTCGTTGTCCATCCCTACCATGAAAAAAAGCAGGCAAGGCAGGCCCATGGGAGGCAGGGACATGACAAGTAGGGCCAGGCACACACACGGGAGTCAAGGCCACAAAGATCGGGGTGGCATGGGAAAAACCCCACCTGAAGGCAGAGACAGGGGTATGGGGGGGGCATAGACAGGTGCAGATGTGGTGCACATCCTCATGCTACTCGATAATCTCACCTTCAGTCCTAGGAAAGGAAATGGGATCACAAACCCTTGTCACAAAAAACAAGTTGCCATCCTGCAGGAAGTTCAGAATTCCAGGAAAATCCAGTGCACCTATGTCTTGGTTTGAAAGACAGGTGTCTGTGGAGGAAGGCAGGAGCCTCCCTTGAAATGGAAAGTGCAACCCCCTTCCCTCCAAATTATTATAATTTTGAAATTAACGGGCGTTCAGGCAAAGATACGGGGAATAGGAATAACAGTTCTTTACTAATATATATATATATATATATATAAAAAACACAAGGCAGGGAAAAAACAAACAACCCACTGGTTTACACTGACAGAGTCAGGAATACAACCTGACACCCTGTTAGGGTGGCAGTAGCAGTCCGATAAGATGCTGGCTGCAGTCCTCCTGAAGCGATGGATGTAGTTCTGTGGAAGCAGCAATCAGGTAAAAGAGTCTGGTCTTCCTCCGAAGGTCCAGTGGTAGGTAGGTAGCTCTTGTCCTCTGGAACTCCAGTGGGGGGAAAAGCTCCTCTGGGAATCCACTGGAAGAAGGCTGCTAGGGTGTTCAAAATCTCTGTTTTTATTTGGCATGGACTGCTTGGCTCCTTCCCCCCCGCCCCCCCCACCCCCGGGCGGAGCATCTCACAATGGGATGGGGAGTCGTGAGGCAGTTCCTTGATGGGCCATTAACAGGAGATAGTCCAGGAGCGAGTTATCGATGAGTCAGGCGATAAGGCATTGTTGTGCCCAGTAACAGGAGATAGTCCGGGGGGGGGAGGCAGAGAGCACCGCCCCACCTGGTCTCAACAGCTCCTGAAGATGGTAATAGAATATTTTTTTCTTTTGGCACATTTTGCACTGTAACCCAGGACAACCTAGAACAAAACCACAGCAAAACTGTCAGTTAAAAAAGCTGTGTGTTTTAGAACCCTCTCATCACCCCTTAACACTCCGTATGAAACTGCTGACAAATAATAAAAAAAAAAAAGCCCAAGCTGCATCCCAGGGCTCTCTCTACTGTGGGTGCTGCTGGAGCTTGCCCAATCCCACAGCTCTCACCTCGCCCAGAAGGAGCTCCCTGGGCAGAGCCCGGGACTCATCTACCCCAGGCCCCGCCCACTGCCTTTCCAAACATCCCCCGGGGAAGGGGCCGCCGCGGGGCACAAAGGTGAGAGCGTCCGGTGCGTAGCCCACTCACTGTAGGCGGTAGCAGGAGAGAGCGCGGCAGCGCGCACCCGGAGCTGCAGTACCGTCTTTTGGTCACAGGGTGGCAGCAGGGTGCGCGGCAGCGCCGCCGGGGCTGCATAACCGCTTTTTGGTCACAGGGTGGCAGCAGGGAGCGCGGAAAGCTCCGCTGGGCCTGCAGTACCGACTTTCGGTCACAGGGTGGCAGCAGGGAGCGCGGCAGCGCCTTCGGGACTGCAGTACTGCTTTTCGGTCACAGGGTGGCAGCAGGGAGCGCGGCAGCGCCTTCGGGACTGCAGTACTGCTTTTCGGTCACAGGGTGGCAGCAGGGAGCGCGGCAGCGCCTTCGGGACTGCAGTACTGCTTTTCGGTCACAGGGTGGCAGCAGGGAGCGCGGCAGCGCCTTCGGGACTGCAGTACTGCTTTTCGGTCACAGGGTGGCAGCAGAGAGCGCCACAAATCGGTGTCACCGCACACGCGCGTGTACCACGCCCCAGTACCCAACCCTAGTCAAATCGTGGTAGCAGAGCGCGCCGCAGGCGGCCGCCAGCGCGCATGCGCGTACCCCGGCCTGCAGTACCGCACACCCCCCACGCGCAGGCAGCACAAAGCGCCGTTTCACGCAGCACCCCCGTGCGGTCACAGCGGCGCAGCAGCACCTGCGTCTTTCTCTGACACTGGGGGTACAGGGGGACCCGGAGAGGGGTGGGGGATGACCGACACCAACGGCTCTCCCCGGCATAACCCACAGACGAGCACTCACCTGCCACAGCCCACGAGACAGAATCCATGCTCGATGCCTGCCCCCCGCCGGATCATCGACGCCGGCTGCCGCACAGCAGAGGGGTGGCAGGGCGTCCGCCAAAGGACAGTGCCATGGCTCTTGCTCGCACTCGGCTCTGCCACATTCCCCGTCTCGGACCACGCCCGGACGGGCTCCCCAGAGCAACAACTGCCCCTTTCCCCACCGGACAGCCGTGGCAGAAAGCTTGGACAGAGACAGAGCTGGCCCCGCGGGGCGAGAGCGCTGAGCCACCGGCAGGCAAACCTGGGGGGGGGGGGGGGGGGGGGGCGAGCTGCTGCGCAGCACCGGACACTCACAGCAAGACATCGGGAAACAAAAGGCCCCAGCCATAGTTCAGCACATTAGAAGAACAACACAGAAGCAAGGAGAGGAATTCAATAGAACGAGGGACAGGCGAGCAGTCGAACTGAAGGAGACCAGCCCGAAATACAGACACATCCTCTACAAACCAGAGTGATTTGAATACTTAACACTCCATAGAAAGACAAACAGATACGATTTCCAACCCCTTCTTAGCAGAAAAGCAACTGCTCTTGCTCATGTTTGATGCCCTTCCTTAGAGCGCTGCTGCAGAACAAGGCTGTACACCCCCATCTAGATCTATGCTTACACCTGTCTCCAAAATACACAGTTGTTATTTGACTCTGCTCCTGCCCCACCTTGTTCTATCATGTCACATGATTAGAAACCAAGTACTTCAGAGCGCTCTGTCAAAACACAGGGAAGAAACTCAGTAACATGCAGCTGCCTCTGGCTTGGAAAGAGTTAGAGAAACCCCTGACCGCTTAAGTACACCTCATACATTACATGCTGTACTGATTCGGCAGCGAGTTTAAACCGCGTTAGTCATTCTGCCAATTATACAATTTTAACTTTCTCTAGAGTTTCATATATGACAGGAAAAGATCAGTGAAATAATAGATCCCCCACATGGTTTTACTCATTAAAAAGAAAAAAAAAAGAAATTCAAATCCCCAGGGCTGCAACAGGTAAGGCCACCGAACAGGACTGGCAGATGCACTAAGGCTTCTGGCTGTACCAAAGCACGCAGAGGAACATTTTTTAATCGTATCTCGACCGTTGCAACCAAGAATGTAAAGACCAGCGACGCCATCCACTTTTGGAACACTTGCTGTGCTTCAGTCTTTGGAAACAAATTGACTTTGCTGTTGTTTTGTTTTTCAAAAGAGGGCAAAAAGTCTCACTGCTCATGACTTCTACAGCCAAGCACACAGAGTCCGACAGGCAGTTCGTACAACGCAATTTCTTTGAAGGAGAAAGATTTCCATTCCAGGAAAATCCCTTTTCCAACTGAAATCAAAGTTACGCACTGCAGGACAACGGTCCCTGGTCCCTCAGCTTCGCTTCCAGAGGGCTGGGGATCCGCGTCCATCCTCAGCAGAAACCACATCAACTAACCTGATTACTCCTGCAGTTGCCACGTTCCTCCTCATCGCCTACAGAAAAAAAAAAAAAAAAACCCACACACACCGCTGACAGTGGTAGCTGTCACACGGGTCACCACAGACCTCCTCGAAACACCCTCCTCCTCAAAAGGAACGTGGTCTTCCGCTCAACTGCTCCGCACCGATTCCCGTGTTGGACGCTGCAGCTGTCATCGCTTGCGGCCCCCCTAAGGTAGCAACAGACAGAGAAATACCGTCACGCTTGGGAGAAATCACCAGCCCCACGCTCCTCCTTGCTGCTCCTTAGCTCACCACCTCAAAAGCTCACCCAACTCCAAAGGCAGCTGCGTAACACCTGCACAACCGCACAGAAACGCTTGACCGAGCTGCCGCAGGATGCTCCGCTCTTGGACGCCGGCCCGGCTGACAACCGCCTCGCCTCCTCAGGCCGCTGGTCGGCGCGCAGCTTCGCCCCTCCGAGGCTATGTGCGTGACCTGCGAAAGCCAAAACAAAAGGCACGTGCTGAGATACCGCCCGAAACCACAGCCTGCCCGTGCCCATTCCCCTCTCCTCCTCCTCTACCTCGGCCGCCCACCCACCCTACCTCTGCCAGCTGCCGCGTTGAGGCTCCGGTACCACCTGTAAAACACAACCCATAAGGGATGCTTATAAACTTCACAAACGACACAACGCCTGAAAAGTAACTTCTCTGCTGCAGCCCACCAGTCCCAGCTCACCTCGCCCCAGCCACCCGCAGTGCCGATACCCTGCTTCGCTCGCTACTTCGTGCCTTTGGAATACAACAAACCTACCAAGACCTGTCAGCTGCTCACACAGCCATCGGCCGCATCTGCCCGCTGACACTGCGTGCCAACCCACCTTCTTATGGCCGCTCCCCCGCCCCTCCTCTAACCCTTTGGTGCACGGCTCGTCTCACTGCATCTGAAAACGGCATCGAACGAGTCACCCGGCTGCGGAGCAACAGCTTAACGGTTCCGGAGATCTCCTTTCCATGTAGGAATACCCTCTAGACTCCAACAACAGCCAGCCAGCCATCACAGAAAACCAAAGCCAAAGCAACACCTGGCCCTACGCGTACGACCCTTAGCACCTTCCACCCCGGAAGTCAAATGCCACGGCCCCTGACGAAAAGATACGGCCGCGGCCGCAACCGCAACGGTGGACGCGCGAGAAGCCGGGCCCCAAGACCCAACATCCACAGGATGCGGAGAAGTCGTCGTCCCAGAAGAGGGCTCCGTGAGAACAGACCGCTCGACAGCGGATACCCCAGCGCATCCTGGACCACTCGTCACCTTCTCGGACACGAGACATGCTGGACAGATCTGTGTGTGGAGCTTCTCGCGCGAGACGGGGAGCGCTCGGTCGGCGGTACCCCGGTGAGTCGAGGAGCACGAGACCCTCGGTGCGGCTACCGATGCGCCCGCCTACCGCAAAAGAATAAACCTCCGGAGCATTGAGACCTCATTAATGTGCAGTATAGCGCACACGGAACAAGCACCACCGACCGCCTCCTTACCACTGAACCCCTCAAGGAATCACAGCGGCGGTCAGCTGACGGAAAAACCATGGCGGCTGAAAGATCTAACACAGGCACCTTACAACCACAGAAACCGGTGCTAAACACACAACAGGTGAAAAACTACACGGAAACATAACTGCTGTGACCGGCACTACGACACGTCTCATCAGGCGCGTCATGAAAAAGTCAGAAACGGAGTCATGGGAAGGCTCGCGTGCCCGGGCCTACGACAGAAGACAGACCCTGGCTGGAGACTGTTACCAGCGCAAAGAACGCAGACCCTCTTCTCTGAGAAGTTCTGGGGAAGATGCCTTCTCGAGAAACTCTCAAGCTCCGTATACAGGCGAGTACAAGATGCTCACCCTAACCCTCGCTGGACAATTTCACCATCAGTCCTATTAAGAGAGAAAAAAGAGCATAGATCAAGACATCAGCAACTTACACAGCACACAGTAAAAACGGTGGGGAAAAAAAACAAGGTTCCATCTCCCATAGTCAGGAATTCCAGAAAAATGCAATGCATCTAAAATTTAAAAAAAAAAAATGGCAGGCTATTAAACCATTTTGCCACCCCCAAACCCTCAGCGGAAAACCGCCAGCCTGAAACAACAAAAACAACTGCATAAAAGGGTACTTCCTACTATGCCTACAGCCGAACCTCGGCCGGTCTCGAAACTCTTCCCTCACACCGACGCCTCCGCTTCTTGCCGTGAGCAAACCCCCGACGCCCGCGCAGCCCAGCCGGCTCCAAGAGCTGCCGCCAGCGACCAGACCAGCGGAGCGCCCGCAGCGCAGCAGCCCCGGAGCAGAACGGGCTCCCTGTGCAGAGGCCAGGGCTCGTACACCCGGGGCCCTGCTCACCACCCTTCCTGCAATCCCCTGGGAAAGGGGCTGGGGCGACCCCCAGCAGACACAAGGGCGGCCGGAGGAGCAGCGGGGAGTTTCCTCACCTGCCTCCGTGTCACGGGGTACAAAGCACTGAGCAAAGACAGCGACCCGTACCGCAAAGGCCGATACCTGCTCTTCTACTGCAGGTATCTGCGGCACCAGCAACGTGACCGGGCAGGGAATTAAACTAACGGAACCGCTTTAACTGGGAGAATAAGGACACAAACCTGAGCCAGGTGCAGTCAGCAACATCCCCGGGGAGGAACCGGCAACCAAGTCCTCAGCGCTGCCCCTGGGAGACACAAAGAACGGCCAACTGTTGTCCACAGCGACGGCCACCCCTTTCCCCAGGCAGGAACCCCTCCTTCTGCAGGAGCTCCTGGAGACGCCCCCTCCTGCCCCAGACCATTGCCAACGGCACCCGTGCTTATGGGGCAATAAAGCACGTTCGCGGGTCAGCTTGCTGCTGCGAGGGCAGGGTCTGGGGTGGTCAGGGGCTACGGGACAGGTGCTGGAGCTGTGGGCAGCTGCATGGGGCGCGCAGGCCGGAGCACTTTTCCAGGGGGTGGGAAGGCCTCCAGGTGCCCGGAGGCAGCCATCTGCCCCTCTTCCTCCTTCCTCTCCACCAGCTCACAAAACCCCTGGGAGCTGCCCTGACGGGGCCCGACGTCTGCTGTCGGCACTCTCGGGCAGGCGTGCCCTAGCAGCACCATCCCCTGGGGCTGCGGCCCCATGACACAGAGCGGCCATCGCCATCAGCCTCGCTGGCTCCCTCCGGGGCTCCTCCGGCACCAGCCCGCAGCTGCAGCCATGGCCCCTTACCCCCGCTGTGTACCTGCTCCCCTGGACTCTCTGACCGCTGCTCAGCAAGTACAAAGGAGACAGAGCGAGGGTTTATTTGCAAACCCATCTAAGTGCGAGGAACACGCCTGCTCTGGGGCTCAGAGCCCGTCCACTCACCCTTCCCTGGGACCGCTCGGCAGTCCACGCTGGGGCAGCAGGTACGGAGAACGAAAACACAGCCATGGGGAGCTGGGCAGAGGAACAGAAAGAGAAAAATAAGGTGAGGGAGAGGAACTGAGGAGCAGAGAAAGAGAGGTACCGGGAAAAGAACAGAGAGGGGGAGACACAGATAAAGAAAGGACACAGAGTCCTGGTCTGTGGAAGGAAAACGGGGTCAGGGAGCCAGGCGAGGGAAAAGAGCACGCCCACCAGCCCTGTGCCCAGGGGGCAGCAGCGGCCTTTCCTCACGGGGAAGTGGCAGCGGGCACGGCGGCCCCATCCCACAGGCCCTGCAGCATCGCGCGGCCGTTACCGGCGGCGCCCGCCGGCAGGACAGCCTGCTGCTCGCCGGATGCAGCGCTGAGCATGGCGCCCGAGCCGGACGCCCGCAGGCAGCCATGCGGCCCTGGCAACGAGCCCACAGCTCGTGCGGCGGCTGTGGCGAGGGCTGGGCCGTGCCGCAGGAGCGGGGGGCCATCACTCGACCCCCGCAGCGCAGCACCTCCTCCCCTGGGCTCCCTCACAGCCCCTCGCCTGCTGTGAAGGGACTGCAAACGCAGCTGGGAGGGCAAAGGAGACTGCGAACGTTTCTTCAGTCACGCAGGTAGCGGATGCAGCGAGAGCGCCTGAGGCAGGGAACAGGATGGCGAGAGAAAGACAGGGACAGGGAGCCCGACAGGTGGAGAAAGAAGCAGCAGGGAGAGAAGAAGAGAGGCAGCAGATAGAGGGAGAAGGGAGCAGGGCAGAGACCGACAAAGGAGGACGGAGACGCAGGACAAAACTGGGACAGGCAGCACGACAGAGAGGAAGGAAAGAAGAACAGGGGCAGGAAGCTGGACCGAGACACATGGAGAAAGACAACAAAGAACAGGGCAGAGAGGGAGGATGAAACAACAGGGACAGGGAGCCAAGACAGCCAACAATGGAGGGAAGGGGCGGGGGTGGGGGGAACAACAACACGGTACAAACCACAGAGCTACACACTACAGGTGGAAGAATTAAAAAATAGAGCCGGGGAGCCAGAAAAAAAAAAAAAAAAAGCTGGAGAGCAAAAAGTATAGCGATTCATACAAAAAGGGAGGGAATATTAAAATAGCGTCATCAGGGAGCCAGAGAAAGCGAGACGGAGAAAGGACAAAAGCAACAGGCTACAGGGCAGAGAGGGAGGAACTCATGAGCAGCAACAGAGCTCCGGCCAGAGAGAGACGGAAAAAAGTACAAGACTGCAGGGGCTGCAGGGCAGAGAAGGAAGAATTGACCAACAGGGACAGGGGACCAGACAGAGCGTGATCGAGAACAGAAAAAACCAGCAGCGGGCTACAGGGAAGAGGAATTCAAGAGCAGGGACTGGGAGCTGGACAAAGAGACAGAAAAAAAAAAAAAAAAACACGAAACAGTGATGGGCTATGAGACAAATAAGGAGGAAAGAAAAAACAGCAGCAGGGAGCCAGACAGAAGAGACTGAGAAACACAGACAAATAGCTTGGGGCTATGGGACAGAGAATGTGGAATGAAAAGGCAGAGAGAGGGAGCCAGACAGAGAGCAGGGGGAAAATCCAGACAGGCTACGGAGGGGCAGAAGAAGGAATTAAAATCTGGGGACAGAGAGCTGAACAGAGAGGGATGGCGACAGCAGGGAATAGCAGCGGGTGCAGGAGTAAGAGGGAGAAAATAATCGATAGGGACAGGGAGCTGGATACAGAGGGTCAGAGAAAGGTGAAAATAGGGGTAGGGTAGAGGGCAGAGAGTAAGAATTAAAAAATGGGGGCACTGAGACACAGAGATGGAGAGAAGAAAAAAGCAACAGGCTACACAGCAAAGGAGGAGGAATTAAAAAACACGGACAGGAAGTGCGAAAGTGAGAAGGGGCTGGGGGGGGTGGGGTGGGCCGGGGACTCCAGGACACACGACTCCTGACAGGCAACAGGACAGAGAGGGAGGAATTAAAAGGGAGGGACTGGGAGCTGGGAGAGGGGGAGAAAGAAAAAGAATCACGGCACACTACAGGGCTGAGAAGGAAGAAACTGAACAGGGACAGGGAAACGGCCAAAGAGAGCCCAACGAAAGAAAATGTGCCGATGGGCTACAGGACAGAGAGGGAGGAGTGAAACAACAGGGAGCCAGAGCCAGGCACAGAGAGATCGAGACAGAAAAAACAGCCAGGAGCAACGAGGCGGGGCAGGGGTGGGGGGAAGCTGCGAGGATCTGGAGCCAGACAGAGCAACAGCAAAAGAAAATGACAACGACAAGCTCCAGGGAGGAGCGGGAGGAATGAAAAGACAGAGATGAGGGGCCGGACCCAGTGTGACACACGCAGGAAGCACAGCAACAGCTGGAGGGCAGAGAGGGAAGAATTAAAACACAGGGACAGGGCGCCAGAGGTGGAGTGGGGAGACAGATAAAGGGGGAGAGGGCAGACAGAAAGACAGGCTACAGGGAGAAGCAGGAGGAATTAAAGAAATGGGATCCACAGCCGGACAGAGAGAAGGAGAAAGCAGCACAATCACCACAGGCTACAGGGCCCAGAAGGAAGAAACTGAAAAACAGGGAAGCGGGAGCCGTCCAGAGAGAGATATGAAGAAAGGGAAGATAGCGGGGAGCCGCCACACGGCAGCAAGGGAAGGATTAAAAAGATGGGGCAGGGAGCCGGACAGGGAGCGATGGAGAAAGAAACAAAGCCCCTTGATGGGCTACAGGACAGAGAGGGAGCAACTGAAGACTCGGGGAAAAGGAGCAGGACAGAGAACGGAAAACCAGTGACGGGCCACAGGGCAGAGGGAGGAACCACATATGTGGGGAGAGGCAACTGGCCAGAGAGAGATGAGGACAGACAGATAACAGCAGTGGGCTACAGGGCTGAGAGAGAAACTGAAAAACGGGGACCGAGAGCCGGGAACAGGAGACACGCAGAAACACCAAATCGCAACAGGCCACAGGACAGAGAGGGAAGAAATAAACATCTGGGACCAGGAGCAACCTACAGAGAGACGTCGGGAAACGGAAGTTTCAAGAACAATGCATACGAGGCAGAGAGGAAGGCATTTTTAGAAGTGGGTCAAGACAGGGACAGGGAGCCCAACAGAGACAGAGAGAACAAGAAAGCAACAACGGGCTGCGAGACAGACAGGGAGCAATTGAAAAATCCCAGCAGGGAGAGACGGCAAAAGGAATGAAATCGCAACACGAACTTCGAAAGCGACAGGCTGCAGGGCAGAGAGGGAGGAATTTTAAAAAATCCGGATCTTGTGCTGGACCAAGAGAGACCGAGCAAATAAAAATGGTGAGGCCTAAAAGGGCACACAGGAAGGAATTAAACAACAGGGACAGAGAGCCAGACAGAGAAAAGTCCTGACAGGCTTCCAGAGAGAGAGGGGAATTTAAAATTAGAGACCAGGAGCTGGACAGAGAGAGACTGAGAAAGGGGAGGGGGAAAAAAAAAAAAAAAAAAAAAAAAAAAGACAGGGGCGGGCAAGGGGGAAATCACAGCACCATGTGAAAGACAGGGGGCCAGGGGAGGGATAGGGAGGGCCTGGGACACACAAGTGGGGCGATGGGGCCCCGAGGGCCCAGGACTCACCGCATCCCTTGTTCTCAGTGCTGCCAGGAGAATTTGCCCGTTCAGACGCTTCCTTCTCTTCCTCTCCTCCCTTCCTCTTCTGCAGCTCCGGTCACATGGTGGTTCTCCACCTAAAAGATTACATGGCTGTCTCAACTCTTGCGAGACAAGGCTTCCTAGACATGTAGCCTCGCTCGTTCATGCATCACACGGCCGTACCATGCCATGGGTTACGCACATGGACTCTCCGCTTGCCTGCGGCGGGAGGCAGCTGCCGGCCGGCCGGCCTCTGATTCCTTCTTCTTTCTCTGGCCTCTCCAGCTTCAGCCGCAGCAGCTCCTGTCCACTGCCCACAGCCAGCAAGTGCTCCGCCCGCCCCTTTTTGCCCCCACGCCGCGACGAGAGCGAGGTCAGGCAGAGACAACCCAGGCAAGACCGAGGCGGGTGCAGACAACAGCATCCTCAGGGGAGGAAGGGACACCTGTGCCCTCAGTGCAGCCTCTGGGAGACAAGGAGAATCAGTGACCATTATGACCGTAGATCATCCCCGGCCAAATCGCCTCCTTCCACAGCAGCTTCTGGAGATGCCACTTTTTCCCTGCACTGCAGTTAATGGTATCCACGTTAAGGCAGAATCAAGTGCATCCGAGGGCCAGCTTGCTGCCATCACAACAGGATGACCTGGGGAGACAGGCTGCAGGGGAGGTGCTGGAGCTGGGGGCAGCTGCGCGGGGCCAGCGGGGCCGGGGAAGGCTCAAGGGGAGCTCTGGCGAGTTGGGAAGGCACCCGGCGCCTGGAGGGGCGTCCGCCTCCTTCCCCTCTTCCCTCCCACCAGCTCCCGGGAGCTCCCCGGGGCTGCCCGCCGCAGCACGGGCCTTGAGGCTTCCCGTCCCGCCACCCCCGGCGGCCAGCGGCCAGCAGAGACTCCCGCACCCGCCGAAGGAGCTCGCTCGCCTCACCGCCGACCTCGCCCCTCACCCGCCGCCATGCTGCTCTCGCGCACCGCGCATGCGCGAGCCGCCGCCGGCGCGCCGGAAGGGCCACGCCCGGCGCGCGACCGCCGCGCTGCGGGACCGCGCTTTGGCCGCGCGGCAGCAGTGCCCGCCGGGCGGCGCGTGCCCGGGGCGGCCCCGGCACTGCAGCCCCGCGCGTTGCGCGCCGAGCGACCGCCGGCCCCGCGCCCCTGGGGCGGGAGGACACGCCCCCGGCGGGGCGGGAGCGGGGAAGGGGCGGGTCTGAGCTTGGGCTGGGGGCGAGGGGCAAGTCGGGGGGTGCAGGCGGCACCCGAGGGGCGGTGGGAGGGCGGTGCCGAGCATGGTGGGGCGGAGGGGGCACAAGGTCGGAGGGCAGGGGGTTCGGGGGAACGTCCCGCAAAAACCTCGCATGGGGCAACATCTCCATGGGAATCACTTGGGGGGGGGGGACGGGACGGGGGGACGGACGACAGGGATGGGGGGGGGGGGGGGGGGGGGGCGGGCAGAACAGCGGGGAGGAGACCCTCTGGGCCCCGGACTCTCCCCACCGGACAGCCCCGGCTGCAGCACCCGCGGGTCCCCGCTGGAGACAGAGCCAGGAGCCTCCGGCCGCAGGGCTGGCGCCGCCGGGCGAGCACGCTGAACGGCCGGCAGGCAAACCTGGGCAGGGGGAGCTGCCGAGCAGCACCAGACACAACACGGCAGCTCAAGAACAAAAATCCCAAGTTATGTCTCAGCATATGAGAAAAGTAACACAGGAGAAAGCAGAAGAATTCAGTGAGAATGAGGGATAGGATAGCAGTTGAGCTAAAGGAGGTCAGCTCAAACTACAACACATCTGTTCAAAGCCAGAGCCATCGGTACGCTTAAAAAAAAATTTAAAAAAAAAATCAATACTAAGACTCATCAATACAATTTTGAAAGCATTCTCAGCATAAAAGCAAACACCCTTGATAGTGCTGGAAAACGTCTCGTCCCTTTCTCACAGCACCCCTGGGGGGAGATACACCCCCCACCCCCCCCCCACCCGTGAGACCGCAGGAAGACCTCGTACCATCCTCGGACTCACCACAACAGCTACAGCCCTTGCGCCGCCGCCGCTGCTGCTGCACGTCTCGCTTGCTCAGTCAATAAATCTGCAGAGTGAAGTGTAAAACTCTAAATAAACATAACAAAGTCATGTTTAAAACGTTCTTTAAAGAAAGAACAAATCTCAGTCGTTCACTTTATACCAAAAAGGCACGTGGATGTTCATGTACATCCAACAACAATGCTCACACTACCAAAGTATTTGATTTGATGTTTGCGTTAACTGCACTCACCCAGCTGCAAGCAGATACCATTAAATCACCTGTCTCCAAAATACACCGTTCCCATCCGACTGGGGGGTTTCTTGTGCATTACACCATTAGGAGGGACATCTGGGCAGCTGCACCGCCCAGGAGAGATGCCACCCAATGGCCAGGGAAATGCACCACCGAAAGCCAGACAGAAATAAAGTACTTTGGAGTGCTCCCTCCAAATATGGGGAAAACCACCCATAACATTCAGCAGCCTCTCTTTTTAAACACATAGAAGAAATACCAAATTGCTTAAACACCCTCTTCAATCGTACCCTGAAGCTCGCGGGCGGTTACAGTTTAAACAAGGCAAGTCCATTTGTATATTACACAACATGAACTGTTTGGGGTTTTTTCCTATCAGAAATGAAACTTATAAAAAATTAGTAAGATAAGAGATCCCCATACTATTTTACTTTGGGGACACACACACACACACGACACACACACAGATGGGACCATGACGGACAGGGATGACGACACAATGCAGAAATCAACCACCCAGTTCTGCAATGCTTAAGGCTACCAAACAGGACTGGAAGATTTGCCAGAGAGAGGTGGGGGGAAAAAACCCACCAAACAAGCAAAAAAACCCCAAACAACAAAACAAAACAACACAACACAAAAAAAAAACCAACCCACGACCTTGATTGCTCTTAGTACAGATGTCAGTATCTCAGTCAGGTTTCCACGTACCCCTATGAGATATTTTAAACACTTAAGGACTGAAAAAGGAGAAAGCTTTTATCTGGAACACAGTCCATTTCTTCAGAACATCCAAACTCTGACGCACAGTTTCTTTCCCCTTTCAGCACCATACGATTCTCACAGAATCGTTTCTCAGCAAGCACACAAAACAGAAAGCTACGCACGCTCTCAGGAAGAGCAAATAAACGGAGGGGAGTACACTTCACACAGGCACAACGTGCTCCAGAACAGACCTTATTTTGAGTGTTTCTGCTGAAGCACTTCCTATCAAAACTAGAGAAGGAGAGCTGGCACGTTCTTCACGTTCACTTTAAAGTCCGTACTACAAGTACCTGGGGAAAAACGCAGACGCACGGGGCAGACGTACCTTGTCCTTGTAGGCCACTCGGGATCCTCTGGGCCAGTCTTGTACCTCCAGGGCAGAAGAAAGGGTCACCATGGTGAAATGATGCCAGTTGATAGTCTGCTGAGAGAGGAAAAAAAAAAAAAAACAAGCCACCTTTTAGCACAAAGCGGGCTAGGAATCGAAAGCTTCCTATTTCGGCGAAGGTTTGCAATGACTACAACCGAGTGGAGGAAAAAGCATTTTGCATCATCTTTGGTACAGCTGTTGAGACAGGCCACTAGAGATTTTGGTTTTCATAGAAAACTGGGTGCTTTCTGTCTTTTTTTTTTTTTCTTTTTTTTCTCCTTCTGACTCATTGGCAGCTTCAGTCTCACCAGAACTCCCTTCCTTAGATCGACACAGATAACTACGCACCTTTTCTCAAGCCTACATAGAGCCAGGGTTTCCTCACCCTAGACATCCCAAATCGAATACTATCCTTAAAATGTACAGCGACCCACCTGCCCTTGTCAACTGCCTCCTTGCAGAAACTGCCCCTTCACAGCTCGTCCCCGTCTCAGCGGATTGTCCTGCTGGAGGATGAAGTGCAGAAGATGCGTATCCCCACAGCATTTGTCTGTGAGGGTACATGTTCAGAAATACTCTGAATCTGTAAGACAGACAGGTGTAATTTCTGCGATTTCAATCATCAGAACTCAATTGTGAGGAAACAAACTAATGTTTAAATGAAGGGTCTGTACGCTACAGTCCTAGGAGAGGGGCAGGGGGGAGAAAGGCATTACAAATTGGAAAAAAAAAAAAAAAAAGGGCATGATTCGGAGCTCCCAATCATGACGGAGCGGTGGGGACAGTAACAAAAGCAAAGACAAACAGCAGCAACGTTAAGTGAAATCCAGCTTTAATTCTGATCACGTCTTTAAGAGACTCCCCAAGTCTATACCTCAGTCCTACGAAGGACTAGTCCTTTTTTTTGAAGGACAAGTTGTTTTTTTTTTTTTAACACATAAAAGTCCCAGACTGAGGGCTCCACGGAATAGCATGTGGACTGAACCACAGGACAAGCAGTCATCAACACTCTAATGAAAAAACCAAATCGACTATAAACCAAGTTTAAACATCACTGTCCATCCTGTTTCTTTGGTTACATTTCTACCGGCATCTAGGTGCTCAAGAGTTCACTGTCCTCACACCACAGGTTACTGACAATGTACTCGGGCATCTAAAAATAAAAAGCCATCTCCACCCCACCCATAAAATCAGGGTGAACCACGAGAAGAGAAACTCTCAAGGCGGCAACAGGCAGCTCTGCACTTACCACGGAGGAAAGTCTGTTCCTCGGCCCGGAAAAAAAAACACTCTCGACTCCCAAGGGACCTCCCGGGGAACGAACCGTGCTCCATTAACGGCGTTTTGTCCCCAGCTTCTCTGCCCCGGGCTTGGGTGGGGAGGGGCGGCGGGGCCCTTCCACTCGCCCTGGCCCCTCCGCGCTCCCCCAGCCCCACGTGGGCCATCGCCCAAGCACCGACCGCATCCGCCCGCGCGGGATCTCCCTCGTGGGACGCGGAACGCGACGCCGGGAAGAGGCGGCGGAACAGGAACCTCTTGGTCAGGTCGCCCGGCCAGCGGCGAGAAGACCGAGCCAGGTTCTGCCCGAGGGGCCGGGCAGGGCCCCCTGGAGCCCCAGCCGGCCCGTTTCCGTCCCCTTTGCCCGGCACTGAGCAGGCCCCGCCGCCCCGCCCCAGACACCGGCGAGCACCGCCCGGCCCGCTCCGGCGCACCGGCAGGGCAGCCCAGCAGCGCCGCGCCCCGGGACCGCCGCTCCCGCCGTGCCGCGAGAGGCGCCTGCCCGGCTTCAGGCCCTGCGGGGACACCGCCCTCCCCACCCTCCCCCCCACGGCGCGGCTCCCCCCCGCTTCTTCCCACACGGCGCGGCTCCGCCCGCAGCCTCCCCCGCCCCGCTCCGCGCCTCCGACACGGGCCCCGCCGGCCTGGCCGCCCGCCTCACGGCTTTCCCCGGGACCCACCGGTCGATCGCCCGCTCCCCACTCACCCGCTCCCCCGGCGGAGCCCGAGCCAGAAGAGCCCCAGCCGCAGCCCCAGCCCCGCAACGTTCGGTGACCGCGCCGCTCCTGCCGCGACTCGCACTGCCGGGCGGTGCACCGGAGAGTGCAGGAAGCCACGCGCCCCGGAGGGGCGGGGAGAGAGGCGGAAGTGACGCTTCCGGCGGCGCGACAGGATGCAGGAACACGCGCCCACCAGAACGGGGGATGCGGCAAAGCGCGCCCCCTGCCGGGCGGGGGGAGCATGGAAGACACACCCCTGGGCGGGCGGGAGCACCGCTGGGCAGCGCCAAAGCACGCGCACCAGGGGCGGGAGGAGGGAGCGGGACGGCACCTCCGGGCGGCCGGCGACCAGGAGACCCCGCGCACCCGCCGAAAGGGATGACTCGCTCGCCTCACCGGTGGCCTCGGCCCTCCCCCGGCGCGCCGCCGTGCTGCTGCCGGGCACGCGTTTGCCCGGCACGCGCTTGCCCCGCCCACCACCGACGCGCCGGAGGGGCCGGAGCCGGCGCGCGAACGGGCAGAGGGCGAGGGGCGGAGCGGCAGCGGGGCTGCCTTACCGGGAGGCAGCAGACGGCGCCAGGCAGCCCCCGCGGTGTCGCATGGCCGCTGCGGGCGAACGGCAGCGTGGAAACAGCGAACGACACCGCGGGTCGGGGCTGCAGTACCTGCCCCTGGCCGCATGGTGGCAGCAGAGCGCCGCAAAGCGAACTGAAACGCGCAGAAAGCCCATTTAAGAAGCGCGGGCTCTGAGGAAATCCGGGGGCGATGGACAGAAAAGGCAGCGAACGTGCCCCTCCAGCCCGTATCCGGGGCTACACTGCAACAGCTGCCCTGTCCCCCGATGACCCCTCACTAGCCAGGGAGGGGCGTCGAGAAAAGGGGAGGAGACCTGCGGGTCGAAGTGAAATCGGGTTTAACGAGACAGCACCACTACCAACAGAGGCATGCAAAGTTACACTGGGCCAAATGAACGTGCAGCAGCCACGATCGACAGGAGAGGGGTCCTCGGGAGCAAGGAGAAGCAGGGAAAGGAGAGAGCCCTGCAGGAGCCCCGCGGGAGATCCCCTTCCTCAGCAAACCTTCCCCCTTTATACTGAGCATGACACAGTGGTCTGGGCTACACCTGTAGCTGACTCAAACTGCTAACAGCCTGCTGAGCATTGCTGGGCTGTGATTCTGGACCAGCCAAACCGTGACGGCAAAACACAGACAGGCAAGGCTGTAGACAGAAACTTTTAAAAGCGATGGGGATTAAGGAAATAAGGGAAAAAAAATAAAAATAGTAATGGAGAAGTAGAAAGAAAAATCTGTAAAGCAAAGGCACTGAAGAAAAAGAAAAAGTTAAAACTTAAGATATCAAAAAGCAAAGAGTAGATGTAGAAAATACAGTGTAAGCAATAGGGATTAGGGAAATAAAGGGGAAAGATATAAAAATACAGAAAGTGACAGCCAACAAAAATGGAGACAGAGAAAGAAAAATTTAAAAGGATGGTGGTGAGGAAAGATAAGGCATAATTAAAAAATAAAGACAGGATGTGGGATAAAAGTAGATAGAAATCTTTAAGAGCAACAGGGTACAAGAAACAGAAATAATTTAAAAATAGGGTCGGGGAGGTGGATAGAAGAAAATTGAGGAAGAATTTTTTTTTTTTTTTTTAAGTGAGAGCATACAGGACAGAGAGAGGAATTAAAAAGGAGGGACAGGGTGCCAGAGGGAGGGAAAATGAGAAAGAGAAATTGCAATGCAGTGAGGCACAAGAAACACGGGAAAGCATTAAGAAATTGGGAGAGGGAGCCAGAAAATGGGACACCATGAACAAGAGAGGGCTGGAGAGGGGGACAAGGGTGTAGAGAGGAGAGCTGAGAGATTGCACCAGAAAATAGGGACCGAGAGACAAATCGGAGAGATGGGGAGTGAGGCAGAAGGGACTGACGAGACAGAGGCAAAACAAGGGCCGGGGACAAATTCTAAAGCAACAGGGAAAAAGAAACATAGGCAAGAAATTAAAAATAGAAACAGGGAGCCAAATAGAAACACATGTAGAACAAATATTTCAAAAAGCGATGGAGTACGGGAAACACAGGCAAGAAATAACACATGGGGGCAGGGTGACAGATGGAAGAAGCAAAACTGAAGAAGTGGTTGGGTAGAGGACACAGAGGGAAGAATTAAGAACTAGAGTCAGGGAGATGGACAGAGGGAAAAGCAGAAAGAATATTTTAAATGTGAAAGGGTACAAGAATTAAAAGAATAGGTATATGGACCTGCGTAAAGGGATGCAGGCAAAAATGTGAAAAACAACAAGAGACGAGAAACAGGCAAGAAATTAAAATTAGGTCAGGGAGGGGGAGAGCAAGAGAGAGGTTGCAAGAAAATTTAAAAAGCGACTGGGTTCAAGAGACTTAAGTGAGAAGTTAAAAGACAGGAACGGAGAGGTAGAAACTTTCAAAAGCAATGGGGTACAAGAAACATGCAAGGAGGAAAAAACAGGAACAGAGAGCCCAGTAGAAGCAAACTGCCATGGGTTGACCTTGGCTGGCTGTTGAGTGCCCACCAAGGTGCTCCATCACTTCCTTTCCTCAACCAGAGGAAGAAAATACAACAAAAGCGCTAGTGGAAACCCACCACACTTCCCACAATCAACAGGGACCTGGATAAATGGAGGCAGGGAGAGAGGGAGACCTAGAAATGCCCTTTTCACAAGCAATAGGGCAGAATGAGAACAGAGCTCGTGGGGTGCCAGGAAGGAAACGACATAGAAAGGAAAGGTAGAAGGTGACACTTTACAGGGCAATGCTAGCAAAAGAGCAAAAAGCTTTGGGGAACTAGACAGCCTGAAAGGCAGACAGAGGCAGGGACAGGCAAGGAGGCAGGCAGAGATCCAGAGAACCGGGGCAGGGATGGCCCTGGACACACACGAGGGGACACGTGGCTCCTGGTGACAACGGCAGACCTTCACCGCCCCGAGGCTTTTCTTTCTGTCTCTGCCCCTTCCTCCTCCACAGTGCCAGCTGCCTGACCTTAGGAGCAGGCGGTGGGTGACTCAATGCACTTCTCTCACGAGGTTTCCTGGACATGCAGCAGCTCACACGTGTGCAGCCAACAGAGGCGCCAAGGTCCTGGTGCTGTGTTATGGTGGCATTCTCTGTTGTGGATGGGTGGGAGGGATCCTTCCTTGCCACAGGGACCAGCTGGAGACAGTTGCCTGTGGAAGCCCCTTGGTTTGACTCCTCAGCCAGCTCCTGCAGGCAGGCATGCCCAGGCAGCCCCCTTCATAGCCCAAAGTAGGGCCAGCCCCATCATTAGCCTCAGTGGCCACACCTGCCCCAGCTGGAGCCCATCAGGAACAGGTGCCTGGGCAAAGCCCCACAGCACATGGCCCCCTCCCCGGCACCTGCCCACAGCCACGAGCTCTGCACCCAGGGGCTTGAATACCATCCAGGGGCACAGAGGAGGCAGGAAAAGTTTACTCACCTCTGCCCAGAACAAATCCTGGCACTGAGCTGGCTACAAGGCTCGGTGTGCAAACACAGCAAACGCAGCAGGAGAGAAGGGAAAAAGCAGGAGGAAGGTAGAGAAGAGGTGGGGGACAGGCAGCCAGTAAACGGGATGCTGCAAACAGGAGAGGGACAGGGAGCAGGACAGTAGCATAGAGAGAGGAGTACTGGGACACTGAGCAAAAAACCCAGGGAGAGATGGAGGAATACATAAGAGCGAGGAGGAGCAGGAGAGAGAGGCCAAAGGGACCAGCAGGACCACAAGGCAGGGACAAGACAAGGGACAGGGAAATATTGTAAAGCAATAGGGGAAAAGAAACAGAGGCAAGAACTAACACATAGGGTCAGGAAGACAAAAAGAGGGAGCCTTACAAAGACAATGTAAAAAGTGACACCATTTCCACCCCCGTCTTGACTTCCACATTTTCCCTGACTTCGCACCCCATCTCAGCCTCCACTTTCTTCCAGCCCTGCCTCTCCCCCTGGCTTGAGGGGAAGCCCCAGTGCAATCAGGAAGGTGTTAGGCTGTCCATCAGGCTCCCACAGCAAAGGGGCCAGGACAGAAAGCCATTGCTGGCCCTCCCCATCCCTGGGCAGCCCTTTCCCAGGCAGCAGAAGGAGCGGCAGGCAGGGCAGCAGAGGTGGACCGGGACACACACAGGAGAACGTGTGACTCACCCCAGCTCCTGGCACCAGCTCAGATCTTCAGCACCCCAACACTTTTCTCTCAACTCCCCTCCACCGCCAGGCTGGCCAGCGGCTCACACACACAGCCGATGCAGGCACCAAGCTGCCAGCAATGTGTGCTGGTGGTCTGCTCCATCATGGACAGCTCAGGGGGATCCTTCCTTACCACAGGGACCAGCCATTCCATTCTGGAGGTAGCTCCAGCTACCTCCTCAGCCAGTTCCCCTTTATCAGCTCCCTCAGGCAGCCCCTTTATAGCCCACAGGAGGGCCGGCCCTGTTATTAGCCCCACTGGCCACACCTGGAGCCCATCAGGAACAGGGGCCACAGGCAAGAACAAGCACCCAGGGACAAGGAGCTCTGAAGAGGGAGATGTAGGAAGAAAATGTAAAAAGCAATACTGCTTTTCCACTCTCCCACCCACCCCTGCCCTTGGGAAAGCCTGATGGAAACCATGAGACTTCAGGGTGTCCCTGCTGGGTGCCCCTCATTCCCCCTGATATCTACTGGTGATGGCATTTTGGGCCCAAGGAAGTGCCAGAGCGAAGTTTGGAATGCAAACAGTTTGTTTAAAACAGTTTGCATCTGGAGCAGCAGTTCTTGTAGTGGTGGGGGCAAGGCAGGTGCATGGAGCAGGGACAAGGGGAGGGGGACACAAAACATGGTAATGGGAGGCAGGTGCAAGGCACACCCATGGTGGGGGGGCGGGGGGGGGGAGGAAGGCAGGTGCACAGGGGGAGGATAGGGTGTGAGCTATGCACACCCATAAAGTGGGTACAAAAATCTGTCAGGGATAACCTGATTGAGGAAGATGAAGTTGACCTTGACAGCATTCCAGTATACCCTTGAAAAGACAGAAGAAGTGGATGAAGAATGTTGTAAACAAGTTTGAGGAAGTTATAAGAGATTGAGCAAGAAGAGACTGAGCAAGTAATACCACAGAGCAGAAACTTGGCAAGAGAACAGTAGGTACAGTGAGAAATACAGTAGGAGCTCCAGCCAATCATTATGTGAATGGAGGTGAATGGACAAAGCTATTGAGCGAATCATTTTAGCAGCCTTAGTGCATGAACAGGTGGACAGATAAGAAAGGTTATAAAAGGGTACGCTTTTTCTGCTGCACCATCTCAGCCATCTTGGTTTTTGCAACTTAATAAAGACTGCCTTCTTACATATACTCTTGTCGTTGTCCATCCCTACCATGAAAAAAAGCAGGCAAGGCAGGCCCATGGGAGGCAGGGACATGACAAGTAGGGCCAGGCACACACACGGGAGTCAAGGCCACAAAGATCGGGGTGGCATGGGAAAAACCCCACCTGAAGGCAGAGACAGGGGTATGGGGGGGGCATAGACAGGTGCAGATGTGGTGCACATCCTCATGCTACTCGATAATCTCACCTTCAGTCCTAGGAAAGGAAATGGGATCACAAACCCTTGTCACAAAAAACAAGTTGCCATCCTGCAGGAAGTTCAGAATTCCAGGAAAATCCAGTGCACCTATGTCTTGGTTTGAAAGACAGGTGTCTGTGGAGGAAGGCAGGAGCCTCCCTTGAAATGGAAAGTGCAACCCCCTTCCCTCCAAATTATTATAATTTTGAAATTAACGGGCGTTCAGGCAAAGATACGGGGAATAGGAATAACAGTTCTTTACTAATATATATATATATATATATATAAAAAACACAAGGCAGGGAAAAAACAAACAACCCACTGGTTTACACTGACAGAGTCAGGAATACAACCTGACACCCTGTTAGGGTGGCAGTAGCAGTCCGATAAGATGCTGGCTGCAGTCCTCCTGAAGCGATGGATGTAGTTCTGTGGAAGCAGCAATCAGGTAAAAGAGTCTGGTCTTCCTCCGAAGGTCCAGTGGTAGGTAGGTAGCTCTTGTCCTCTGGAACTCCAGTGGGGGGAAAAGCTCCTCTGGGAATCCACTGGAAGAAGGCTGCTAGGGTGTTCAAAATCTCTGTTTTTATTTGGCATGGACTGCTTGGCTCCTTCCCCCCCGCCCCCCCCCACCCCCGGGCGGAGCATCTCACAATGGGATGGGGAGTCGTGAGGCAGTTCCTTGATGGGCCATTAACAGGAGATAGTCCAGGAGCGAGTTATCGATGAGTCAGGCGATAAGGCATTGTTGTGCCCAGTAACAGGAGATAGTCCGGGGGGGGGAGGCAGAGAGCACCGCCCCACCTGGTCTCAACAGCTCCTGAAGATGGTAATAGAATATTTTTTTCTTTTGGCACATTTTGCACTGTAACCCAGGACAACCTAGAACAAAACCACAGCAAAACTGTCAGTTAAAAAAGCTGTGTGTTTTAGAACCCTCTCATCACCCCTTAACACTCCGTATGAAACTGCTGACAAATAATAAAAAAAAAAAAGCCCAAGCTGCATCCCAGGGCTCTCTCTACTGTGGGTGCTGCTGGAGCTTGCCCAATCCCACAGCTCTCACCTCGCCCAGAAGGAGCTCCCTGGGCAGAGCCCGGGACTCATCTACCCCAGGCCCCGCCCACTGCCTTTCCAAACATCCCCCGGGGAAGGGGCCGCCGCGGGGCACAAAGGTGAGAGCGTCCGGTGCGTAGCCCACTCACTGTAGGCGGTAGCAGGAGAGAGCGCGGCAGCGCGCACCCGGAGCTGCAGTACCGTCTTTTGGTCACAGGGTGGCAGCAGGGTGCGCGGCAGCGCCGCCGGGGCTGCATAACCGCTTTTTGGTCACAGGGTGGCAGCAGGGAGCGCGGAAAGCTCCGCTGGGCCTGCAGTACCGACTTTCGGTCACAGGGTGGCAGCAGGGAGCGCGGCAGCGCCTTCGGGACTGCAGTACTGCTTTTCGGTCACAGGGTGGCAGCAGGGAGCGCGGCAGCGCCTTCGGGACTGCAGTACTGCTTTTCGGTCACAGGGTGGCAGCAGGGAGCGCGGCAGCGCCTTCGGGACTGCAGTACTGCTTTTCGGTCACAGGGTGGCAGCAGAGAGCGCCACAAATCGGTGTCACCGCACACGCGCGTGTACCACGCCCCAGTACCCAACCCTAGTCAAATCGTGGTAGCAGAGCGCGCCGCAGGCGGCCGCCAGCGCGCATGCGCGTACCCCGGCCTGCAGTACCGCACACCCCCCACGCGCAGGCAGCACAAAGCGCCGTTTCACGCAGCACCCCCGTGCGGTCACAGCGGCGCAGCAGCACCTGCGTCTTTCTCTGACACTGGGGGTACAGGGGGACCCGGAGAGGGGTGGGGGATGACCGACACCAACGGCTCTCCCCGGCATAACCCACAGACGAGCACTCACCTGCCACAGCCCACGAGACAGAATCCATGCTCGATGCCTGCCCCCCGCCGGATCATCGACGCCGGCTGCCGCACAGCAGAGGGGTGGCAGGGCGTCCGCCAAAGGACAGTGCCATGGCTCTTGCTCGCACTCGGCTCTGCCACATTCCCCGTCTCGGACCACGCCCGGACGGGCTCCCCAGAGCAACAACTGCCCCTTTCCCCACCGGACAGCCGTGGCAGAAAGCTTGGACAGAGACAGAGCTGGCCCCGCGGGGCGAGAGCGCTGAGCCACCGGCAGGCAAACCTGGGGGGGGGGGGGGGGGGGGGGGGGCGAGCTGCTGCGCAGCACCGGACACTCACAGCAAGACATCGGGAAACAAAAGGCCCCAGCCATAGTTCAGCACATTAGAAGAACAACACAGAAGCAAGGAGAGGAATTCAATAGAACGAGGGACAGGAGAGCAGTCGAACTGAAGGAGACCAGCCCGAAATACAGACACATCCTCTACAAACCAGAGTGATTTGAATACTTAACACTCCATAGAAAGACAAACAGATACGATTTCCAACCCCTTCTTAGCAGAAAAGCAACTGCTCTTGCTCATGTTTGATGCCCTTCCTTAGAGCGCTGCTGCAGAACAAGGCTGTACACCCCCATCTAGATCTATGCTTACACCTGTCTCCAAAATACACAGTTGTTATTTGACTCTGCTCCTGCCCCACCTTGTTCTATCATGTCACATGATTAGAAACCAAGTACTTCAGAGCACTCTGTCAAAACACAGGGAAGAAACTCAGTAACATGCAGCTGCCTCTGGCTTGGAAAGAGTTAGAGAAACCCCTGACCGCTTAAGTACACCTCATACATTACATGCTGTACTGATTCGGCAGCGAGTTTAAACCGCGTTAGTCATTCTGCCAATTATACAATTTTAACTTTCTCTAGAGTTTCATATATGACAGGAAAAGATCAGTGAAATAATAGATCCCCCACATGGTTTTACTCATTAAAAAGAAAAAAAAAAGAAATTCAAATCCCCAGGGCTGCAACAGGTAAGGCCACCGAACAGGACTGGCAGATGCACTAAGGCTTCTGGCTGTACCAAAGCACGCAGAGGAACATTTTTTAATCGTATCTCGACCGTTGCAACCAAGAATGTAAAGACCAGCGACGCCATCCACTTTTGGAACACTTGCTGTGCTTCAGTCTTTGGAAACAAATTGACTTTGCTGTTGTTTTGTTTTTCAAAAGAGGGCAAAAAGTCTCACTGCTCATGACTTCTACAGCCAAGCACACAGAGTCCGACAGGCAGTTCGTACAACGCAATTTCTTTGAAGGAGAAAGATTTCCATTCCAGGAAAATCCCTTTTCCAACTGAAATCAAAGTTACGCACTGCAGGACAACGGTCCCTGGTCCCTCAGCTTCGCTTCCAGAGGGCTGGGGATCCGCGTCCATCCTCAGCAGAAACCACATCAACTAACCTGATTACTCCTGCAGTTGCCACGTTCCTCCTCATCGCCTACAGAAAAAAAAAAAAAAAAACCCACACACACCGCTGACAGCGGTAGCTGTCACACGGGTCACCACAGACCTCCTCGAAACACCCTCCTCCTCAAAAGGAACGTGGTCTTCCGCTCAACTGCTCCGCACCGATTCCCGTGTTGGACGCTGCAGCTGTCATCGCTTGCGGCCCCCCTAAGGTAGCAACAGACAGAGAAATACCGTCACGCTTGGGAGAAATCACCAGCCCCACGCTCCTCCTTGCTGCTCCTTAGCTCACCACCTCAAAAGCTCACCCAACTCCAAAGGCAGCTGCGTAACACCTGCACAACCGCACAGAAACGCTTGACCGAGCTGCCGCAGGATGCTCCGCTCTTGGACGCCGGCCCGGCTGACAACCGCCTCGCCTCCTCAGGCCGCTGGTCGGCGCGCAGCTTCGCCCCTCCGAGGCTATGTGCGTGACCTGCGAAAGCCAAAACAAAAGGCACGTGCTGAGATACCGCCCGAAACCACAGCCTGCCCGTGCCCATTCCCCTCTCCTCCTCCTCTACCTCGGCCGCCCACCCACCCTACCTCTGCCAGCTGCCGCGTTGAGGCTCCGGTACCACCTGTAAAACACAACCCATAAGGGATGCTTATAAACTTCACAAACGACACAACGCCTGAAAAGTAACTTCTCTGCTGCAGCCCACCAGTCCCAGCTCACCTCGCCCCAGCCACCCGCAGTGCCGATACCCTGCTTCGCTCGCTACTTCGTGCCTTTGGAATACAACAAACCTACCAAGACCTGTCAGCTGCTCACACAGCCATCGGCCGCATCTGCCCGCTGACACTGCGTGCCAACCCACCTTCTTATGGCCGCTCCCCCGCCCCTCCTCTAACCCTTTGGTGCACGGCTCGTCTCACTGCATCTGAAAACGGCATCGAACGAGTCACCCGGCTGCGGAGCAACAGCTTAACGGTTCCGGAGATCTCCTTTCCATGTAGGAATACCCTCTAGACTCCAACAACAGCCAGCCAGCCATCACAGAAAACCAAAGCCAAAGCAACACCTGGCCCTACGCGTACGACCCTTAGCACCTTCCACCCCGGAAGTCAAATGCCACGGCCCCTGACGAAAAGATACGGCCGCGGCCGCAACCGCAACGGTGGACGCGCGAGAAGCCGGGCCCCAAGACCCAACATCCACAGGATGCGGAGAAGTCGTCGTCCCAGAAGAGGGCTCCGTGAGAACAGACCGCTCGACAGCGGATACCCCAGCGCATCCTGGACCACTCGTCACCTTCTCGGACACGAGACATGCTGGACAGATCTGTGTGTGGAGCTTCTCGCGCGAGACGGGGAGCGCTCGGTCGGCGGTACCCCGGTGAGTCGAGGAGCACGAGACCCTCGGTGCGGCTACCGATGCGCCCGCCTACCGCAAAAGAATAAACCTCCGGAGCATTGAGACCTCATTAATGTGCAGTATAGCGCACACGGAACAAGCACCACCGACCGCCTCCTTACCACTGAACCCCTCAAGGAATCACAGCGGCGGTCAGCTGACGGAAAAACCATGGCGGCTGAAAGATCTAACACAGGCACCTTACAACCACAGAAACCGGTGCTAAACACACAACAGGTGAAAAACTACACGGAAACATAACTGCTGTGACCGGCACTACGACACGTCTCATCAGGCGCGTCATGAAAAAGTCAGAAACGGAGTCATGGGAAGGCTCGCGTGCCCGGGCCTACGACAGAAGACAGACCCTGGCTGGAGACTGTTACCAGCGCAAAGAACGCAGACCCTCTTCTCTGAGAAGTTCTGGGGAAGATGCCTTCTCGAGAAACTCTCAAGCTCCGTATACAGGCGAGTACAAGATGCTCACCCTAACCCTCGCTGGACAATTTCACCATCAGTCCTATTAAGAGAGAAAAAAGAGCATAGATCAAGACATCAGCAACTTACACAGCACACAGTAAAAACGGTGGGGAAAAAAAACAAGGTTCCATCTCCCATAGTCAGGAATTCCAGAAAAATGCAATGCATCTAAAATTTAAAAAAAAAAAATGGCAGGCTATTAAACCATTTTGCCACCCCCAAACCCTCAGCGGAAAACCGCCAGCCTGAAACAACAAAAACAACTGCATAAAAGGGTACTTCCTACTATGCCTACAGCCGAACCTCGGCCGGTCTCGAAACTCTTCCCTCACACCGACGCCTCCGCTTCTTGCCGTGAGCAAACCCCCGACGCCCGCGCAGCCCAGCCGGCTCCAAGAGCTGCCGCCAGCGACCAGACCAGCGGAGCGCCCGCAGCGCAGCAGCCCCGGAGCAGAACGGGCTCCCTGTGCAGAGGCCAGGGCTCGTACACCCGGGGCCCTGCTCACCACCCTTCCTGCAATCCCCTGGGAAAGGGGCTGGGGCGACCCCCAGCAGACACAAGGGCGGCCGGAGGAGCAGCGGGGAGTTTCCTCACCTGCCTCCGTGTCACGGGGTACAAAGCACTGAGCAAAGACAGCGACCCGTACCGCAAAGGCCGATACCTGCTCTTCTACTGCAGGTATCTGCGGCACCAGCAACGTGACCGGGCAGGGAATTAAACTAACGGAACCGCTTTAACTGGGAGAATAAGGACACAAACCTGAGCCAGGTGCAGTCAGCAACATCCCCGGGGAGGAACCGGCAACCAAGTCCTCAGCGCTGCCCCTGGGAGACACAAAGAACGGCCAACTGTTGTCCACAGCGACGGCCACCCCTTTCCCCAGGCAGGAACCCCTCCTTCTGCAGGAGCTCCTGGAGACGCCCCCTCCTGCCCCAGACCATTGCCAACGGCACCCGTGCTTATGGGGCAATAAAGCACGTTCGCGGGTCAGCTTGCTGCTGCGAGGGCAGGGTCTGGGGTGGTCAGGGGCTACGGGACAGGTGCTGGAGCTGTGGGCAGCTGCATGGGGCGCGCAGGCCGGAGCACTTTTCCAGGGGGTGGGAAGGCCTCCAGGTGCCCGGAGGCAGCCATCTGCCCCTCTTCCTCCTTCCTCTCCACCAGCTCACAAAACCCCTGGGAGCTGCCCTGACGGGGCCCGACGTCTGCTGTCGGCACTCTCGGGCAGGCGTGCCCTAGCAGCACCATCCCCTGGGGCTGCGGCCCCATGACACAGAGCGGCCATCGCCATCAGCCTCGCTGGCTCCCTCCGGGGCTCCTCCGGCACCAGCCCGCAGCTGCAGCCATGGCCCCTTACCCCCGCTGTGTACCTGCTCCCCTGGACTCTCTGACCGCTGCTCAGCAAGTACAAAGGAGACAGAGCGAGGGTTTATTTGCAAACCCATCTAAGTGCGAGGAACACGCCTGCTCTGGGGCTCAGAGCCCGTCCACTCACCCTTCCCTGGGACCGCTCGGCAGTCCACGCTGGGGCAGCAGGTACGGAGAACGAAAACACAGCCATGGGGAGCTGGGCAGAGGAACAGAAAGAGAAAAATAAGGTGAGGGAGAGGAACTGAGGAGCAGAGAAAGAGAGGTACCGGGAAAAGAACAGAGAGGGGGAGACACAGATAAAGAAAGGACACAGAGTCCTGGTCTGTGGAAGGAAAACGGGGTCAGGGAGCCAGGCGAGGGAAAAGAGCACGCCCACCAGCCCTGTGCCCAGGGGGCAGCAGCGGCCTTTCCTCACGGGGAAGTGGCAGCGGGCACGGCGGCCCCATCCCACAGGCCCTGCAGCATCGCGCGGCCGTTACCGGCGGCGCCCGCCGGCAGGACAGCCTGCTGCTCGCCGGATGCAGCGCTGAGCATGGCGCCCGAGCCGGACGCCCGCAGGCAGCCATGCGGCCCTGGCAACGAGCCCACAGCTCGTGCGGCGGCTGTGGCGAGGGCTGGGCCGTGCCGCAGGAGCGGGGGGCCATCACTCGACCCCCGCAGCGCAGCACCTCCTCCCCTGGGCTCCCTCACAGCCCCTCGCCTGCTGTGAAGGGACTGCAAACGCAGCTGGGAGGGCAAAGGAGACTGCGAACGTTTCTTCAGTCACGCAGGTAGCGGATGCAGCGAGAGCGCCTGAGGCAGGGAACAGGATGGCGAGAGAAAGACAGGGACAGGGAGCCCGACAGGTGGAGAAAGAAGCAGCAGGGAGAGAAGAAGAGAGGCAGCAGATAGAGGGAGAAGGGAGCAGGGCAGAGACCGACAAAGGAGGACGGAGACGCAGGACAAAACTGGGACAGGCAGCACGACAGAGAGGAAGGAAAGAAGAACAGGGGCAGGAAGCTGGACCGAGACACATGGAGAAAGACAACAAAGAACAGGGCAGAGAGGGAGGATGAAACAACAGGGACAGGGAGCCAAGACAGCCAACAATGGAGGGAAGGGGCGGGGGTGGGGGGAACAACAACACGGTACAAACCACAGAGCTACACACTACAGGTGGAAGAATTAAAAAATAGAGCCGGGGAGCCAGAAAAAAAAAAAAAAAAAGCTGGAGAGCAAAAAGTATAGCGATTCATACAAAAAGGGAGGGAATATTAAAATAGCGTCATCAGGGAGCCAGAGAAAGCGAGACGGAGAAAGGACAAAAGCAACAGGCTACAGGGCAGAGAGGGAGGAACTCATGAGCAGCAACAGAGCTCCGGCCAGAGAGAGACGGAAAAAAGTACAAGACTGCAGGGGCTGCAGGGCAGAGAAGGAAGAATTGACCAACAGGGACAGGGGACCAGACAGAGCGTGATCGAGAACAGAAAAAACCAGCAGCGGGCTACAGGGAAGAGGAATTCAAGAGCAGGGACTGGGAGCTGGACAAAGAGACAGAAAAAAAAAAAAAAAAACACGAAACAGTGATGGGCTATGAGACAAATAAGGAGGAAAGAAAAAACAGCAGCAGGGAGCCAGACAGAAGAGACTGAGAAACACAGACAAATAGCTTGGGGCTATGGGACAGAGAATGTGGAATGAAAAGGCAGAGAGAGGGAGCCAGACAGAGAGCAGGGGGAAAATCCAGACAGGCTACGGAGGGGCAGAAGAAGGAATTAAAATCTGGGGACAGAGAGCTGAACAGAGAGGGATGGCGACAGCAGGGAATAGCAGCGGGTGCAGGAGTAAGAGGGAGAAAATAATCGATAGGGACAGGGAGCTGGATACAGAGGGTCAGAGAAAGGTGAAAATAGGGGTAGGGTAGAGGGCAGAGAGCAAGAATTAAAAAATGGGGGCACTGAGACACAGAGATGGAGAGAAGAAAAAAGCAACAGGCTACACAGCAAAGGAGGAGGAATTAAAAAACACGGACAGGAAGTGCGAAAGTGAGAAGGGGCTGGGGGGGGTGGGGTGGGCCGGGGACTCCAGGACACACGACTCCTGACAGGCAACAGGACAGAGAGGGAGGAATTAAAAGGGAGGGACTGGGAGCTGGGAGAGGGGGAGAAAGAAAAAGAATCACGGCACACTACAGGGCTGAGAAGGAAGAAACTGAACAGGGACAGGGAAACGGCCAAAGAGAGCCCAACGAAAGAAAATGTGCCGATGGGCTACAGGACAGAGAGGGAGGAGTGAAACAACAGGGAGCCAGAGCCAGGCACAGAGAGATCGAGACAGAAAAAACAGCCAGGAGCAACGAGGCGGGGCAGGGGTGGGGGGAAGCTGCGAGGATCTGGAGCCAGACAGAGCAACAGCAAAAGAAAATGACAACGACAAGCTCCAGGGAGGAGCGGGAGGAATGAAAAGACAGAGATGAGGGGCCGGACCCAGTGTGACACACGCAGGAAGCACAGCAACAGCTGGAGGGCAGAGAGGGAAGAATTAAAACACAGGGACAGGGCGCCAGAGGTGGAGTGGGGAGACAGATAAAGGGGGAGAGGGCAGACAGAAAGACAGGCTACAGGGAGAAGCAGGAGGAATTAAAGAAATGGGATCCACAGCCGGACAGAGAGAAGGAGAAAGCAGCACAATCACCACAGGCTACAGGGCCCAGAAGGAAGAAACTGAAAAACAGGGAAGCGGGAGCCGTCCAGAGAGAGATATGAAGAAAGGGAAGATAGCGGGGAGCCGCCACACGGCAGCAAGGGAAGGATTAAAAAGATGGGGCAGGGAGCCGGACAGGGAGCGATGGAGAAAGAAACAAAGCCCCTTGATGGGCTACAGGACAGAGAGGGAGCAACTGAAGACTCGGGGAAAAGGAGCAGGACAGAGAACGGAAAACCAGTGACGGGCCACAGGGCAGAGGGAGGAACCACATATGTGGGGAGAGGCAACTGGCCAGAGAGAGATGAGGACAGACAGATAACAGCAGTGGGCTACAGGGCTGAGAGAGAAACTGAAAAACGGGGACCGAGAGCCGGGAACAGGAGACACGCAGAAACACCAAATCGCAACAGGCCACAGGACAGAGAGGGAAGAAATAAACATCTGGGACCAGGAGCAACCTACAGAGAGACGTCGGGAAACGGAAGTTTCAAGAACAATGCATACGAGGCAGAGAGGAAGGCATTTTTAGAAGTGGGTCAAGACAGGGACAGGGAGCCCAACAGAGACAGAGAGAACAAGAAAGCAACAACGGGCTGCGAGACAGACAGGGAGCAATTGAAAAATCCCAGCAGGGAGAGACGGCAAAAGGAATGAAATCGCAACACGAACTTCGAAAGCGACAGGCTGCAGGGCAGAGAGGGAGGAATTTTAAAAAATCCGGATCTTGTGCTGGACCAAGAGAGACCGAGCAAATAAAAATGGTGAGGCCTAAAAGGGCACACAGGAAGGAATTAAACAACAGGGACAGAGAGCCAGACAGAGAAAAGTCCTGACAGGCTTCCAGAGAGAGAGGGGAATTTAAAATTAGAGACCAGGAGCTGGACAGAGAGAGACTGAGAAAGGGGAGGGGGGAAAAAAAAAAAAAAAAAAAAAAAAAGACAGGGGCGGGCAAGGGGGAAATCACAGCACCATGTGAAAGACAGGGGGCCAGGGGAGGGATAGGGAGGGCCTGGGACACACAAGTGGGGCGATGGGGCCCCGAGGGCCCAGGACTCACCGCATCCCTTGTTCTCAGTGCTGCCAGGAGAATTTGCCCGTTCAGACGCTTCCTTCTCTTCCTCTCCTCCCTTCCTCTTCTGCAGCTCCGGTCACATGGTGGTTCTCCACCTAAAAGATTACATGGCTGTCTCAACTCTTGCGAGACAAGGCTTCCTAGACATGTAGCCTCGCTCGTTCATGCATCACACGGCCGTACCATGCCATGGGTTACGCACATGGACTCTCCGCTTGCCTGCGGCGGGAGGCAGCTGCCGGCCGGCCGGCCTCTGATTCCTTCTTCTTTCTCTGGCCTCTCCAGCTTCAGCCGCAGCAGCTCCTGTCCACTGCCCACAGCCAGCAAGTGCTCCGCCCGCCCCTTTTTGCCCCCACGCCGCGACGAGAGCGAGGTCAGGCAGAGACAACCCAGGCAAGACCGAGGCGGGTGCAGACAACAGCATCCTCAGGGGAGGAAGGGACACCTGTGCCCTCAGTGCAGCCTCTGGGAGACAAGGAGAATCAGTGACCATTATGACCGTAGATCATCCCCGGCCAAATCGCCTCCTTCCACAGCAGCTTCTGGAGATGCCGCTTTTTCCCTGCACTGCAGTTAATGGTATCCACGTTAAGGCAGAATCAAGTGCATCCGAGGGCCAGCTTGCTGCCATCACAACAGGATGACCTGGGGAGACAGGCTGCAGGGGAGGTGCTGGAGCTGGGGGCAGCTGCGCGGGGCCAGCGGGGCCGGGGAAGGCTCAAGGGGAGCTCTGGCGAGTTGGGAAGGCACCCGGCGCCTGGAGGGGCGTCCGCCTCCTTCCCCTCTTCCCTCCCACCAGCTCCCGGGAGCTCCCCGGGGCTGCCCGCCGCAGCACGGGCCTTGAGGCTTCCCGTCCCGCCACCCCCGGCGGCCAGCGGCCAGCAGAGACTCCCGCACCCGCCGAAGGAGCTCGCTCGCCTCACCGCCGACCTCGCCCCTCACCCGCCGCCATGCTGCTCTCGCGCACCGCGCATGCGCGAGCCGCCGCCGGCGCGCCGGAAGGGCCACGCCCGGCGCGCGACCGCCGCGCTGCGGGACCGCGCTTTGGCCGCGCGGCAGCAGTGCCCGCCGGGCGGCGCGTGCCCGGGGCGGCCCCGGCACTGCAGCCCCGCGCGTTGCGCGCCGAGCGACCGCCGGCCCCGCGCCCCTGGGGCGGGAGGACACGCCCCCGGCGGGGCGGGAGCGGGGAAGGGGCGGGTCTGAGCTTGGGCTGGGGGCGAGGGGCAAGTCGGGGGGTGCAGGCGGCACCCGAGGGGCGGTGGGAGGGCGGTGCCGAGCATGGTGGGGCGGAGGGGGCACAAGGTCGGAGGGCAGGGGGTTCGGGGGAACGTCCCGCAAAAACCTCGCATGGGGCAACATCTCCATGGGAATCACTTGGGGGGGGGGGACGGGACGGGGGGACGGACGACAGGGATGGGGGGGGGGGGGGGGGGGGGGGCGGGCAGAACAGCGGGGAGGAGACCCTCTGGGCCCCGGACTCTCCCCACCGGACAGCCCCGGCTGCAGCACCCGCGGGTCCCCGCTGGAGACAGAGCCAGGAGCCTCCGGCCGCAGGGCTGGCGCCGCCGGGCGAGCACGCTGAACGGCCGGCAGGCAAACCTGGGCAGGGGGAGCTGCCGAGCAGCACCAGACACAACACGGCAGCTCAAGAACAAAAATCCCAAGTTATGTCTCAGCATATGAGAAAAGTAACACAGGAGAAAGCAGAAGAATTCAGTGAGAATGAGGGATAGGATAGCAGTTGAGCTAAAGGAGGTCAGCTCAAACTACAACACATCTGTTCAAAGCCAGAGCCATCGGTACGCTTAAAAAAAAATTTAAAAAAAAAATCAATACTAAGACTCATCAATACAATTTTGAAAGCATTCTCAGCATAAAAGCAAACACCCTTGATAGTGCTGGAAAACGTCTCGTCCCTTTCTCACAGCACCCCTGGGGGGAGATACACCCCCCACCCCCCCCCCACCCGTGAGACCGCAGGAAGACCTCGTACCATCCTCGGACTCACCACAACAGCTACAGCCCTTGCGCCGCCGCCGCTGCTGCTGCACGTCTCGCTTGCTCAGTCAATAAATCTGCAGAGTGAAGTGTAAAACTCTAAATAAACATAACAAAGTCATGTTTAAAACGTTCTTTAAAGAAAGAACAAATCTCAGTCGTTCACTTTATACCAAAAAGGCACGTGGATGTTCATGTACATCCAACAACAATGCTCACACTACCAAAGTATTTGATTTGATGTTTGCGTTAACTGCACTCACCCAGCTGCAAGCAGATACCATTAAATCACCTGTCTCCAAAATACACCGTTCCCATCCGACTGGGGGGTTTCTTGTGCATTACACCATTAGGAGGGACATCTGGGCAGCTGCACCGCCCAGGAGAGATGCCACCCAATGGCCAGGGAAATGCACCACCGAAAGCCAGACAGAAATAAAGTACTTTGGAGTGCTCCCTCCAAATATGGGGAAAACCACCCATAACATTCAGCAGCCTCTCTTTTTAAACACATAGAAGAAATACCAAATTGCTTAAACACCCTCTTCAATCGTACCCTGAAGCTCGCGGGCGGTTACAGTTTAAACAAGGCAAGTCCATTTGTATATTACACAACATGAACTGTTTGGGGTTTTTTCCTATCAGAAATGAAACTTATAAAAAATTAGTAAGATAAGAGATCCCCATACTATTTTACTTTGGGGACACACACACACACACGACACACACACAGATGGGACCATGACGGACAGGGATGACGACACAATGCAGAAATCAACCACCCAGTTCTGCAATGCTTAAGGCTACCAAACAGGACTGGAAGATTTGCCAGAGAGAGGTGGGGGGAAAAAACCCACCAAACAAGCAAAAAAACCCCAAACAACAAAACAAAACAACACAACACAAAAAAAAAACCAACCCACGACCTTGATTGCTCTTAGTACAGATGTCAGTATCTCAGTCAGGTTTCCACGTACCCCTATGAGATATTTTAAACACTTAAGGACTGAAAAAGGAGAAAGCTTTTATCTGGAACACAGTCCATTTCTTCAGAACATCCAAACTCTGACGCACAGTTTCTTTCCCCTTTCAGCACCATACGATTCTCACAGAATCGTTTCTCAGCAAGCACACAAAACAGAAAGCTACGCACGCTCTCAGGAAGAGCAAATAAACGGAGGGGAGTACACTTCACACAGGCACAACGTGCTCCAGAACAGACCTTATTTTGAGTGTTTCTGCTGAAGCACTTCCTATCAAAACTAGAGAAGGAGAGCTGGCACGTTCTTCACGTTCACTTTAAAGTCCGTACTACAAGTACCTGGGGAAAAACGCAGACGCACGGGGCAGACGTACCTTGTCCTTGTAGGCCACTCGGGATCCTCTGGGCCAGTCTTGTACCTCCAGGGCAGAAGAAAGGGTCACCATGGTGAAATGATGCCAGTTGATAGTCTGCTGAGAGAGGAAAAAAAAAAAAAAACAAGCCACCTTTTAGCACAAAGCGGGCTAGGAATCGAAAGCTTCCTATTTCGGCGAAGGTTTGCAATGACTACAACCGAGTGGAGGAAAAAGCATTTTGCATCATCTTTGGTACAGCTGTTGAGACAGGCCACTAGAGATTTTGGTTTTCATAGAAAACTGGGTGCTTTCTGTCTTTTTTTTTTTTTCTTTTTTTTCTCCTTCTGACTCATTGGCAGCTTCAGTCTCACCAGAACTCCCTTCCTTAGATCGACACAGATAACTACGCACCTTTTCTCAAGCCTACATAGAGCCAGGGTTTCCTCACCCTAGACATCCCAAATCGAATACTATCCTTAAAATGTACAGCGACCCACCTGCCCTTGTCAACTGCCTCCTTGCAGAAACTGCCCCTTCACAGCTCGTCCCCGTCTCAGCGGATTGTCCTGCTGGAGGATGAAGTGCAGAAGATGCGTATCCCCACAGCATTTGTCTGTGAGGGTACATGTTCAGAAATACTCTGAATCTGTAAGACAGACAGGTGTAATTTCTGCGATTTCAATCATCAGAACTCAATTGTGAGGAAACAAACTAATGTTTAAATGAAGGGTCTGTACGCTACAGTCCTAGGAGAGGGGCAGGGGGGAGAAAGGCATTACAAATTGGAAAAAAAAAAAAAAAAAGGGCATGATTCGGAGCTCCCAATCATGACGGAGCGGTGGGGACAGTAACAAAAGCAAAGACAAACAGCAGCAACGTTAAGTGAAATCCAGCTTTAATTCTGATCACGTCTTTAAGAGACTCCCCAAGTCTATACCTCAGTCCTACGAAGGACTAGTCCTTTTTTTTGAAGGACAAGTTGTTTTTTTTTTTTTAACACATAAAAGTCCCAGACTGAGGGCTCCACGGAATAGCATGTGGACTGAACCACAGGACAAGCAGTCATCAACACTCTAATGAAAAAACCAAATCGACTATAAACCAAGTTTAAACATCACTGTCCATCCTGTTTCTTTGGTTACATTTCTACCGGCATCTAGGTGCTCAAGAGTTCACTGTCCTCACACCACAGGTTACTGACAATGTACTCGGGCATCTAAAAATAAAAAGCCATCTCCACCCCACCCATAAAATCAGGGTGAACCACGAGAAGAGAAACTCTCAAGGCGGCAACAGGCAGCTCTGCACTTACCACGGAGGAAAGTCTGTTCCTCGGCCCGGAAAAAAAAACACTCTCGACTCCCAAGGGACCTCCCGGGGAACGAACCGTGCTCCATTAACGGCGTTTTGTCCCCAGCTTCTCTGCCCCGGGCTTGGGTGGGGAGGGGCGGCGGGGCCCTTCCACTCGCCCTGGCCCCTCCGCGCTCCCCCAGCCCCACGTGGGCCATCGCCCAAGCACCGACCGCATCCGCCCGCGCGGGATCTCCCTCGTGGGACGCGGAACGCGACGCCGGGAAGAGGCGGCGGAACAGGAACCTCTTGGTCAGGTCGCCCGGCCAGCGGCGAGAAGACCGAGCCAGGTTCTGCCCGAGGGGCCGGGCAGGGCCCCCTGGAGCCCCAGCCGGCCCGTTTCCGTCCCCTTTGCCCGGCACTGAGCAGGCCCCGCCGCCCCGCCCCAGACACCGGCGAGCACCGCCCGGCCCGCTCCGGCGCACCGGCAGGGCAGCCCAGCAGCGCCGCGCCCCGGGACCGCCGCTCCCGCCGTGCCGCGAGAGGCGCCTGCCCGGCTTCAGGCCCTGCGGGGACACCGCCCTCCCCACCCTCCCCCCCACGGCGCGGCTCCCCCCCGCTTCTTCCCACACGGCGCGGCTCCGCCCGCAGCCTCCCCCGCCCCGCTCCGCGCCTCCGACACGGGCCCCGCCGGCCTGGCCGCCCGCCTCACGGCTTTCCCCGGGACCCACCGGTCGATCGCCCGCTCCCCACTCACCCGCTCCCCCGGCGGAGCCCGAGCCAGAAGAGCCCCAGCCGCAGCCCCAGCCCCGCAACGTTCGGTGACCGCGCCGCTCCTGCCGCGACTCGCACTGCCGGGCGGTGCACCGGAGAGTGCAGGAAGCCACGCGCCCCGGAGGGGCGGGGAGAGAGGCGGAAGTGACGCTTCCGGCGGCGCGACAGGATGCAGGAACACGCGCCCACCAGAACGGGGGATGCGGCAAAGCGCGCCCCCTGCCGGGCGGGGGGAGCATGGAAGACACACCCCTGGGCGGGCGGGAGCACCGCTGGGCAGCGCCAAAGCACGCGCACCAGGGGCGGGAGGAGGGAGCGGGACGGCACCTCCGGGCGGCCGGCGACCAGGAGACCCCGCGCACCCGCCGAAAGGGATGACTCGCTCGCCTCACCGGTGGCCTCGGCCCTCCCCCGGCGCGCCGCCGTGCTGCTGCCGGGCACGCGTTTGCCCGGCACGCGCTTGCCCCGCCCACCACCGACGCGCCGGAGGGGCCGGAGCCGGCGCGCGAACGGGCAGAGGGCGAGGGGCGGAGCGGCAGCGGGGCTGCCTTACCGGGAGGCAGCAGACGGCGCCAGGCAGCCCCCGCGGTGTCGCATGGCCGCTGCGGGCGAACGGCAGCGTGGAAACAGCGAACGACACCGCGGGTCGGGGCTGCAGTACCTGCCCCTGGCCGCATGGTGGCAGCAGAGCGCCGCAAAGCGAACTGAAACGCGCAGAAAGCCCATTTAAGAAGCGCGGGCTCTGAGGAAATCCGGGGGCGATGGACAGAAAAGGCAGCGAACGTGCCCCTCCAGCCCGTATCCGGGGCTACACTGCAACAGCTGCCCTGTCCCCCGATGACCCCTCACTAGCCAGGGAGGGGCGTCGAGAAAAGGGGAGGAGACCTGCGGGTCGAAGTGAAATCGGGTTTAACGAGACAGCACCACTACCAACAGAGGCATGCAAAGTTACACTGGGCCAAATGAACGTGCAGCAGCCACGATCGACAGGAGAGGGGTCCTCGGGAGCAAGGAGAAGCAGGGAAAGGAGAGAGCCCTGCAGGAGCCCCGCGGGAGATCCCCTTCCTCAGCAAACCTTCCCCCTTTATACTGAGCATGACACAGTGGTCTGGGCTACACCTGTAGCTGACTCAAACTGCTAACAGCCTGCTGAGCATTGCTGGGCTGTGATTCTGGACCAGCCAAACCGTGACGGCAAAACACAGACAGGCAAGGCTGTAGACAGAAACTTTTAAAAGCGATGGGGATTAAGGAAATAAGGGAAAAAAAATAAAAATAGTAATGGAGAAGTAGAAAGAAAAATCTGTAAAGCAAAGGCACTGAAGAAAAAGAAAAAGTTAAAACTTAAGATATCAAAAAGCAAAGAGTAGATGTAGAAAATACAGTGTAAGCAATAGGGATTAGGGAAATAAAGGGGAAAGATATAAAAATACAGAAAGTGACAGCCAACAAAAATGGAGACAGAGAAAGAAAAATTTAAAAGGATGGTGGTGAGGAAAGATAAGGCATAATTAAAAAATAAAGACAGGATGTGGGATAAAAGTAGATAGAAATCTTTAAGAGCAACAGGGTACAAGAAACAGAAATAATTTAAAAATAGGGTCGGGGAGGTGGATAGAAGAAAATTGAGGAAGAATTTTTTTTTTTTTTTTTAAGTGAGAGCATACAGGACAGAGAGAGGAATTAAAAAGGAGGGACAGGGTGCCAGAGGGAGGGAAAATGAGAAAGAGAAATTGCAATGCAGTGAGGCACAAGAAACACGGGAAAGCATTAAGAAATTGGGAGAGGGAGCCAGAAAATGGGACACCATGAACAAGAGAGGGCTGGAGAGGGGGACAAGGGTGTAGAGAGGAGAGCTGAGAGATTGCACCAGAAAATAGGGACCGAGAGACAAATCGGAGAGATGGGGAGTGAGGCAGAAGGGACTGACGAGACAGAGGCAAAACAAGGGCCGGGGACAAATTCTAAAGCAACAGGGAAAAAGAAACATAGGCAAGAAATTAAAAATAGAAACAGGGAGCCAAATAGAAACACATGTAGAACAAATATTTCAAAAAGCGATGGAGTACGGGAAACACAGGCAAGAAATAACACATGGGGGCAGGGTGACAGATGGAAGAAGCAAAACTGAAGAAGTGGTTGGGTAGAGGACACAGAGGGAAGAATTAAGAACTAGAGTCAGGGAGATGGACAGAGGGAAAAGCAGAAAGAATATTTTAAATGTGAAAGGGTACAAGAATTAAAAGAATAGGTATATGGACCTGCGTAAAGGGATGCAGGCAAAAATGTGAAAAACAACAAGAGACGAGAAACAGGCAAGAAATTAAAATTAGGTCAGGGAGGGGGAGAGCAAGAGAGAGGTTGCAAGAAAATTTAAAAAGCGACTGGGTTCAAGAGACTTAAGTGAGAAGTTAAAAGACAGGAACGGAGAGGTAGAAACTTTCAAAAGCAATGGGGTACAAGAAACATGCAAGGAGGAAAAAACAGGAACAGAGAGCCCAGTAGAAGCAAACTGCCATGGGTTGACCTTGGCTGGCTGTTGAGTGCCCACCAAGGTGCTCCATCACTTCCTTTCCTCAACCAGAGGAAGAAAATACAACAAAAGCGCTAGTGGAAACCCACCACACTTCCCACAATCAACAGGGACCTGGATAAATGGAGGCAGGGAGAGAGGGAGACCTAGAAATGCCCTTTTCACAAGCAATAGGGCAGAATGAGAACAGAGCTCGTGGGGTGCCAGGAAGGAAACGACATAGAAAGGAAAGGTAGAAGGTGACACTTTACAGGGCAATGCTAGCAAAAGAGCAAAAAGCTTTGGGGAACTAGACAGCCTGAAAGGCAGACAGAGGCAGGGACAGGCAAGGAGGCAGGCAGAGATCCAGAGAACCGGGGCAGGGATGGCCCTGGACACACACGAGGGGACACGTGGCTCCTGGTGACAACGGCAGACCTTCACCGCCCCGAGGCTTTTCTTTCTGTCTCTGCCCCTTCCTCCTCCACAGTGCCAGCTGCCTGACCTTAGGAGCAGGCGGTGGGTGACTCAATGCACTTCTCTCACGAGGTTTCCTGGACATGCAGCAGCTCACACGTGTGCAGCCAACAGAGGCGCCAAGGTCCTGGTGCTGTGTTATGGTGGCATTCTCTGTTGTGGATGGGTGGGAGGGATCCTTCCTTGCCACAGGGACCAGCTGGAGACAGTTGCCTGTGGAAGCCCCTTGGTTTGACTCCTCAGCCAGCTCCTGCAGGCAGGCATGCCCAGGCAGCCCCCTTCATAGCCCAAAGTAGGGCCAGCCCCATCATTAGCCTCAGTGGCCACACCTGCCCCAGCTGGAGCCCATCAGGAACAGGTGCCTGGGCAAAGCCCCACAGCACATGGCCCCCTCCCCGGCACCTGCCCACAGCCACGAGCTCTGCACCCAGGGGCTTGAATACCATCCAGGGGCACAGAGGAGGCAGGAAAAGTTTACTCACCTCTGCCCAGAACAAATCCTGGCACTGAGCTGGCTACAAGGCTCGGTGTGCAAACACAGCAAACGCAGCAGGAGAGAAGGGAAAAAGCAGGAGGAAGGTAGAGAAGAGGTGGGGGACAGGCAGCCAGTAAACGGGATGCTGCAAACAGGAGAGGGACAGGGAGCAGGACAGTAGCATAGAGAGAGGAGTACTGGGACACTGAGCAAAAAACCCAGGGAGAGATGGAGGAATACATAAGAGCGAGGAGGAGCAGGAGAGAGAGGCCAAAGGGACCAGCAGGACCACAAGGCAGGGACAAGACAAGGGACAGGGAAATATTGTAAAGCAATAGGGGAAAAGAAACAGAGGCAAGAACTAACACATAGGGTCAGGAAGACAAAAAGAGGGAGCCTTACAAAGACAATGTAAAAAGTGACACCATTTCCACCCCCGTCTTGACTTCCACATTTTCCCTGACTTCGCACCCCATCTCAGCCTCCACTTTCTTCCAGCCCTGCCTCTCCCCCTGGCTTGAGGGGAAGCCCCAGTGCAATCAGGAAGGTGTTAGGCTGTCCATCAGGCTCCCACAGCAAAGGGGCCAGGACAGAAAGCCATTGCTGGCCCTCCCCATCCCTGGGCAGCCCTTTCCCAGGCAGCAGAAGGAGCGGCAGGCAGGGCAGCAGAGGTGGACCGGGACACACACAGGAGAACGTGTGACTCACCCCAGCTCCTGGCACCAGCTCAGATCTTCAGCACCCCAACACTTTTCTCTCAACTCCCCTCCACCGCCAGGCTGGCCAGCGGCTCACACACACAGCCGATGCAGGCACCAAGCTGCCAGCAATGTGTGCTGGTGGTCTGCTCCATCATGGACAGCTCAGGGGGATCCTTCCTTACCACAGGGACCAGCCATTCCATTCTGGAGGTAGCTCCAGCTACCTCCTCAGCCAGTTCCCCTTTATCAGCTCCCTCAGGCAGCCCCTTTATAGCCCACAGGAGGGCCGGCCCTGTTATTAGCCCCACTGGCCACACCTGGAGCCCATCAGGAACAGGGGCCACAGGCAAGAACAAGCACCCAGGGACAAGGAGCTCTGAAGAGGGAGATGTAGGAAGAAAATGTAAAAAGCAATACTGCTTTTCCACTCTCCCACCCACCCCTGCCCTTGGGAAAGCCTGATGGAAACCATGAGACTTCAGGGTGTCCCTGCTGGGTGCCCCTCATTCCCCCTGATATCTACTGGTGATGGCATTTTGGGCCCAAGGAAGTGCCAGAGCGAAGTTTGGAATGCAAACAGTTTGTTTAAAACAGTTTGCATCTGGAGCAGCAGTTCTTGTAGTGGTGGGGGCAAGGCAGGTGCATGGAGCAGGGACAAGGGGAGGGGGACACAAAACATGGTAATGGGAGGCAGGTGCAAGGCACACCCATGGTGGGGGGGCGGGGGGGGGGAGGAAGGCAGGTGCACAGGGGGAGGATAGGGTGTGAGCTATGCACACCCATAAAGTGGGTACAAAAATCTGTCAGGGATAACCTGATTGAGGAAGATGAAGTTGACCTTGACAGCATTCCAGTATACCCTTGAAAAGACAGAAGAAGTGGATGAAGAATGTTGTAAACAAGTTTGAGGAAGTTATAAGAGATTGAGCAAGAAGAGACTGAGCAAGTAATACCACAGAGCAGAAACTTGGCAAGAGAACAGTAGGTACAGTGAGAAATACAGTAGGAGCTCCAGCCAATCATTATGTGAATGGAGGTGAATGGACAAAGCTATTGAGCGAATCATTTTAGCAGCCTTAGTGCATGAACAGGTGGACAGATAAGAAAGGTTATAAAAGGGTACGCTTTTTCTGCTGCACCATCTCAGCCATCTTGGTTTTTGCAACTTAATAAAGACTGCCTTCTTACATATACTCTTGTCGTTGTCCATCCCTACCATGAAAAAAAGCAGGCAAGGCAGGCCCATGGGAGGCAGGGACATGACAAGTAGGGCCAGGCACACACACGGGAGTCAAGGCCACAAAGATCGGGGTGGCATGGGAAAAACCCCACCTGAAGGCAGAGACAGGGGTATGGGGGGGGCATAGACAGGTGCAGATGTGGTGCACATCCTCATGCTACTCGATAATCTCACCTTCAGTCCTAGGAAAGGAAATGGGATCACAAACCCTTGTCACAAAAAACAAGTTGCCATCCTGCAGGAAGTTCAGAATTCCAGGAAAATCCAGTGCACCTATGTCTTGGTTTGAAAGACAGGTGTCTGTGGAGGAAGGCAGGAGCCTCCCTTGAAATGGAAAGTGCAACCCCCTTCCCTCCAAATTATTATAATTTTGAAATTAACGGGCGTTCAGGCAAAGATACGGGGAATAGGAATAACAGTTCTTTACTAATATATATATATATATATATATAAAAAACACAAGGCAGGGAAAAAACAAACAACCCACTGGTTTACACTGACAGAGTCAGGAATACAACCTGACACCCTGTTAGGGTGGCAGTAGCAGTCCGATAAGATGCTGGCTGCAGTCCTCCTGAAGCGATGGATGTAGTTCTGTGGAAGCAGCAATCAGGTAAAAGAGTCTGGTCTTCCTCCGAAGGTCCAGTGGTAGGTAGGTAGCTCTTGTCCTCTGGAACTCCAGTGGGGGGAAAAGCTCCTCTGGGAATCCACTGGAAGAAGGCTGCTAGGGTGTTCAAAATCTCTGTTTTTATTTGGCATGGACTGCTTGGCTCCTTCCCCCCCGCCCCCCCCCACCCCCGGGCGGAGCATCTCACAATGGGATGGGGAGTCGTGAGGCAGTTCCTTGATGGGCCATTAACAGGAGATAGTCCAGGAGCGAGTTATCGATGAGTCAGGCGATAAGGCATTGTTGTGCCCAGTAACAGGAGATAGTCCGGGGGGGGGAGGCAGAGAGCACCGCCCCACCTGGTCTCAACAGCTCCTGAAGATGGTAATAGAATATTTTTTTCTTTTGGCACATTTTGCACTGTAACCCAGGACAACCTAGAACAAAACCACAGCAAAACTGTCAGTTAAAAAAGCTGTGTGTTTTAGAACCCTCTCATCACCCCTTAACACTCCGTATGAAACTGCTGACAAATAATAAAAAAAAAAAAGCCCAAGCTGCATCCCAGGGCTCTCTCTACTGTGGGTGCTGCTGGAGCTTGCCCAATCCCACAGCTCTCACCTCGCCCAGAAGGAGCTCCCTGGGCAGAGCCCGGGACTCATCTACCCCAGGCCCCGCCCACTGCCTTTCCAAACATCCCCCGGGGAAGGGGCCGCCGCGGGGCACAAAGGTGAGAGCGTCCGGTGCGTAGCCCACTCACTGTAGGCGGTAGCAGGAGAGAGCGCGGCAGCGCGCACCCGGAGCTGCAGTACCGTCTTTTGGTCACAGGGTGGCAGCAGGGTGCGCGGCAGCGCCGCCGGGGCTGCATAACCGCTTTTTGGTCACAGGGTGGCAGCAGGGAGCGCGGAAAGCTCCGCTGGGCCTGCAGTACCGACTTTCGGTCACAGGGTGGCAGCAGGGAGCGCGGCAGCGCCTTCGGGACTGCAGTACTGCTTTTCGGTCACAGGGTGGCAGCAGGGAGCGCGGCAGCGCCTTCGGGACTGCAGTACTGCTTTTCGGTCACAGGGTGGCAGCAGGGAGCGCGGCAGCGCCTTCGGGACTGCAGTACTGCTTTTCGGTCACAGGGTGGCAGCAGAGAGCGCCACAAATCGGTGTCACCGCACACGCGCGTGTACCACGCCCCAGTACCCAACCCTAGTCAAATCGTGGTAGCAGAGCGCGCCGCAGGCGGCCGCCAGCGCGCATGCGCGTACCCCGGCCTGCAGTACCGCACACCCCCCACGCGCAGGCAGCACAAAGCGCCGTTTCACGCAGCACCCCCGTGCGGTCACAGCGGCGCAGCAGCACCTGCGTCTTTCTCTGACACTGGGGGTACAGGGGGACCCGGAGAGGGGTGGGGGATGACCGACACCAACGGCTCTCCCCGGCATAACCCACAGACGAGCACTCACCTGCCACAGCCCACGAGACAGAATCCATGCTCGATGCCTGCCCCCCGCCGGATCATCGACGCCGGCTGCCGCACAGCAGAGGGGTGGCAGGGCGTCCGCCAAAGGACAGTGCCATGGCTCTTGCTCGCACTCGGCTCTGCCACATTCCCCGTCTCGGACCACGCCCGGACGGGCTCCCCAGAGCAACAACTGCCCCTTTCCCCACCGGACAGCCGTGGCAGAAAGCTTGGACAGAGACAGAGCTGGCCCCGCGGGGCGAGAGCGCTGAGCCACCGGCAGGCAAACCTGGGGGGGGGGGGGGGGGGGGGGGGCGAGCTGCTGCGCAGCACCGGACACTCACAGCAAGACATCGGGAAACAAAAGGCCCCAGCCATAGTTCAGCACATTAGAAGAACAACACAGAAGCAAGGAGAGGAATTCAATAGAACGAGGGACAGGAGAGCAGTCGAACTGAAGGAGACCAGCCCGAAATACAGACACATCCTCTACAAACCAGAGTGATTTGAATACTTAACACTCCATAGAAAGACAAACAGATACGATTTCCAACCCCTTCTTAGCAGAAAAGCAACTGCTCTTGCTCATGTTTGATGCCCTTCCTTAGAGCGCTGCTGCAGAACAAGGCTGTACACCCCCATCTAGATCTATGCTTACACCTGTCTCCAAAATACACAGTTGTTATTTGACTCTGCTCCTGCCCCACCTTGTTCTATCATGTCACATGATTAGAAACCAAGTACTTCAGAGCACTCTGTCAAAACACAGGGAAGAAACTCAGTAACATGCAGCTGCCTCTGGCTTGGAAAGAGTTAGAGAAACCCCTGACCGCTTAAGTACACCTCATACATTACATGCTGTACTGATTCGGCAGCGAGTTTAAACCGCGTTAGTCATTCTGCCAATTATACAATTTTAACTTTCTCTAGAGTTTCATATATGACAGGAAAAGATCAGTGAAATAATAGATCCCCCACATGGTTTTACTCATTAAAAAGAAAAAAAAAAGAAATTCAAATCCCCAGGGCTGCAACAGGTAAGGCCACCGAACAGGACTGGCAGATGCACTAAGGCTTCTGGCTGTACCAAAGCACGCAGAGGAACATTTTTTAATCGTATCTCGACCGTTGCAACCAAGAATGTAAAGACCAGCGACGCCATCCACTTTTGGAACACTTGCTGTGCTTCAGTCTTTGGAAACAAATTGACTTTGCTGTTGTTTTGTTTTTCAAAAGAGGGCAAAAAGTCTCACTGCTCATGACTTCTACAGCCAAGCACACAGAGTCCGACAGGCAGTTCGTACAACGCAATTTCTTTGAAGGAGAAAGATTTCCATTCCAGGAAAATCCCTTTTCCAACTGAAATCAAAGTTACGCACTGCAGGACAACGGTCCCTGGTCCCTCAGCTTCGCTTCCAGAGGGCTGGGGATCCGCGTCCATCCTCAGCAGAAACCACATCAACTAACCTGATTACTCCTGCAGTTGCCACGTTCCTCCTCATCGCCTACAGAAAAAAAAAAAAAAAAACCCACACACACCGCTGACAGCGGTAGCTGTCACACGGGTCACCACAGACCTCCTCGAAACACCCTCCTCCTCAAAAGGAACGTGGTCTTCCGCTCAACTGCTCCGCACCGATTCCCGTGTTGGACGCTGCAGCTGTCATCGCTTGCGGCCCCCCTAAGGTAGCAACAGACAGAGAAATACCGTCACGCTTGGGAGAAATCACCAGCCCCACACTCCTCCTTGCTGCTCCTTAGCTCACCACCTCAAAAGCTCACCCAACTCCAAAGGCAGCTGCGTAACACCTGCACAACCGCACAGAAACGCTTGACCGAGCTGCCGCAGGATGCTCCGCTCTTGGACGCCGGCCCGGCTGACAACCGCCTCGCCTCCTCAGGCCGCTGGTCGGCGCGCAGCTTCGCCCCTCCGAGGCTATGTGCGTGACCTGCGAAAGCCAAAACAAAAGGCACGTGCTGAGATACCGCCCGAAACCACAGCCTGCCCGTGCCCATTCCCCTCTCCTCCTCCTCTACCTCGGCCGCCCACCCACCCTACCTCTGCCAGCTGCCGCGTTGAGGCTCCGGTACCACCTGTAAAACACAACCCATAAGGGATGCTTATAAACTTCACAAACGACACAACGCCTGAAAAGTAACTTCTCTGCTGCAGCCCACCAGTCCCAGCTCACCTCGCCCCAGCCACCCGCAGTGCCGATACCCTGCTTCGCTCGCTACTTCGTGCCTTTGGAATACAACAAACCTACCAAGACCTGTCAGCTGCTCACACAGCCATCGGCCGCATCTGCCCGCTGACACTGCGTGCCAACCCACCTTCTTATGGCCGCTCCCCCGCCCCTCCTCTAACCCTTTGGTGCACGGCTCGTCTCACTGCATCTGAAAACGGCATCGAACGAGTCACCCGGCTGCGGAGCAACAGCTTAACGGTTCCGGAGATCTCCTTTCCATGTAGGAATACCCTCTAGACTCCAACAACAGCCAGCCAGCCATCACAGAAAACCAAAGCCAAAGCAACACCTGGCCCTACGCGTACGACCCTTAGCACCTTCCACCCCGGAAGTCAAATGCCACGGCCCCTGACGAAAAGATACGGCCGCGGCCGCAACCGCAACGGTGGACGCGCGAGAAGCCGGGCCCCAAGACCCAACATCCACAGGATGCGGAGAAGTCGTCGTCCCAGAAGAGGGCTCCGTGAGAACAGACCGCTCGACAGCGGATACCCCAGCGCATCCTGGACCACTCGTCACCTTCTCGGACACGAGACATGCTGGACAGATCTGTGTGTGGAGCTTCTCGCGCGAGACGGGGAGCGCTCGGTCGGCGGTACCCCGGTGAGTCGAGGAGCACGAGACCCTCGGTGCGGCTACCGATGCGCCCGCCTACCGCAAAAGAATAAACCTCCGGAGCATTGAGACCTCATTAATGTGCAGTATAGCGCACACGGAACAAGCACCACCGACCGCCTCCTTACCACTGAACCCCTCAAGGAATCACAGCGGCGGTCAGCTGACGGAAAAACCATGGCGGCTGAAAGATCTAACACAGGCACCTTACAACCACAGAAACCGGTGCTAAACACACAACAGGTGAAAAACTACACGGAAACATAACTGCTGTGACCGGCACTACGACACGTCTCATCAGGCGCGTCATGAAAAAGTCAGAAACGGAGTCATGGGAAGGCTCGCGTGCCCGGGCCTACGACAGAAGACAGACCCTGGCTGGAGACTGTTACCAGCGCAAAGAACGCAGACCCTCTTCTCTGAGAAGTTCTGGGGAAGATGCCTTCTCGAGAAACTCTCAAGCTCCGTATACAGGCGAGTACAAGATGCTCACCCTAACCCTCGCTGGACAATTTCACCATCAGTCCTATTAAGAGAGAAAAAAGAGCATAGATCAAGACATCAGCAACTTACACAGCACACAGTAAAAACGGTGGGGAAAAAAAACAAGGTTCCATCTCCCATAGTCAGGAATTCCAGAAAAATGCAATGCATCTAAAATTTAAAAAAAAAAAATGGCAGGCTATTAAACCATTTTGCCACCCCCAAACCCTCAGCGGAAAACCGCCAGCCTGAAACAACAAAAACAACTGCATAAAAGGGTACTTCCTACTATGCCTACAGCCGAACCTCGGCCGGTCTCGAAACTCTTCCCTCACACCGACGCCTCCGCTTCTTGCCGTGAGCAAACCCCCGACGCTCCGCGCAGCCCAGCCGGCTCCAAGAGCTGCCGCCAGCGACCAGACCAGCGGAGCGCCCGCAGCGCAGCAGCCCCGGAGCAGAACGGGCTCCCTGTGCAGAGGCCAGGGCTCGTACACCCGGGGCCCTGCTCACCACCCTTCCTGCAATCCCCTGGGAAAGGGGCTGGGGCGACCCCCAGCAGACACAAGGGCGGCCGGAGGAGCAGCGGGGAGTTTCCTCACCTGCCTCCGTGTCACGGGGTACAAAGCACTGAGCAAAGACAGCGACCCGTACCGCAAAGGCCGATACCTGCTCTTCTACTGCAGGTATCTGCGGCACCAGCAACGTGACCGGGCAGGGAATTAAACTAACGGAACCGCTTTAACTGGGAGAATAAGGACACAAACCTGAGCCAGGTGCAGTCAGCAACATCCCCGGGGAGGAACCGGCAACCAAGTCCTCAGCGCTGCCCCTGGGAGACACAAAGAACGGCCAACTGTGTCCACAGCGACGGCCACCCCTTTCCCCAGGCAGGAACCCCTCCTTCTGCAGGAGCTCCTGGAGACGCCCCCTCCTGCCCCAGACCATTGCCAACGGCACCCGTGCTTATGGGGCAATAAAGCACGTTCGCGGGTCAGCTTGCTGCTGCGAGGGCAGGGTCTGGGGTGGTCAGGGGCTACGGGACAGGTGCTGGAGCTGTGGGCAGCTGCATGGGGCGCGCAGGCCGGAGCACTTTTCCAGGGGGTGGGAAGGCCTCCAGGTGCCCGGAGGCAGCCATCTGCCCCTCTTCCTCCTTCCTCTCCACCAGCTCACAAAACCCCTGGGAGCTGCCCTGACGGGGCCCGACGTCTGCTGTCGGCACTCTCGGGCAGGCGTGCCCTAGCAGCACCATCCCCTGGGGCTGCGGCCCCATGACACAGAGCGGCCATCGCCATCAGCCTCGCTGGCTCCCTCCGGGGCTCCTCCGGCACCAGCCCGCAGCTGCAGCCATGGCCCCTTACCCCCGCTGTGTACCTGCTCCCCTGGACTCTCTGACCGCTGCTCAGCAAGTACAAAGGAGACAGAGCGAGGGTTTATTTGCAAACCCATCTAAGTGCGAGGAACACGCCTGCTCTGGGGCTCAGAGCCCGTCCACTCACCCTTCCCTGGGACCGCTCGGCAGTCCACGCTGGGGCAGCAGGTACGGAGAACGAAAACACAGCCATGGGGAGCTGGGCAGAGGAACAGAAAGAGAAAAATAAGGTGAGGGAGAGGAACTGAGGAGCAGAGAAAGAGAGGTACCGGGAAAAGAACAGAGAGGGGGAGACACAGATAAAGAAAGGACACAGAGTCCTGGTCTGTGGAAGGAAAACGGGGTCAGGGAGCCAGGCGAGGGAAAAGAGCACGCCCACCAGCCCTGTGCCCAGGGGGCAGCAGCGGCCTTTCCTCACGGGGAAGTGGCAGCGGGCACGGCGGCCCCATCCCACAGGCCCTGCAGCATCGCGCGGCCGTTACCGGCGGCGCCCGCCGGCAGGACAGCCTGCTGCTCGCCGGATGCAGCGCTGAGCATGGCGCCCGAGCCGGACGCCCGCAGGCAGCCATGCGGCCCTGGCAACGAGCCCACAGCTCGTGCGGCGGCTGTGGCGAGGGCTGGGCCGTGCCGCAGGAGCGGGGGGCCATCACTCGACCCCCGCAGCGCAGCACCTCCTCCCCTGGGCTCCCTCACAGCCCCTCGCCTGCTGTGAAGGGACTGCAAACGCAGCTGGGAGGGCAAAGGAGACTGCGAACGTTTCTTCAGTCACGCAGGTAGCGGATGCAGCGAGAGCGCCTGAGGCAGGGAACAGGATGGCGAGAGAAAGACAGGGACAGGGAGCCCGACAGGTGGAGAAAGAAGCAGCAGGGAGAGAAGAAGAGAGGCAGCAGATAGAGGGAGAAGGGAGCAGGGCAGAGACCGACAAAGGAGGACGGAGACGCAGGACAAAACTGGGACAGGCAGCACGACAGAGAGGAAGGAAAGAAGAACAGGGGCAGGAAGCTGGACCGAGACACATGGAGAAAGACAACAAAGAACAGGGCAGAGAGGGAGGATGAAACAACAGGGACAGGGAGCCAAGACAGCCAACAATGGAGGGAAGGGGCGGGGGTGGGGGGAACAACAACACGGTACAAACCACAGAGCTACACACTACAGGTGGAAGAATTAAAAAATAGAGCCGGGGAGCCAGAAAAAAAAAAAAAAAAAGCTGGAGAGCAAAAAGTATAGCGATTCATACAAAAAGGGAGGGAATATTAAAATAGCGTCATCAGGGAGCCAGAGAAAGCGAGACGGAGAAAGGACAAAAGCAACAGGCTACAGGGCAGAGAGGGAGGAACTCATGAGCAGCAACAGAGCTCCGGCCAGAGAGAGACGGAAAAAAGTACAAGACTGCAGGGGCTGCAGGGCAGAGAAGGAAGAATTGACCAACAGGGACAGGGGACCAGACAGAGCGTGATCGAGAACAGAAAAAACCAGCAGCGGGCTACAGGGAAGAGGAATTCAAGAGCAGGGACTGGGAGCTGGACAAAGAGACAGAAAAAAAAAAAAAAAAACACGAAACAGTGATGGGCTATGAGACAAATAAGGAGGAAAGAAAAAACAGCAGCAGGGAGCCAGACAGAAGAGACTGAGAAACACAGACAAATAGCTTGGGGCTATGGGACAGAGAATGTGGAATGAAAAGGCAGAGAGAGGGAGCCAGACAGAGAGCAGGGGGAAAATCCAGACAGGCTACGGAGGGGCAGAAGAAGGAATTAAAATCTGGGGACAGAGAGCTGAACAGAGAGGGATGGCGACAGCAGGGAATAGCAGCGGGTGCAGGAGTAAGAGGGAGAAAATAATCGATAGGGACAGGGAGCTGGATACAGAGGGTCAGAGAAAGGTGAAAATAGGGGTAGGGTAGAGGGCAGAGAGCAAGAATTAAAAAATGGGGGCACTGAGACACAGAGATGGAGAGAAGAAAAAAGCAACAGGCTACACAGCAAAGGAGGAGGAATTAAAAAACACGGACAGGAAGTGCGAAAGTGAGAAGGGGCTGGGGGGGGTGGGGTGGGCCGGGGACTCCAGGACACACGACTCCTGACAGGCAACAGGACAGAGAGGGAGGAATTAAAAGGGAGGGACTGGGAGCTGGGAGAGGGGGAGAAAGAAAAAGAATCACGGCACACTACAGGGCTGAGAAGGAAGAAACTGAACAGGGACAGGGAAACGGCCAAAGAGAGCCCAACGAAAGAAAATGTGCCGATGGGCTACAGGACAGAGAGGGAGGAGTGAAACAACAGGGAGCCAGAGCCAGGCACAGAGAGATCGAGACAGAAAAAACAGCCAGGAGCAACGAGGCGGGGCAGGGGTGGGGGGAAGCTGCGAGGATCTGGAGCCAGACAGAGCAACAGCAAAAGAAAATGACAACGACAAGCTCCAGGGAGGAGCGGGAGGAATGAAAAGACAGAGATGAGGGGCCGGACCCAGTGTGATACACGCAGGAAGCACAGCAACAGCTGGAGGGCAGAGAGGGAAGAATTAAAACACAGGGACAGGGCGCCAGAGGTGGAGTGGGGAGACAGATAAAGGGGGAGAGGGCAGACAGAAAGACAGGCTACAGGGAGAAGCAGGAGGAATTAAAGAAATGGGATCCACAGCCGGACAGAGAGAAGGAGAAAGCAGCACAATCACCACAGGCTACAGGGCCCAGAAGGAAGAAACTGAAAAACAGGGAAGCGGGAGCCGTCCAGAGAGAGATATGAAGAAAGGGAAGATAGCGGGGAGCCGCCACACGGCAGCAAGGGAAGGATTAAAAAGATGGGGCAGGGAGCCGGACAGGGAGCGATGGAGAAAGAAACAAAGCCCCTTGATGGGCTACAGGACAGAGAGGGAGCAACTGAAGACTCGGGGAAAAGGAGCAGGACAGAGAACGGAAAACCAGTGACGGGCCACAGGGCAGAGGGAGGAACCACATATGTGGGGAGAGGCAACTGGCCAGAGAGAGATGAGGACAGACAGATAACAGCAGTGGGCTACAGGGCTGAGAGAGAAACTGAAAAACGGGGACCGAGAGCCGGGAACAGGAGACACGCAGAAACACCAAATCGCAACAGGCCACAGGACAGAGAGGGAAGAAATAAACATCTGGGACCAGGAGCAACCTACAGAGAGACGTCGGGAAACGGAAGTTTCAAGAACAATGCATACGAGGCAGAGAGGAAGGCATTTTTAGAAGTGGGTCAAGACAGGGACAGGGAGCCCAACAGAGACAGAGAGAACAAGAAAGCAACAACGGGCTGCGAGACAGACAGGGAGCAATTGAAAAATCCCAGCAGGGAGAGACGGCAAAAGGAATGAAATCGCAACACGAACTTCGAAAGCGACAGGCTGCAGGGCAGAGAGGGAGGAATTTTAAAAAATCCGGATCTTGTGCTGGACCAAGAGAGACCGAGCAAATAAAAATGGTGAGGCCTAAAAGGGCACACAGGAAGGAATTAAACAACAGGGACAGAGAGCCAGACAGAGAAAAGTCCTGACAGGCTTCCAGAGAGAGAGGGGAATTTAAAATTAGAGACCAGGAGCTGGACAGAGAGAGACTGAGAAAGGGGAGGGGGGAAAAAAAAAAAAAAAAAAAAAAAAAGACAGGGGCGGGCAAGGGGGAAATCACAGCACCATGTGAAAGACAGGGGGCCAGGGGAGGGATAGGGAGGGCCTGGGACACACAAGTGGGGCGATGGGGCCCCGAGGGCCCAGGACTCACCGCATCCCTTGTTCTCAGTGCTGCCAGGAGAATTTGCCCGTTCAGACGCTTCCTTCTCTTCCTCTCCTCCCTTCCTCTTCTGCAGCTCCGGTCACATGGTGGTTCTCCACCTAAAAGATTACATGGCTGTCTCAACTCTTGCGAGACAAGGCTTCCTAGACATGTAGCCTCGCTCGTTCATGCATCACACGGCCGTACCATGCCATGGGTTACGCACATGGACTCTCCGCTTGCCTGCGGCGGGAGGCAGCTGCCGGCCGGCCGGCCTCTGATTCCTTCTTCTTTCTCTGGCCTCTCCAGCTTCAGCCGCAGCAGCTCCTGTCCACTGCCCACAGCCAGCAAGTGCTCCGCCCGCCCCTTTTTGCCCCCACGCCGCGACGAGAGCGAGGTCAGGCAGAGACAACCCAGGCAAGACCGAGGCGGGTGCAGACAACAGCATCCTCAGGGGAGGAAGGGACACCTGTGCCCTCAGTGCAGCCTCTGGGAGACAAGGAGAATCAGTGACCATTATGACCGTAGATCATCCCCGGCCAAATCGCCTCCTTCCACAGCAGCTTCTGGAGATGCCGCTTTTTCCCTGCACTGCAGTTAATGGTATCCACGTTAAGGCAGAATCAAGTGCATCCGAGGGCCAGCTTGCTGCCATCACAACAGGATGACCTGGGGAGACAGGCTGCAGGGGAGGTGCTGGAGCTGGGGGCAGCTGCGCGGGGCCAGCGGGGCCGGGGAAGGCTCAAGGGGAGCTCTGGCGAGTTGGGAAGGCACCCGGCGCCTGGAGGGGCGTCCGCCTCCTTCCCCTCTTCCCTCCCACCAGCTCCCGGGAGCTCCCCGGGGCTGCCCGCCGCAGCACGGGCCTTGAGGCTTCCCGTCCCGCCACCCCCGGCGGCCAGCGGCCAGCAGAGACTCCCGCACCCGCCGAAGGAGCTCGCTCGCCTCACCGCCGACCTCGCCCCTCACCCGCCGCCATGCTGCTCTCGCGCACCGCGCATGCGCGAGCCGCCGCCGGCGCGCCGGAAGGGCCACGCCCGGCGCGCGACCGCCGCGCTGCGGGACCGCGCTTTGGCCGCGCGGCAGCAGTGCCCGCCGGGCGGCGCGTGCCCGGGGCGGCCCCGGCACTGCAGCCCCGCGCGTTGCGCGCCGAGCGCCCGCCGGCCCCGCGCCCCTGGGGCGGGAGGACACGCCCCCGGCGGGGCGGGAGCGGGGAAGGGGCGGGTCTGAGCTTGGGCTGGGGGCGAGGGGCAAGTCGGGGGGTGCAGGCGGCACCCGAGGGGCGGTGGGAGGGCGGTGCCGAGCATGGTGGGGCGGAGGGGGCACAAGGTCGGAGGGCAGGGGGTTCGGGGGAACGTCCCGCAAAAACCTCGCATGGGGCAACATCTCCATGGGAATCACTTGGGGGGGGGGGACGGGACGGGGGGACGGACGACAGGGATGGGGGGGGGGGGGGGGGGGGGGGGGCGGGCAGAACAGCGGGGAGGAGACCCTCTGGGCCCCGGACTCTCCCCACCGGACAGCCCCGGCTGCAGCACCCGCGGGTCCCCGCTGGAGACAGAGCCAGGAGCCTCCGGCCGCAGGGCTGGCGCCGCCGGGCGAGCACGCTGAACGGCCGGCAGGCAAACCTGGGCAGGGGGAGCTGCCGAGCAGCACCAGACACAACACGGCAGCTCAAGAACAAAAATCCCAAGTTATGTCTCAGCATATGAGAAAAGTAACACAGGAGAAAGCAGAAGAATTCAGTGAGAATGAGGGATAGGATAGCAGTTGAGCTAAAGGAGGTCAGCTCAAACTACAACACATCTGTTCAAAGCCAGAGCCATCGGTACGCTTAAAAAAAAATTAAAAAAAAAAATCAATACTAAGACTCATCAATACAATTTTGAAAGCATTCTCAGCATAAAAGCAAACACCCTTGATAGTGCTGGAAAACGTCTCGTCCCTTTCTCACAGCACCCCTGGGGGGAGATACACCCCCCACCCCCCCCCCACCCGTGAGACCGCAGGAAGACCTCGTACCATCCTCGGACTCACCACAACAGCTACAGCCCTTGCGCCGCCGCCGCTGCTGCTGCAC